>NC_031998.1:14942515-15019310 GCF_001879085.1 Nicotiana attenuata
ATATAGAGAGAGAGAGAGAGAGAGAGAGAGAGAGAGAGAGAGAGAGAGAGAGAGAGAGAGAGAGAGAGAGAGAGAGAGAGAGAGGACCCTTGCCTTGATGGCGAGTTATCAGTGACACTATAAATATTACATGCCATAACTTATCTTTCAAAAGTAATTCCAGAAACATAAGGGGAGAATGTCCTCCCACAAGAGAATGTGGTAAAACTTATATCTCCTGATTCTATTTCATGTCTTAGACCATTGTGGTTAATCAAAACTTATGTCTCCTGATCTCGTGGAATGATTGGGTATTAGAGGTGTGTTATATATTCTGACGGTGGAGTTGGGATCAGATGTGGTGATTCGCGTGCTGTATGGATTTGGAGACTGGGAATTCTCATAAACATGGTAGGTCGTGGTTGTGGACCGCGTATATCGATCTTGCGTGGTAACTATCGGAGGTCTTGAGACCCGAGTGGATCCTTTGTGGCTTGGTATGTTAGATTTTGATGTTATATTGGGTATAGACTGGTTGCCTCCATGTCGTGTATTTTGGGCTATTGCGCCAAGACGGCGACGTTGGCTATGCCGCGGATGCCACGGATGGAGTGGCGAGGTTCGACGGGTTATGTTTTCAGTAGGGTGATTTGATTGTTGAAGACCCAGTTGACGGTTGGGAAGAGTTGTCTTTCTTATTTGGCCTTTGTGGTGGATGTCAGTGCAGAGACTCCTACCATTGATTCAGTTCCGGTAATGAGGGGTTTCCCGGATGTGTTTCCTGCTGCCGCGCATGTCGCCGGACGGGGTTGTTGATTTTGGTATTGATTTGGTGTCGGGCACCGTAACGTATGGCACCGGCGGAGTTAAAGGAGTTGAAGGAACGACTTCAGGGACTCCTTGATAAGGGGTTCAATGGTAGACCTATATGGGTGTGTGTTCAGCATCGAGTCGGCTTTGTTGACTCCGAGTTGTATTGTTGAGGGATGTGTCGATTCAATTGTTATTGAGCTTATTAGTGACCTGGGGAGATCTATGAGTTACATTTCCGTGTTGCGAGGTATTGGGAAATGTTGGTCATAGACACATGTGGTACGGTTTTATTTGGGGTCTCTCAGTGGAATTTGAGCGGGAGGAGTATTGGGTATTACTCGGCGGATGGCATATTGGTTGTGTCCTTTCGGGTTTGTGTAATGTTATGTCAACTGCTTCGCAGTGGTTATGATTATTTGCTTTGGTTCTAGACATCTAATTGCGCGTGGTTGTCGGTTTGAGCATAGCGACTGGATGTGTTTTATGTGGACCAGTGTTTGGATAGGGTCGCGTATTGCAGCGAAGTTATGTGGAGGTATGACCCTTCGGGTTAGATTCGTGTGTTCTGTTTCTACATTGTGTGACGGGTTCTCAGCATTGTGTGTGGTAGTACTGGTGAGCTTGCAGCACAACTCTCTCATTTGAGTCATTTTTCATGATTTGAGTACGTTCGAATTGTTGCTTATTGGTGCGCGGATTGCACGAGTTATGGCTTTATATTGTATTGATGTGTCATGTCACCAGAGTAGTTGTGTTGGATTAGATGAGACCATTGGGATGTAGAATGAATACAAATGGATTCGGTTTCAGCGTGTTCGAAGGATAATATAGATGTTTGGCTCAGCAGTTTGCTATGGTCCTTGCCAAAGGAGAAGTGGCTACACGAATGGTTGATCTGAGGAATGGTTATGAATTTCTACGTGTTTCATTTATCATTGGCAGTATACGAAAGTGTTGGAATGAGGCTTTATTTGATAAGAGGTTTATTATCGATATTCGGTTGTTCTGAGCAACTGTTGTGATCAGAAGTTATCGCTACGAGAGTTTGAGCTATGTGGTATATCATGTAATTGCATATGAGGCTGCAAGTACGGTTTGTTACAACTGGTTCGGGCTTATTCAGAGTATACATGTGAGATTCTGATCTTGTAGATGATTTCAGAAGTGGAAATGTGGTTCTAAGATTTATGAGCTAGGTTGGATTGCGAAATTTCAGTTACATTGTGTTATCGGACCTATATGAGATAGTGTGACATGGGATCACCCCCGGGTATGTGCATGGTAAGGTTACACAACAATTTGATGGGTTTCGGAACAACTCTGGGCACGTTCGAGGACGAACATATGTTTACGTGGGGAGGATGTAACGACCCGACCAGTCGTTTTGAGCTTTTGCATTTTGCTTACCACTTCTCGGGCAAGACTAGTCCTGAGTGGTGTATTATGACTTATGTAAATCGTTGGTTTTGATTTTCAGGTTAACCGGAATGAATTTTGAGAACAATTCTCAGTTTGAAGCTTAAAATTTGAAAGGTTTGACCAATATTTGACTTGTTAGTAGATGACCTCAGATTGGAACTTTTATGATTTGGTTAGCTCCGTTAGGTGATTTGGGACTTAAGAGAGTGGCCGGAATGGGTTTTGAAGTTCCGGATTAGAGTTAGGCCTGAATTGGCGAAACTGGAATTTTGGCGTTTTCTGGTTGATAGGTGAGATTTTGATATAGGGGTCGGAATGGAATTCCGGAAGTTGAAGTAGGTCCGTTGTGTCATTTGTGGCGTGTGTGCAAAATTTCAAGTCATTCGAACAAGGTTTGGTAGACTTTTTGATCGAAAGCGGAATTTGGAAGTTCTTGGAATTCTTCGGCTTGAATCCGATGTGATTTTGGGGTTTTGATATTGTTTTGAGCGTTTCGAAGGTCGGAACAAGTTTGAATGAGGTTATGGGATATGTTGGCATGTTTGGTTGAGGTCTCGAGGGCCTCGGGTGAGTTTCAGGTGGTTAAACGGATCAAATTCTTGTTTTAAAAGTTGCAGATTTTTTCAGATCACTGTTGCAGAGTTTTGCTCTTCGCGTTCGCGAGAGGGCTCTCGCGTTCGCGAAGAGGTGTTGAGTGAGGCATGCCAGTTACCCTTCGCGTTCGCGATGTTGGTCCCGCATTCGCGAAGTTTGAGTCTGATTGAGCATCCCGTTCGCGACTGAGGAAAACACGTTCGCGTAGGCTAAGCTGAGTAAGTCATCGTGTTCGCGAGGGTATGTTCGCGTTTGTGTAAGAGGAAATTTGAGCTGTGAATTATTCGTGCTTCGCGAACGCGAGATTTTGACCGCGTTCGCGAAGAAGGAATTTTTTGCCTGGGCAGAATGTTTAAATAGCCATTGGCCGCGATTTTGGGTCTAACTTTCACTTTTTTTGAGCGATTTTGGAGCCTTTTGAGAAGAATTGAAGAGGGAATCAAAGGGAAACACTTGGAGGTAAGATTTTTGAACTTAATACTCGATCCTATGTTGGTTCTTACTTGTTTAAACATGAAATATGTGGAAATTAAAGCCTAAAATTGGGGAATTAGGGCTTGAATTTGTAGAGTGTAAAGTGGAAATTTGAGGGGCCATTTGAGGTTCGATTTTGATGTTCCTGGTATGTATAGACTCGTGGGAGGATGAGGATTCTATTGATGTGATTTTTATCGGATTCCGAGACGTGGGCCGGGGGGCCGGGTTTGGCCAATTTCGAGATTTTTGAGTTAATTCAATTATTTTCGCTTGGGCTTTGTTCCTTTAGCGTGTGTTAATGATGTGGAACTGATTTTGGTTAGATTCAGAGCAATTGGACACTGATTCAAGAGGCAAAGGCACCGCGAGTTAGAGTTTGGACCGGATAGAGGTAAGTAATGATTGTAAATGTTTGTCCTGAGGGTATGAAACCCCGGATTTCACATCGTTTTTCTATAATAAGGTGATGCACACGCTAGATGAAGAGTGTGGGGTCTTGCTCTCTTGGGGATTGAGATTTAGTCCATCCCAAATGACTGTTTTACTGCGTATTTGATTGAAAAACTATTTGCTATCATCATGTTTTGGGCTGAATGCCATATTTGGGCCTCTTTCCAAATGCTTTGGACCCTTAAGGGATTTTACTGTTATTCCTCACCGTTTTGACTTTATACTTGTACTCAGTCATGTTATAATCTACTGTTTTCATAACTCAGCCATTTTCACTCCATTTTTGACATTTTTAAATGATATTTTGGGCTGAGCATCATGTGTTACTGTTGCCCGAGTGGCTTTTAGAGATTTCTCACTGTCAGGGCCGAGGTCCTGTGTTGTGAGGATTATTATGGGATCGGGCTGCACGCCACAACAGTGTTGTACTGATTATGATTATGAGGCCGAGGGCCTGAGTTGTACGCCACAAGGTGGCTTGATTTGAGGCCGAGAGCCTATTGATTATGCCATGAGATGGCTTGATATTGCGCTTGGGCCGTAAGGGGCCCCTCCCGGAGTCTGTACACCCCTAGTGAGTGCGAGTACCCTGAATGAGTGATATATTTATTATGCCACGAGATGGCTTGATATTGCGCTTGGGTCGTAAGGGGCCCCTCCCGGAGTTTGTACACCCCCAGTGAGCGCGGGTACCTAGCGTGGTATGTGATATAACCCGAGGGGCTAATGTTGTTCCGTGTTATTGCCCGAGGGGAGGTTCTTAATTTATGTTATGCCTGAGGGGCTGATTACGAGTGATTGTGAGGTAGCCTGAGGGGCTGGTTCTGTTGATATTATGCCCGAAGGGCGATTTATGATACATGTTTTCTCGAGGGGCTGCTTACGTTTCTATCATGTTTACTCACTGTTTTATCACTCGTTTGAAACTATTGAAAATTTGTTCTAAAAGGTTTTTACCGGAACTGAGCATGATTTACGAAGTAAATGATTTTTGTACTGTGTTAGAACTATCTTGACTTTGTTGTAGCATTTTCACGTGGTTTACGTGTTTTCTTACTGCTCAGCTTACATTTACCTTTATTACTTACTGAGTTGGAGTACTCACATTACTCCCAGCACCTTCTGTGCAGATTCAGGTAATTCTGAACCCGATAGAGGGTATTGATTGCTCAGAAGCAGAGTCATCGGATTTTAGCAAGGTAGCTGCCCGACGTTCGTAGCATTGCTTTTCTCCCTTTATTTTCATTAGACTGTATTTAGTACATTTTCAGACTTTTCGTTGTATTCAGACCCTAGTAGGTGCTCATGACTTGTGACACCCCGATGTCGGGCTTGTATATTATTTCCGCACTGTTCATTTAGACTTACATTATGAAACATTTGTTTAATTAAAGGCCTAAATATGATTCTTATCGATTAATGGTTAATTTAAGAGTTGTGTCGCCTGGCCTAGTTTCACGATAGGCGCCATCATGACCGGGTCGGTTTTAGGGTTGTGACAAGCCTGTTGGGCAGTTATGCATTTACCACTGAGCTACGGCCGGTTGAAAAGTTGTATATTTACCACCGAGGTACGGCCCGTCGGGAAGTCATGTATTTACCACCGAGCTACGGCTGGTCGGGCAATTACTACTGATCAGTTTGGAAGTCATGCATCATATAATATGGTTAATAGTCTCAAAGAGAAGTATTATATATATAAGTATAATAAGTACGCATATAAGGTGACACTTCAGAGATTCAGGTTCTTACTTATTTGTCTTTAATTTAATGTTGACTTATTGTAATGTTCTAGTTCCACCTTACATACTCGGTACATTAGTCGTACTGACGTCCTTCTGTTGGGGAAGCTGCATTCATGCTTGCAGGTATAGATAATCAGATTGACGAGCTCTCATAGTAGACGAGGTTAACATTCAGCAAAGAATCGGTAAGACTCCACCTCATTCGGAGTGCAGCCGACTCTGTAAGTCATCGTGTCAGAGTTTTGCTACAGACTTATGGGTAGGCCGGTACCCTTTCCCATTTGAAGTCAAATAATCTTAGAGGCCTTGTAGACTAAGGTTTATTTTGTACAATATTGCAAAGGTCTTGATGGCCCATATGTATTCATGTTTATTGAACGATGGTTAATTTATACTGCGGTTGCCCACTTATAGTTATACATTATGAGTTCTGGCCATGTTTTCCCATGAAAGTTACAGAAGAAAACAAATAAGTTACAGAGTGGTTTGCTCGGGCTAGTATGGCACCGGGTGCCAGCCACAACTCCCCGGTTGGGGCGTGAAAAAGTTAGTGGTATCAGAGCAGGTCATGCCCTAGGGAGTCTTCAAAGTCGTGCCTAGTAGAGTCTCACTTATGGGTGTGATGCGCGCCACATTTATAATTGAGAGGCTATATGGTATTTAGGAAATGTTACCCTTCTTTCGTTTCCAGATTGTGCCATAGAGCTAAGTCGTTAGAAATCAGTATAAAGCTTCCACCGAATTTCGTATGCACCAGAGGGGCTATCACAATAGAGCTTTAAGGCATAGATGTAGTTTCTACTTATGTGGAAGGGAGGTAATTAAAGCGACAGAAGATACGATGCGATATTGAAAGGTAAGTAAGGTAAAGGTGAAGAAGATATGAGATACTCTAGTGCAGAAAGTTGTGAATAGTCGAGACTTCAAACAAAGGTTGCGTATTAGTTTAATTTACAGAGAGGGCCCTAGAGAAAGTTTTGAGAAACTCTAAGAGTTAACATTCGAGGACGAATGTTTCTAAAAGTAGGAAGGATGTTACATCACGTGCTTTTCTACTTTGGATTTGTCATAAGATAATTAACATAAGTTCAGTGACAAGACTATTTTTGAGGTTATAATTGCTTTTGATATTTATAACAGGTGATAAGTAAAATCGTGAAGGTGAGAGGGTAAACGAGTTGAAGAAAATGATGTTGGTCAAAGTTTGACATTTTGAGATAGAATACGATCCAAGCTACAATACCCCGTATTTATGAACTAGTGTCATACATGGTACCACATGACCATGATAGCAAAATGTATAAAGTGTGTTAAAAGTGAGTAGTATTATAAGTAATTTGAGATAATTCTTAATTATGTAGATAATTAGTTAATTATTAATTTGAGTGGAAAATTATCAAATTAATTAGAAATTTGTGGATAAATATTTAAGTGAGATTTGTGGATAATTATAAGGGGGTAAAATCCACGAGGGATGTTAGAAATTTTGCAAATTCTTGAGGAAAATATGACTCATAGTTTCACTTAATGAGGTGGCATATTTAGGGGGTTATGTGGCCAAGTCATCAAACAAAGTTGGGCCCACACCTTTAGATACTACTATTGCATAACTTCAAATACATGGCAGATGTTTCATATTAGTTACGAAAGTTCATTGTTGCTAAGGGTAGAAAACGGTCCGGGCCCGGGCCCGGTCCTAAACGGGCCTCGTGGGCCGGTTCTACGTGGGCCTGGGCTTAAGCGGTCCCGGGCTTCGTGGGCTTTGAGGTGTAACCAGATCGGGACCGGGACCACGAACTAATGGTTCCGGGCTATGTGGGCCGGGTCCGGTCCTAAACGGGCCTAAGTGGGCCTTGACGAATTTTTTTTATTTTTTTATCTAAGGCAATTTCTTGTAATTAAATATCTTATATATATNTGCCTTATATAGTAATTTGCCTTATATAAGATTGTATATATAGTAGTATGGTATTATAGAAATACTAAGTGTATAGTATATAAGCTATATTCGAATTTCGATATAACATTAGCTATATATATAATATATATATATATATATAATATATATATATATATATATATATATATATATATAATATTATATACTATATCTATATCTATATCTATACTATATAATTTAGATAATTTACAAGAAATTGCCTTATATAGTAATTTGCCTTATATAAGATTGTATATATAGTAGTATGGTATTATAGAAATACTAAGTGTATAGTATATAAGCTATATTCGAATTTCGATATAACATTAGCTATATATATATATATATATATATATATAGCTAATACCAAGAGAACGAGGTACAATCTTTCTCAAGAATATCATACGGATTTTCCCTACTTCGATCCGGTGTTACGTGTTTTTCTCAAAGATGTGTTAGAGGAATTTTCAAGAGAACAGGCTCAAGTATGTTAATACTATCTCTTCTTTCCTTTTGGCATAATCCAAATAACGATACGTAAACGTAATGCTATTCCATAAGTGGTTTTACTCTTAGCAGTTAAGGATATCTACGCTATTCATTTCCATAAAGTGATATTCAAGCATGTATAAGTATGTTCCTAAGTCCCTATTGAGATTTATGACATAGATGTCAATGTTTTTAACATAGTGATACATACATCTTCATGCATTTACCACCGTGCTACGGCCGATTAGGCAGTTACCACCGGTTGAGAAGTTATGTATCATTATTTACCGCCTGTTGGGAAGATATGCATATTAACTTACCACCGAGCTATGGCCGGTCGAGCATTCATGCATTTATCACCGAGCTACAGCCAATTGGGCAGTTACATATTTACCACCGAACTATGTCCGGTCGGGTAGTTACTATTAATCAGTTGGGAAGTCATGCATCATATGATATGGATAATAGTCTCAAAGAGAAGTATTATATATATAAGTATAATATGTACGTATATAAGGTGGCACTTCAGAGATTCAGGTTGATTCTTATATGTCCTTAATTAATGTTGACTTGGTGTTATGTTTCGGTTCCACCATACATACTCGGCACATTAGTCATACTGACGTCCTTCTGTTAGGGACACTGCATTCATGCCCGCATGTATAGATAATCAGATTGACGAGCCCTCATAGTAGACGAGGTTAGCATTCAACGAAGGATCGGCAAGACTCCACCTCATTCATAGTGTAGCCAACTCTATAAGTCATCGTGTCAGAGTTTTGCTATAGACTTATGGGTAGGCCAGTACCCTTTCCCATTTGATGTCAAAAAATCTTAGAGGCCTTGTAGACAGATGTTTATTTTGTACAATATGGCAAAGGACTTGACGGCCCATATGTATTAACGTTTTAAGAACGATGGTTATTTTATACTGCATTTGCTGTGACGACCCGGCCGGTCGTCTTAAGAATTAATGCCCCGATCCCCTATTAACTATTTTCTGCGTGTTTAATGCTGCTATTTTTATTTGCCGGGATGTTCAATTTTGAGTTTCGGAGAGTTTTGGGATACTTAGTCCCTAAATGAGAGCTTAAGTGTTAGAAAGTTGACCGTAGTCGGAACAATGTAAAGATGGCCTCGGAATGGATATCCGATGGTTCTGTTAGCTCCGTTGGGTGATTTCAGGCTTGGGGGGGGGGGTGTTCAGATTGTGTTTTGGAGGTTCGTAGCTAATTCGGGCTTGAAATGCCGAAAGTTGAGTTTTTGAAGTTTCTGGTTCGATAGTGAGATTTTGATCCGAGGGTCAGAATGGAATACCGGAAGTTGGAGTAGCTCCGTACTGTTTAATGTGACGTGTGTGCGAAATTTCAGGTCATTCGGACGAGGTTTGATAGACTTTTTGATCGAAAGCGTATTTTTAGAGTTTTTGGAATTCTTAGGCTTGAATCCGATGAAAAATAGGTGTTTTGATGTTGTTTTGAGCGTTCCGAAGGTTGGAACAAGTTTGAATTATGTTTGAGGATTGGTTGGCAGGTTTGGTTGAGGTCCGGGGGGCCTCGAGTGTGTTTCGGATGCTCAGCGGGTCATTTTTGGACTTAGAGGATTGCAGAAAATGCTGCAGGTCTCCAGTTCTGGTTTCCTTCTTCGCGTTCGCGAGCGAGGTCTCGCGTTCGCGAAGATGATCTGAGGCTGGTGGAAGCTTAACGCTTCGCGTCCGCGATGATAGTCCCGCATTCGCGAAGCTTAGAGGTCGTATGCCTATGCGTTCACGAATAGGGTCCCGCGTTCGCGTATGAGGGGGAAGTTTGCTACCGCGTTCACGACAGGGGCATTGTGTTTGCGATGAAGGAAATTTGGGCCAAGCGAAGTTGTGCTTCGCGAACGCGAGGGTCCTTCCATGTGCGGGAAGAAGGATTTACCTGGGCAGATAAAAAATTTCAATGTCGAGGGTTTAGCCATTTTTGTGAAAACTAAAGCTTGGGAGCTCGGATTTGAGGGATTTTTAGAGATATCGATTGGGTAATGATTCTTAACTCCTTTTTGCTTGTAACCCATTAATCTAAACATAAATTCATTATTTAATTTCAGAATTTTTATGAAAATTGGGAGAAAGTTCTTAGACCAATAGTTTGAGTTTTGATTGGGGATCTGACATTGGATATGGATATTTTTGGTATGCTTAGACTCGTGAGAGTATCAGGATTCACAAAATATAAATTTTACCCGATTCCGAGACGTGGGGCCGAGGGACGTTTTTGGTCATTTTTACCTAATTGCGCGTATTAGCTTAGAATTTAATTGTAGAATCAATTACTTGAAGTGTTATTTACATTATGAAATTGAATTGAATAGATTTGGGCCATTTGAAGTCGAGTACTTGTGGCAAGAGCATGGTTCTGAGTTAATTATTGAGCCGGTTCAAGGTCAGTGGCTTGCCTAATCTTGTGTGGGGGATCTTCCCCTAAGGATTTGGTATATTTGATAATTGAAGTGCCTGGTACGTGAGGTGACGAGTGCGTACTTGAGCTAATTGTTGAAACTCCGGTTTTCTTTAAGTAATCTCCATTGTGTTCCTTGTTCCTGTTTCATTATACTTGCAATTTAACTCTGCTGTTAGCTTAGGAAAAACATATCTAATTGACTTAACTGCTTATTTGCTTAAACTGGCTTGGTTGAATTATGTGAAGCATGTTAGGATAGAATTTCCTGTTTATTTGGTACGAAATTGAGCTTAATTGAGTATTCTTGTGTTGTTGTTGTATGTTTTACTTTGGGACTACGGGACGGCATCTTGGGAGATCCCCTGTACGTATAAATTGAATTGAACTGAGGTACGGGATACCAAGAGATCCTCGGGATACCAAGAGATCCCTAGCATATATAGAGAATACCAAGAGATCCCTTGTATACATTGAGGATACCAAGAGATCCTTGGGATACCAAGAGATCCCCGATATAAATATTAAGGATACTGAGAGATCCCCCGGTTATCATCCTTGTTATGAGTAGTATTTCCTTGTGTTTTGTCTTTATCTCTGTTTCATTTATTGAATTTCTTGTTATCCTGCATTAGATTCTTACTGTAGATTCCTAATCGTGTTATTTCTATACCTATTTAACCTCAATAGGGCCCTGAACTTCCTCGTCACTACCCGACCGAGGTTAGGCTTGGAATTTACTAAGTACCGCTATGGTGTACTCATGCCCTTTCTGCGCATGTTTTTCATGTGCAGATCCAGGTATGTCGACTCAGTCCTACCACCCGTGAGGCGAGGCGAGTGCTCTAGAGACTTCGAGGTACATCTGCCGCGTTCGCAGACCGAGGTGTCCCTTTCTATTCTATCTTTTAAACATTTGCCCTTCTGTATTTCTTTTGTTTTAGACTATTCTGGAGTTAGAGCACTATGTAGTGATCCTTAGCTTGTGATTCATGGGTTTCCGGGTCTTGGAGTGTGTATTGGTTTGAGAGTTAAATATCGTGTATGCTGAGCGGCACTTTTAAATACTGTTTTATTTCTCTACTTCGGTCTTAAATTGTTTTATTTCCCCATTTTGGTTTATCTTCCGCAATTTAGGCTTACCTAGTTGTAGAGACTAGGTGCCGTCACGATGGTTCACTGAGGGCGAACCCGGGTCGTGACAAGTTGGTATCAAAGCTCTAGGTTCATAGGAGTCATGGATCACAAGCCGGTTTATTAGAGTCTCGCTGATTGGTACAGAGACGTCTGTACTTATCTGCGAAAGGCTATGTAACCGTTAGGAAAAATTTCCACTTCATTTGATTTCCTTGTCGTGCGATATTTTGACATCACAATTCTAAACTTCTGTCTTCTATTCTATCATAGATGGTGAGGACACGCGCTACCCAAGATGATCAGGCACCCGCACTCCCAACTACAGCCGTTAGAGGCCGGGGCCGGGGTAGAGGCCGACGACGCGCACACGTTGCAACTAGAGCACCCGTGCGAGCTGCCACCGAGGAGCCACCGGTAGTGCCATTCGGAGCCCAGGAACCTGATACGCCTATTGCTACTACCACGCCAGCACTTCAGGAGACTCTGACACAGTTCATGAGCATGTATACCACTTTGGCTAAGGCAGGGTTGCTTCCCCTTGCTGCAGCTACATCCTAGGCCAGGGGAGGAGCACAGACTCCCGCCGCCCGCATTCCAGAGCAGTGAGTGCATGTTGATCAGGTCCCAGAGATTATTCCTGTACAGCCTGTAGTTCCAGGTTAGCCCGAGAACAGGGCAGCAGCTTCAGAGTATGAGCAGCAGAGACTTGAGAGGTTCAAGAAGTATGATCCGCCGGTGTTCAGTGGGTTAGCATCAGATGATGCCTTGGGATTTCTGGAGAAGTGTCACCGTATCCTCCTAACTATAGGTATATCAGGATCGAGTGGGGTTTCTTTTACTGCCTTCCAGCTTCGAGGAGCCGCCTATGGGTAGTGGCTTACGTATGAGTTAGACAGTCCGGATAAGGCAGCTTCACTGACTTGGACTCGGTTTTGAGATATGTTCCTGAGGGAGTTTGTCCCTCAGAGCCTCAAGGACGCATGGCGCACAGAGTTTGAGCATTTGCCCCAGGGTACTATGACTGTCTCGGAGTATGCTGTCCATTACACTAGCTTAGCTAGACATGCCCCAGCCTTGGTTTCCACTGTTTGCGAGAGGGTTCGTCAGTTTATTCAGGTCCTTATTCCAAGCGTCAGGTCTAGCATGGCTCGTGAGTCGGAGATGGATATTTCTTATCAGCAGGTGGTGAGCATTGCTAGGAGGATTGAGGGTATGCATGCTAGGAAGAGAGAGGAGAGATAGGCCAAGAGGTCTCGAGAGTCGGGCCATTTCTCTAGTGCCCGTGCCCCAGCAACAGGTCGTCATGGTAGGGCTTATATGAGTCACCTTGTTCATTCAGCTCTTCCAACAGCCATTAGTGCTCCAGCTCCTCCTAGGTCTCAGGAGCCTTATTATGCACCTCCGATTTCTAGCGCGCCTCCTGCGCGGAGTGCTTTCAGAGGTCAGTCCAGAAGACCTGGCCCAAGCCAGTCACAGCCACCACATCCTCCCAGAGCTTGTTTTGATTATGGTGAAACCCGCCATGTGGTGAGGGATTGCCCTAGACTTGGGAGGAGTGCACCTGCGCAGACTTCTCAGCCACAGCGTGCCCCGCAGAGTTCTCAGGCTATGGTTACAGCTCCAATTGCTACCCCGCCTGCTCAGCCAGCCATATGTGGAGGTTGGGGAGCTAGAGGTCCCCCTAGAGGGGGAGGCCAGGACAGATACTATGTCTTTCCTGCCCGTACCGAGGTTGTCGCCTCCGATTCTGTCATCAGAGGTATTATATTGGTTTGTCACAAAGATGCATCAGTTCTATTCGATCAAGGCTCCACTTACTCTTGTGTGTCTTCTTATTTTGCTCCATATTTGGGTGTACACAGGGATTATTTGAGTTCTCCTGTTTATGTTTCTACTCCTATGGGTGATTCTCTTGTTGTGGACCGCGTTTATCGGTCGTGTTTGGTTTCTCTTCGTGGTTTTGAGACCAGAGCCGATTTATCGTTGCTCAGCATGGTAGATTTTTACATTATCTTGGGCATGGATTGGTTGTCGCCCCATTATACTATTCTTGATTGTCACACCAAAACCGTAACGCTGGCTATGACAGGTGTACCGCGTGTTGAGTGGAAGGGTACTTTAGATCACAATCCCAGTAGAGTTATTTCTTTTCTTAATGCTAGCGTATGGTTGAGAAGGGGTGTGACGCGTATTTAGCTTATGTGGGAGATGTCAGTATTGATACCCCTTCCGTTGATTCAGTCCTAGTAGTACGGGAATTTTCTGATGTGTTTCCAGTTGACCTTCCAGGCATGCCGCCCGATAGAGATATTGATTTTGGCATTGATCTGTTGTCGGGCACTCAGCCCATTTCTATTCCTCCGTATCATATGGCTCCTCCTGAGTTGAAGGAGTTGAAGGATACAAGAATTCCTTGATAAGGGTTTTATTCGGCCCAGTGTATCACCTTGGGGTGCTCCTGTTTTGTTTGTGAAGAAAAGGATGGTTCTATGCGTATGTGTATTTATTATCGCCAGTTGAACAAAGTTACAGTGAAGAACCGTTATCCTTTGCCTTGTATTGATGATCTGTTTGACCAGTTTCAGGGCGGACAGGTGTTTTGTAAGATTAACTTGCGCTCAGGTTACCATCAGTTGAAGATTCGAGAGCCAGATATCCCGAAGACTTCTTTCAGGACTCGGTATGGCCATTATGAGTTCCTTGTTATGTCATTTGGGCTGACCAATGCCCCAGCAGCCTTTATGCATTTGATGCACAGTGTGTTCTGGCGTATCTTGACTCATTCTTCATTGTCTTTATTGATGATATTCTAGTGTATTCCCGGAGTCGGGAAGATCATGAGCAGCACATGAGGACAGTGCTTCAGACCTTGAGAGAGAAGAAGTTATATGCTAAGCTCTAAAAATGTGAGTTTTGGTTGGATCCCGTGGCATTCTTGGGTCACGTAGTTTCTAGTGAGGGGATAAAGGTGGATCAAAAGAAAGTAGAGGTAGTGCAGAGTTGTCCCAGACCATCCTCAGCTACAGAGATCCGCAGTTTTCTTGGCTTGGCGGGATATTACCGTCATTTCGTTGAAGGGTTTTCATCGATTGCAGCCCCTATGACCAGACTGACCCAGAAGGGTGCTCCGTTCCAGTGGAGGGAAGAGTGTGAGGCGAGCTTTCAAAAGCTCAAGACAGCTTTGACTACAGGCCCAGTTTTGATATTGCGTACAGGTTTGGAGTTTTATACGGTCTATTATGATGCCTCGAGGATTGGCCTCAGAGCGGTATTGATGCAGGACAGTAGGGTGATTGCCTACACGTCCACACAATTGAAGATACATGAGAAGAATTACCCTGTTCACGACCTTGAGTTAGCTGCCATTGTTCACGCCCTGAAGATTTGGCGCCATTATTTATACGGGGTTCCTTGTGAGATTTATACTGATAATCGGAGCTTACAGCACCTTTTCAAGCAAAAGGATCTAAATTTGCGCCAGAATTTGCCCTAGAGAAGGTGGTTAGAGTTGCTGAAGGACTATGATCACTAGTTTGTATCACCTGGTCAAGGCCAATGTGGTAGCCGATGCCTTAAGTCGCGAGGCATGAGAGTTTGGGGAGTTTGGCTTATTTACCAGCATCGGAGAGGCCTATGGCGATGGATGTTCAGGCCTTAGCCAGCCAGTTTGTGAGATTGGATCTTTAGGAGCCCAGTCGAGTTCTCGCTTTTGTGGTTTTTCGGTCTTCTTTATTTGATCGTATCAGGGAACGTCAGTATGATGACCCATATTTGCTTTTTCTCAAGGACAAGGTTCAGCATGGTGATGCCAGAGATGTGAGTATTGGTGAGAATGGAATATTGAGGATGGAGGGTCGGGTCTGTCTACCCAATATTGATGGGCTTCGGGAGTTGATTCTAGAGGAGACCCACAGTTCGCGGTATTCCATCCATCCGGGTGCCGCGAAGATGTACTAAGATTTGAGGCAGCACTATTGGTGGAGGCGGATGAAGAAAGATATAGTTGGGTTTGTAGCTCGGTGCCTCAACTGTCAGCAGGTGAAGTATGAGCACCAGAGACCGGGTGGATTGCTTCAGCAAATAGAGATTCCAGAGCAGAAGTGGGAACGGATCACCATAGACTTTGTAGTTGGGCTCCCACGGACTTTGAGGAAGTTCGATGCCATTTGAGTGATTGTGGATCGGTTGACCAAGTCCACGCATTTCATTCCTGTGTGTACTACCTATTCTTCGGAGCGGTTGGCGGAGCTTTATATCCGGGAGATTATTCGTCTGCATGGTATTCCAGTTTCCATTATTTCAGATAAAGGTACTCAGTTCACATCACTGTTCTGGAGGGCCGTTCAACATGAGTTGGGTACTCGGGTGGAGTTGAGTACAACATTTCACCCTCAAACGGACGGACAATCCGAGCACACTATTCAGATTATTGAGGATATGCTTCGTGCATGTGTGATTGAGTTTGGAGGGTCTTGGGATCAGTTCTTGCCATTGGCGGAGTTTGCATACAACAACAGTTATCGGTCCAGCATTTCAGATGGCGCCGTATAAGGCTTTATATGGCAGGCGATGTAGATATTCGGTGGGTTGGTTTGAGCCGGGTGAGGCTAGATTACTGGGCACAGACTTGGTTCAGGATGCTTTGGAGAAGGTTAAGATGATTCAGGATAGACTCCATATAGCCCAGTCCAGATAGAAGAGTTACGCGGACCAGAAGGTTCGTGATGTTTCCTATACGGTTGGAGAGCGGGTTCTGCTTCGGGTATCGCCTATGAAGGGCGTTATGAGATTCGGAAAGAAAGGGAAGTTGAGTTCGAGGTTTATTGGTCGTTTTGAGATATTGCGGCGTGTTGGGGAGGTTGCTTATGAGCTTGCCTTACCTCCCAGCTTGGCAGGAATTCATCCGGTATTTCATGTTTCGATGCTCCGGAGGTATCACGGTGATCCGTCACACGTGTTGGATTTCAGTTCAGTCCAGTTGGACAAGGATCTATCCTATGTTGAGGAGCCAGTGGCAATATTGGACATGCAGGTCAGAAAACTGAGGTCAAAGAACATTGCATCAGTAAAGGTTCAGTGGCGGGGTCAGCCGGTCGAGGAGGCGACCTGGGAGACCGACCAGGATTTGCGCAGCCGTTACCCTCATCTTTTCACTACATCGGGTATGTCTTTATGCTCATTCGAGGACGAACAAATGTTTAAGTGTAGGAGGATGTGACGACCCGGCCGGTCGTCTTAATAATTAATGCCCCGATCCCGTATTAACTATTTTTCCCGTGTTTAATGCTGCTATTTTGTTTTGCCGGGATGTTTGATTTTGAGTTTCGGATCGTTTTGGGACACTTAGTCCCTAAATGAGAGCTTAAGTGTTGGAAAGTTAACCGTAGTCGGAACACTATGAAGACGGCCTCGGAATGGAAATCGGATGGTTCCGTTAGCTCCGTTGGGTGATTTTGGGCTTAGGGGCGTGTTCGGATTGTGTTTTGGAGGTCCTTAGCTAATTTTTGCTTGAAATGCCGAAAGTTGAACTTTTGAAGTTTTCGGTTCGATGGTGAGATTTTGATCCGAGGATCAGAATAGAATTCCGGAAATTGGAGTAGCTCCATAGTGTTTAATGTGACGTGTGTGCGAAATATTAGGTCATTCCGACGAGGTTTGATAGACTTTTTGATCGAAAGAGTATTTTTAGAGTTTTTGGAATTCTTAGGCTTGAATCCGATGAAAAATAAGTGTTTTGATGTTGTTTTGAGCGTTCCGAAGGTTTGAACAAGTTTGAATGATGTTTTAGGATTGGTTGGCAAGTTTGGTTGAGGTCCCGGGGGCCTCGGGCGTGTTTCGGATGCACAACGAGTCATTTTTTGACTTAGAGGATTGTAGAAAATGCTGCAGGTCTCCAGTTCTGGTTTCCTTCTTCGTGTTCGTGAGTAGGGTCTCGTGTTCGCGAAGAGGAGCTGGGACTGGCTGAAGCTTAACGCTTCGCGTTCGCAATGATAGTCCCGCGTTCGCGAAGCTGAGAGGTCGTATGCCTACGTGTTCGCGAAGAGGGTCCCGCGTTCGCGTAGGAGGGGGAAGTTTGCTACCGCGTTCGCGACAGGGGCATCGCGTTCACGATGAAGGAAATCTGGGCCAAGAAAAGTTGTGCTTCGTGAACGCGAGGGTCCTTCCGCGTTCGCGAAGAAGGATTTACCTGGGCAGATATAAAATTTCAAAGTCGAGGGTTTAGCCATTTTTGTGATAACTAAAGCTTGGGAGCTCGGATTTGAGCGAGGTTTTGAGGGATTTTCAGAGATATCGATTGGGTAATGATTCTTAACTCATTTTTGCTTGTGACCCATTAATCTAAACATGAATTCGTCATTTAATTTCGGAATTTGTATGAAAATTGGGAGAATGTTTTTAGACCAAGAATTTGAGTTTTGATTGGGGATTTGACCGAATTTCGTATGCACCATTAGGGCTATCACAATAGAGCTTTAAGGCATAGATGTAATTTCTACTTATGTGGAATGGAGGTTATTAAAGCGACATATGATACGATGCGATATTGAAAGGTATGTAAGGTAAGGTGAAGAAGATACGAGACAATCAAGTGCAGGAGGTTGTGAATAGTCCAGGCTTCAAACAGAGATTGTGTATTTGTTTATTTTACAGAGAAGGCCCTAGCGAAAGTTTGAAAAACTCTAAGTGTTAACATTCGAGGAATAATGTTTCTAAAAGTGGGAAGGATGTTATATCCCGTGCTTTTTTAAGTTGGATTTGTTATAAGATAATCGACATAAGTTCAGTGACAAGACTATTTTTGAGGTTTATAAGTGTTTATGATATTTATAACAGGTGATAAATAAAATCGTGAAGGTGAGAGGGTACGCGAGTTGAAGAAAATGAGGTTGGTCAAAGTTTGACATTTTGAGATAGAGTACGGTCCAATCTACAATACGCCGTATTTATAAACTAGTTCCATACAAGGTACCACATGACCATGATAGCAAAATGTATAAAGTGTGATAAAAGTGAGTAGTATTATAAGTAATTTGAGAAAATTCTTAATTATGTGGATAATTGATTAATTATTGATATGAGTGGAAAATTATCAATTTAATTAAGAATTTGTGGATAAATACTAAAGGGAGATTTGTGGATAGTTATAAGGGGGTAACATCCACGTGGGATGTTAGAAATTTGGCAGCATATGCCTGAGGAAATTATGACTCCAAAGTTCAATTAATGAGGTGGCATATTTAGGGGGTTATGTGGCCAAGTCATCAATCAAAGTGGGGCCCACACCTATAGATACTACTATTGCTATCATCACTTCAAATACATGGCAGGAGCTTCATATTAGTTACGAAAGATCATTGTGGCTATAAATTTGTGGTTGCATCATTCATTTTGGAAAAATAAATTAATCTATTGAGCCAACTGTAGCATGTCTTGAAACACTTGATAAATTTGTGATTAGCTACGAGCTTTTGGTAACTATGGCTACGATACTTAGCTATTATAGACGTATAGTAAAAATGAGGAATTTGCTTTCAACATTAGCTTGATTTCTACATGAACAATTGCCTTGAGTTTGAAATGGAGAAAGGCTTCAAAAAGCGTAAGATGCAATTCTAAGAGAATACGGTATAATCTTTCTCAAGAATATTATATGGATTTTTGTCACGACCCCAAATCGGACCCGGACGTGATGGTGCCTCACGTGAAACAAGGCCAGCCGACACAAACACCCAATACCAACTAACCGTTATAATAATACATAATTAATTCATTAATACGTGATAAATCCCAAAATAGACTGAAATAGAACAAATGCGGAAACAAACACAGCCCGACATCGGGGTGTCACCAGTCATGAACATCTAAACATCCGACTAAGAGTATGAAAAAGGACTACGCAGTCTATTATAGACCTAGTACAAAGAAAAGTAAAGATAGGAGGGAGAAGCACGGTGCTGCGAACGCCGAGCAGCTACCTAGTGAACTCCGAAACAGCTTGCTGGAAGCAATTAACCCTCGCTAGCGTGACCCGAGGCTCCTGAATCTGCACACAGCGTGCAGGGAGTAATGTGAGTATGCCAACTCAGTGAGTAATAAAAGTAAAGGCAACTGAGCGATAAGAAAACACGTAAAACACAACAAAATGCTACAACGAGGCAGTATAAAACCAATACAATGCAATAAAATAGTGAAAGCTCGTAAAAACACCTTAGTTCAGTGAAAACCTCTTTAAAACATCTTTTAGCAGTTTAAACGAGTGGATGAAAAGCAGTGAGAACAGATAGAAACATAAATTGGCCCCTTGGCAAAATACCAAAAGAACTAGCCCCTCGGGCTATCTCACGATCACTCGTATCAGCCCCTCGGGCAATAACATGGAACAACATCAGCCCCTCGGGCTATATCACATATTACACTGGGTACCCGCCCTCACTGGGTGTACAGACTCCGGAAGGGGCCCCTTACGGCCCAAGCGCAATAACAAGTCATCTCGTGGCATAATAAAACAGGCTCTCGGCCTCATATTAAGCCACCTTGTGGCGTAACAACTCAGTCCCTCGCCCTCATAATCATGAATCAGTACAATACCGCTGCGGCGCGCAGCCCGATCCCATAATAACCTCACAACACAGGCCCTCGGCCTCACTCAATCAGAAATCTCTCAAAGCCACTCGGGCACAATAAAATATGATGCTCAGCCCAAAATATCAATTAAGATGTCAAAACAAAGTAAATATGGCTCGGTTATGAAAACAGTAGAATATAGCATGACTGAGTACAAATATGAAGTTAAACAGTGAGGAATAGTAGTAAAAATCCCATAAGGTTTCAAAATAGTTGGCACGAGGGCCAAATATGGCATTCAGCCCAAGACATGATGATTGCAAATAGTTTTCAATTAAATACGCAGTTAAATAGTCATACGGGACAGACTAAGTCACAGTCCCTAATGGTGCACGACCCCACACTCGTCATCTAGCGTGTGCGTCACCTCAAAGTAGCACAATGATGTGAAGTCCGGAGTTTCATACCCTCAGGACTGCATTTACAATCATTACTCACCTCTATCCGGTCTAAACTCTTGCCCGCGATGCCTTTGCCTCTCGAATCGTTCTCCAGATGCTCCAAATCTAACCAAAATCAGAACATAACCATTAAAATAGGCTAAGGTAACAAAGCCCACTCGAAAGTAATCAAATAATAACACAAATCCCGAAATTAACCAAAACCCGACCCCCGGGCCCATGTCTCGGAATCCGGTAAAAATTACATCAATAAACTCCTTATCCTCCCACGAGTTCATCCATATACTAAGTACCAAAATCCGACCACAAATGACCCCTCAAACCTTCACTCAAAGGTCTCCAATCTCAAGCCCTAGATTCCTCAATATTTACCCATAAATTTCCATAAATTTCAATCCTAATCCATGAGATAACACCTTCGAAACGAGGTTTATTATCAAAAATCTTACCTCAATGAAGTTCCCTCTGATTCCCTCTTCAAAATCCCCCATAAAACTCCAAAGTCGATATAAAATGGTGAAGTAAAGCTGAAAATCGCGAAGTATGAAATATATACATTCTGAACTAGGGATTACGCGCCTGCGGTCCTTTTCCCGCTTCTGCGGCCAAAGCACTGCATCTGCGGTTTTCACTTAAAAACCAAGTTCCGCATCTGCGATAGAACAACTGCAGCTGCGCTATCGCAGGTGCGCTTACCCAGCCGCTTTTGCGATTCCAGCTCCCCAGGGCCAATCCGCATTTGCGACCCTCTGGGTGCTTCTGCGAGCCCGCACCTGCTGTCCCTTAGTCGCAGGTTCGGTTATGACAACAGACTCAGCTTCAGCTGAACTTCCAATTCCTAACATTCTGCCAACCATTCGATATCACCCCGAGGTCCCCAAAACCTCAACCAAAAGCACAACCAAGTCATATACCACTATCCAAACTTATACCAATATTTAAAACACCTCAAACAACATTGAATCAACCAAAACACCTTGGATTCAAGCCTAAGGTTCCAAAATCTTCCGAATTCCGCTTTTGATCAAAAAGTCTATCAAAACTCGTTTGAATGACCTGAAAATTTGCACACACATCACAAATGACACTATGGACCTACTCCAACTTCCGGAATTCCATTCCGACTCCTATATCAAAATCTCACCTATCAACCAGAAAACGCCAAATTTCCAACTTCGCCAATTCAAGCCTAAATCCACTCCGGACCTCCAAAACCCATTCCGATCACGCTCCTAAGTTCCAAATCATCTTCCGAAGCTATCTGAACTATCGGAATTCACATTCGAGCCCTATTTCACATAAGTCAACATCCAATTGACTTATCCAACTTAAGCTCACTCAAAAGAAACTAAGTGTCTCAAACCTCACCAAAACCTTTCCGAACCTGAGCCAACCAACCCGATGACACATAATACTGATAAACAAAGCACTAAGAAGCAGAAATGGGGGAAACAGAACGGTAACTCATGAAACGACCGGCCGAGTCGTTACATCCCCCCCTTTTAAACAAACGTTCGTCCTCGAACGAGTCAAGAAACATACCTGAAACCTCAAATAGGTGAGGATATCTGTCCCGCATCTCTCGCTCGGTCTCCCAGTTAGCCTCCTCCATGGGCCGACCTCTCCACTGCACTTTCATTGAAGCTATATCCTTTGACCTCAACTTTCGAACTTGACGCTCCAAAATAGCTACTGGCTCTACATCATAGGTCAAATCATAATCCAACCGAACCGTGCTGAAATCCAAAACATGAGACAGATCGCCAATATACTTCCGGAGCATAGAAACATGAAATACTGGATGCACACTCGACAAGTTGTGTGGTCAAGCAAGCTCATAGGCCACCTCCCCAATCCTCAGAAGTACCTCAAAAGGCCCAATGAACCGATGAATCAATTTACCCTTCGTCCTAAATCTCATAACACCCTTCATGGGTGAAACCTTCAACAGAACCTTCTCACCGACCATGTAGGACACATCTCGAACCTTCTTGTCAGCATAACTCTTTTGTCTCGACTGCGCTGTGTTGATACCCAATTTTTCCCTGTATATTTTTAATAGGCAGAATACTTTCAAAATAACATATGCATGCACATATAAGTATGTTCAAATGTTTTATTATTTTTCCTTAATTTTTAAATCAATTTATTGCCCTATTTTATCCCTAAAAATCCAGTAATAATTGCCAAAATTACTATTTTTGATGATTCATTTATCGGATGCTCATATTTATGTTAAAGAATAACTAAGATAATATTTGCATATTTTTACAAATTTACTTATTATTTTTAAGCTAAATTGCATATAATTGCAATATTAGCCTCTTTTAAGATCTAATTGCGTATATATTTATAAAAAATTAAGCCCAGTATTTTTAAATTGATAATTATAGATAATAAATCTTTTCAATGCTTTTAATTTGTTTTCAGAAACTAATATGATATTTTTTATAAAATAAAATAAGGGAAAAGTGGCTATTTAAAATCTAGCCCCAATTGCATTTCAATTATAGCCTGAATTGGACCCCCAATTTTAACCAAATCTATCCCGACCCAATTCCCATTCAAACCGACCCACGACCCTTTTAAACGACCCACACGTATTCCCATTTAATCCCAGCCGTTGATCGCTTAGATCAACGACTCACATTAACCCTTTCCTAAATTAATTCCCAACTACCCCCAAACCCTAATCATTTCTTACCTACAGCCGCCCTTGAATTCCCTTCTCTCTCAATTCTCTCTGAGACTCCATCGAACCCTAGCCGCCGCCATCAAACTACAACCCTAATATCTCCTAAATCTATAGCTTCCAAGGTCGTCGGAGACCTGTATCCACCTCCCACGGCCTCTACGTGTTCGATTCTATGGTCTCATGACCATATCATGAAGGGTTTTTGTCCGGTTTTGCTCGATGGCTATCCTCCGGTCGTCTCTGACTTTTCTCCGGCCAGCCATGGCTATTCGAGTTAGACTCTGGACTCTCATGCTTAGATCGATGGTTTTCAAAGCCTTTCTCATCATTTGGGGTTCTTCTGAAACCCTACCCTTTAAGGTTCTTCCGATTTCTTTTAGATCTGTTTCAGATCTATGTTTGCTCTAAACTTCTAAGCGTTTTTCTCAAATTCTCTTTTAAACTTTGCTTGCAAAACTCTTTCTCTTTTCGATTAGGGTTTTCTTGTTAAGTTATTTCAAAACTTTTCTCTGATTTTGACATATGTTGCTATGTTTGCTCGTGTTATCCTTCTGCCTGAGATTGCATGTTAAAGCCCTAATTTCTTTTGACTGTTTATTAGGCGAATGTTTGTTTGTTTGAGTTTTATCCGATTTTGTTTGTTTATCCATCTTTAAAATTCTTATATTGCTGAAAACTCTATGGCTCTGAGTCTGAGACAGTTAGTTTAAGTGCACGATTCGATTTGAAGTTCTTTATTTCGACACCTCTTGTTCCTTTGTGTGATTCTTCTGATTCTAGGTTTCTATGATCTCTAAAACTTGATCCTGTTCTTAACCCTAATTTTTCAAAGAAGGTTTTCCTCACCTGCTACTGTGAGATCTTCGTATGCTTTTGATATTCTATGTTTCTTCACTACTGATTCAACTGACTATCATGCTTCGAGTGTTGCTATCTATTGAATTTCTTTTGCGCTACTATTGTGTGCTATTTCCTTTTGCCAACAGGCTTGGCCTCGCATGTATAATGTTTATGCACCCTATTTATATATGTTGATTCTCATTCTTTGGCTGATTTTCAAACTTGTGACTAATTTCAAACTTTTCCTTTGTGAAATTCTGATTTCACTTGCCCGTTAAAGTTAACTGATTTCTTTTCCTGTTTTGACTTAGCGAATCCTTTCCAAAATTAGAGTATCTATGAACCTAGACTCGATTGCTAGCTAAATGTTTTACTAATTCTTTTATGGCAACTGTCAACCCGCTGACACATTGATTTCTTTCCTTGTTTTAAACCTGTCAATGCCCGTTAACCAAGTGCTCTCTTAATTAAAGGGAATCACTTGTATAATTGATTCCGAATCATGATTGTTTCCATGCTTGTGGCTTATAACCTCTCTCTTACTCGTTTTCAAAAACTATAAATACCCTGTACTTCTTTTCTTTCAAGACACAAACACACACTACACTAAAACTCTCTCTCTTCTCCGCTACTACTATATTTCTGCCTTACCTAGCCGGCTGAAAGCCAAGGCTAGGCTGTGGGGAAACTTGCTTGTTTTCTGCATTTTGCATTTCTTAGTGGTATGTTCTAATTAAGTTTTTCGCACCAACAACAACATGCTTATTTATTGTTTCTTCCATTCTTGTCTGCCTACTGACTGTATTTAACCCAGTACCATTATTTAGCATGCTGTAAGTTTACTTCTCATGTTCTGGATCAATGTATTATGACCTGTGAATCCTAAATCCCTACCCCAATATGTTTAATACTTGTGGTTGGTTTGGGGCATGACAGTATTAGAAATTGTTGTGTATGACCCAAACTTGATCCTCCTGGGATCATAACCTCCATGTTTCATTTATTTGTTATGTGTTCTGGCCGAGTTACAGGCATGTCATCACATCCTATTGTTGTGCATGCCCAAAGTTAACCCATGCCCAAGTGCATGGGCTCCTTGCAATGGATTCCCAATCCCTGCCCCCTTTGTGTGAAGTTATTGATTCCCTGAAATGTTAATGGCTGTCACCCATCACCCCTTCCCCTCTCCTTTATTCCCTCAGCTCTTAAAACTCTGTTTCTGCACTTTTACTCTCTTCTTAGACTTAAGTTCTGCCCCCTTATGTGAGCCTTGCCTTGGGACCCATGAGCTCCTTCTGAACTTGGATACATGAGGGCTGGCATTTCCACACTGCACTCATCTCTATTCTGGTTGTGTAACTTAGGTGTAAGCACTACCTAGGCTCCTATTGAGGCCCTTAGGGAACTCTGACGCACCCAGGTCTGAGAAAGGCTTTGAAATTAATGGCATTGGCAATGATACGGTTCCTTGCATATCTCAAATAGAAAGTCGAATCAAGCTTTCCTATGGTTGTAGCTTTTTCTTTCATTCTTTCTTTTGTGATTCGGTAGTTCTGGTTTGTAATAAGTTGTAATAAAAATTTGGGGTTGGCTAGTAAAAAGGGTTGGGTGATCATGTATGCTCAAGGGTAGAAAGCATGCCTATAGGACTGTTTTAAATTCTTTGTGTTTAATTCTGCATCTTAGACACCATGACTATAGGGTTTATCTCAAATTCTTCATGGTCAATGTCACACCTAGATAACCTTCCTATAGGATATATTTAAATTCTGCATGCCACTTAGATATCATGTTTTAGGTTCTAAACGGCTGAAATAAGTGTCATGTCCGTAATGCTGAAATCAATAACATATAGAAATCATGCCTATAGGGGTTCTTAAACAAATTTGATTCGTTTCATTTACACTCAATGTTAGATATCATGTTCATAGGCTTTAAATCAGCAATAGTACATAGCATCACCTGGAGAACTTGAAAATGGTCCATTTTTAAAATCAGTCTATTCTGAATAAGTTTTAAACAATCTAAGTCACTTACTTAACGAGGTTTAGCAAGCATGCCTATAGGATCCCAAACAATTCGTTCCTTTACTGTTTTGCCGCATTCTGAATTAAGTAGATATCATGCCTATAGGACTCCGTCTAAACACTTAGGCAAGCCTTAGGTAATAACAACAATAAAATTGAATTTGCCTCTGTTAATTAGTAACTGCTCCAACCAGTAGGCAGGCCTGATTTGGGCTTCTTATCTGAGGTATCTGATGAATCTGGCTCTGAATCAAACTCCCCTCGTTTTTAGTATTTTAATCAGACCCTAGAAAATATGTGTAAGTCATGCTAGTTATGTGCTTTTATTCAAGGAGGTGTATTTGAGTCTGTACCTGTTTATATGCTTCCCCAACATGCAGTATGTGTTTTTGTATGTCGCCTTAGATGTTTATCCTTTGAAACCAATCAGCCTAATATCCCTTCCCTTTAGAAATAGTAGTCCTAAGTACCTCCGGGACTGATAGGAATGGGACGGGTGATAGCATGCAATAGTAATCGAGACCAATCCGCGCTTTAGTACCTTAAACGGGGTGGTAAAGGGTAGATATGGATATGATGACCGGTGCGCTAATACCACGTGTAGCCCCTCTCTCTTGAAAAGTGATTACCGGGTATTGCATTGATGTGATCCATATTATGGTTAAACCTAGGACCCTCTTTCCCTTTCTTTCTTTGTCTTAAAAAATATTTTGATTTCTTTTCAAAAATATCAGCCTTTTATAATTGCTCTTCCATACTTTGTTTATACCAAAGCATTTGCGTATTAAAATCCCCTCTTACTTGAGTTTATTTGTTTACTTGTCTATTTGCTAAATTCACAGTAACTGTCTGGTCGAGAACCATACTAGTGGATCCTGAGGGGTGCCTAACACCTTCCCTTCGGGATATTTTCAAAGCCCTTACCCTGTCTCTGGTTATCAAAAGCATAGTTGTAGTGGGATCTTGTAAGGTGTCCTAATGCACCAGAAATCATTAGGTGGCGACTCTCCAAAAATGCAAAACCCAGTTCCCAAAAGGAACGAGTTTCGCCATACCCAAAATGTCAGCAACCCGATTTTCCCGCCGCGAGGAGGGAAAAAAGGGGGCGCAACAGCATGGCGACTCTGCTACGGATTTTAGGCTTTTTACCATTTCAAACTGTTATTGTGAATTTATATCTCTTTATGTGCAATTACTTGTTTGATTCCTTTTAGCATTCAATTCCCTTTTTGCATTGCAAAACTGACTTGTCTTTTTGTTTCTTTCCTTTATTACTGCTTTAAATTATGAAACCGTTGTATTTACTGCTTTCTTAACGTGGAAATACATGTCAACATGCTTTTATTGCATAAACATGCACAACATCATACTCCACTCGTGCCAAATCAAATACTATAGCAACACTTATAATGAGTTGTTGCGCTCTTCCTATATCATTACCCCTTAAATTCGGAAAGGCATATTTGTGGTAAAACTAGTCGATCAGTGGTGCCGTCGACAGTTCCGAGCCTTCCCTCTTGAGTTGTCCGCTCTAGGGTACCAGTATAAAACCCCATAGAAACCTTATTCCATTTAAATTGTACATGCATCATGGTCAAACCTAGCCGGATCAGTTATGTTGTCCACATAATGATCCTTTAAGATAGCCTTGTCCAAAGTCTACTGGGTTTCCCTAAACCCTAACGGACGTCTCTATGTTTTGCGCATTTATTTGGAGAACTAGATCCTTCATGCTAATTGTTGATATAAATAGCCGAGTATGGTGGGGGTAGGGTCTAACCCTTTTGTTTTGCAGAAAATGAGACACGAGGTCCCCAGTTTCGGTATGATTAGCACGCCCCCAACTTGCTAGACTGGTGGAGGAGTCTTCCATCAAATGACCAAATCAATGAGTGGAAAGAGGGGGCCGCCAAAGCTAGTGGAAAGTTGGAATATCTGGAATACAGTCTGCTGGAATTGGAAGGAAAAATGAGGAAGAGAATCACCGACTGCCAGAAACGCTGAGGGGAACGAAGGAGAACACTTGGCGAAGGCATTTTACTAGTGAACCTATGCGAGCTGGAGGATTTGATCAACGAGAGCATTCAAACTGGGGAAAGTCCTTTTGGGACCAAGTAGATAGGAATTTACTTTTTCGCTTTATGAATGTAATAAGGCTAATGGCCATTAGTGACTTTTTATTTCTTGCTCATTAGTGTCGTTTTGGGATTCGCCTATTTTTATCAATAAAATGAGACATTTAGCATTCTAAGTTCTCCAAATCAACTTGTCGCTAGGCGCACCTCGGGCACAACGAGGTCCCCAAATTAGGACACGCTTTACATTCCTGCACTACGTGTTTAAATATTACAACACTTTTTTTGATCCTCACTAACTTGGTTACCTTTTTGCTTTATTTTTGTTTTATTATTCCCCTCCCCAATGGTTAGTTCGTGCACTCTGGCATGATCATCTTAAGCAGAGGGGCACATATCAATAATTACACCGTCAGGACAACCAGAGCCCGACGAGCCTCTGGGTAGCAAGGTTAAAACAAGCACTATTCACTGTTTTATTCATTACACGATTTTATTTTTGCATTTTTCAATTCACGCAATAAGATCTTCAATGTTCAAAACAATTATTCAATTTATCAAAGCATGTTTCCAAGGAATTAATATTTATTTTTATCGTTTTCTTCCTTACTTTACCGATACAACATTACTATTACTTATCTTGATGAACCAATGACTGTGACATGCAATGATACTGTAAGGCCCCGTGAAAACTTGTACTCAAAACTCAAAAGCTCGTAGTGCCAAATTTTTAATATGTGTTAGGAATGTGTAAAAATTCTCGCCGCGGTTCGGGCCCTTTTTGTATAGATCTATGCATTAAAAAAATCAAGAATCAAAGTTTTCCAGAAAGGTGCAATTATGCGGTCTAGAATGCGGTCGTATACCAGGTATGCGGACCGCATATCTACCGCAGAGTGAGTCAGTGTGATGGCCAACATTGAAGTCAACTATGCGGTCAATTATGCGATCGCATAATCAAAATGCGGACTGCATAGTCGTCGCATAATTTCCTTGGGATTTTGTGAAGGTCAATTCTGCGGTGCACTTTGCGACCGCAGAACGTGAATGCGGACCGCATTTCCGCCGCAAACTCAGTCAGTGTCTCTAGTTTTTTGGAAGCATTTTGCGGTCTATTGTGCGGACCACATGTCGACTTTGCGATCGCAAATGCGATCGCAGATCTGACTCGGGGCTCCAATCGACCCCCTGTTGTTATATCCGGTGTAATAGCTCATTTTGAGCATATTTTCTTGACATTTCTAGAGTGAGAGAGAGGGGTCTAAGAGAGTGAAGGTACTTCCCATCAAATTACTCCAAGAAATCTTGTTAGATCATTGAAGATAATCAAGTGAAGGACCAAATATTTCATCCCAAGAGGTAAGACTCCATCACCTTAGCTCTTATTTTTGCACATAGCTATAAGGGATCATTAGTGAGATAATTCATGGGGATAATGGGGATTACATCGCATGCATGTGTTCTTAAAGAATATGGGTAATTATAAATGCAGAGGCATGGAGGATGGGCTAGTGTAATCTTGCATAAAAGAACCATAAAGCCTAAATGAACACTAAACGCTCGATAAAAATGCTTAAGAGAGCTTAGATTATGATCTTTTCTTGATTATGAGTTAAATCGTGTTGCATTGCTTAAATAGATTGAAGTGCGAACACTCCGGAACAATATAGGATTAAGGAAAGCTCGGTTGAGGTATGTATTGCTAAAACTCCGTCTTTTAGAAATTGAGCTATATTGGTAGCTGTGTGAATACGATAAGATCAAAATCGAATTGTTGTACTGATTGTTTATTTCACTTTTGTTGGTGCTGCAATCTCATATGCGTGAAAAGTATACCTCAATATGATTAACAGGCTATTCTTGATGACTTAAAGAAAGGTGCAAGGACTATGGATAATGAATCGAAAATCCTAGACCATAAATTGAAATCAAAAATGCATATGTTGTGCCATTTTTGTGAAATTGTATCCATGCTTGCAATTTAAACTACTCTTGTGTACACCTATTTTCCTAAACTACAAACCTAGCATTGAAATTGGGGATGATGTGAGATGTGGCCAAGTGCCGAATGTATGGTGTGACAGTTGTGGCCCAAAGTGCCTATGAAATGAGTTATGGGAAACAAAGATCGAAATGAGATGATTGATGGGAAAGGGAAACGCCTTGGTAGGGCGGCCTAGCCGATCGGGCCGAGATCGGACGCCATACTGCACACGTGGTGGTAATGAATTTGTGATCGAAGTGAACGTCTCAAATAAAGCGACCTAGCCGATCGGGTCGAGATCGGACTCCGCTCAAGTTAGCGGTGGTAATGTGAACAATGATGAACAATATGAGATGCCCAACAAGATGAAAGCTATGGAAACACAATGTGAAAATTTTATGCTTCCTTTATTTGTAAATGTGTGGCCATTTAAAGTTCCCTTTGAGTTGTACTTATGATTTCTTTATTCTTGTATGGATGTTATTTCTAACTAGATGGAATTTAGTTATACATACTAGTACTATTCCATGGTACCAACGTCCCTTTTGCCGGGGGCGCTACATTTGTTTAAATAAATGTAGGTGGCTCCATTACAGATTGTGTTGATCGCGTGTAGCGGAGTACCTTCTTCCGAATTCTTGGTGAGCCCCTTTCTCCTTCAAGGGGTTAGATTACACATCTTTTGTTATAGACTCCTACTTTTGAGGTATAGCCGGGGCCTTGTTGCCGGCACTGTCATGCTTGTCTTTTCTTACATCCTTAGAAGCTCCATAGACATATGTGTGGGTTATGTACGGGTGTTTGAGGAGTCCATGAACCATGTTGTAATTCTAAACTCATGCTATCTATAAACTGTAACTTTATGGGAATTTCGGAATCTAACTTTAACTACGGTTTATGTTTGTATTATAGAATGAATTTATCACTGTTGGGTACTACCTTTCCTTGCCTAAATAAGAAGGAATCATGGTTACCTTGTTCATGATGAGTTGGGTAGGAAGTGTGTGAGAAGGCTTGCTCGGTTGGGTTCACTTGATCGAGCGCCGGTCGCGCCTCCCGAGGTTTGGGCGTTACAAACATGGTATCAGAGCCTAAGGTTTTAAAGTGTCCTAGGATGTCTCGGAGCCGTATCTAGTAGAGTCCTTCTTATCGGTGTGTAGTCTACCACATCGATAAGCTGGAGGCTACTTGGGCATTTAGGAATAACAACCTTCTTTGATATTCTGGATCGTGCGGTGAAACTGTTCCCTTCCTAATAAGTGCGTTATTCTAACTTTCAGTAAATGACACCTAAGAAGAAAGCGAGAATTGGACAAGAAGCCAATGCCCCCTCAGGAGTGGCTGGTGATTCATCGCTTGATGCTGCGGATGAGGGTAGTCACCCTACTATTACTCTGCCTGATCCTTCTATTCCAGAGCAGACTACCCCAGTTCCTACACCTGTGAAGGGCTCCACTATCCCTCTCGTTGATACTCCTGTCCCGCCTCCAGCCCCAACTTCCAGTTCTGGTATTTTTGATGGGGATTTTAGGGGAGCTATTCAGATGTTGACTCAGCTAGTGGCCTCTTAGGACCAGAGGTCAGGTATTGCACCCAGTTCATCTAGCCAGCAAGGGGATTCCACAAGTTCCAGGGTGAATAGATTTCTTCAAGTAGACCCTCCGGTGTTTTCGGGTGCCAATCCGGAAGAGGACCCTCAGGATTTTATTGATGAGATGCACAAGTCTCTCAGGGTCATGCGTGCGACTAAGATAGAGGGAGTAGAGTTGGCTCCCTACCGCCTGAAAGGGGTGGCCCATGCGTGGTTTGAGTTATGGGAGGATTCCCGCGAGGGGAGCCCTCCGGCAAGGTGGAGTGAGTTCGCTGATGCCTTCATAGATCACTTTCTGCCTGTTGAGACAAGGGCAGCCCGTGCAACAGAGTTTGAAAATTTGAAGCAAGGTAACAAGAGTCTGTGGGAGTACCACATGGAGTTTTCTCGCTTGTCCAAGTATGCCATTCATATGTTGCCCACAATGGAGGCCAGAGTGCGCCGGTTTTTTAGGGCCTTAATTCTTTAACCATTAATGAGGCTTCTACAGCATCGTTGAATGCGGACATGAATTATGGGAAGATGGTAGCGTTTGCTCAGGCCACAGGGAACCGCAAACTGAGGAACACAATGGAGAGAGAGGGTAGCAGAAAGACCCGGTCTGCAGGTAATATGGGTGAGTCTCTACGCGGGGGAAGATCAGCTTTCCGGGGAGGGTCATCAGGGCCATCCCAGTCTGTTGCACAGTCTTCATCCAATGCAACACCATCAGGGCCCAGCCGCAACAGTGGAGTCGTTTCAGGCCCGGTCAGGGCAACAAGGGATCCCATCAGCAGGGTCGGTCAGGAGAGAGGTCCCAGCAGCAGCAGCAGAGGACCACGTGCCCCAGGAGGGGGAAGATGCACTCAGGGACTTGCTATTTGGAGTTTCCTGTATGTTATGGATGTGGGATGAGGGGTCATATTCAGAGACATTGTCGTGTATCCTGCCAGGGAGCGGGTAGGGGCACCGCACAGCCATCCAGTCCAACAGCTGCCACATCTTCAGCCCCTTCTCCAGCTCGAGGTACCCCAGCGACCATAGGGCGTGGTGCAGCTAGGGGTAGTGCGTAGAATTTAGGCGGACCCAGCCAATTCTATGCTATGAGTGGTCGCCAGACTGCAGAGGCTTCTCCAAATGTTGTTACAGGTATTCTGACTGTTCAATCTCATGATGTATATGCACTTATTGACCCCGGTTCCACTTTGTCCTATGTTACCCCTTTTGTTGCCATGGAATTTGGGATAGAACCGGATCAGCTTCATGAGCCATTTTTGGTGTCTACTCCGGTAGGTGAGTCTATCACAGCTACTCGAGTTTATAGAGGTTGTGTTGTTACCGTACGGGGTAGGGATACCACGGCCGATCTTATTGAGTTAGGAATGGTCGACTTTGATGTAATAATGAGGATGGATTGGCTTTATTCATGCTTTGCCAAACTTGACTGTCGGACTAGAACTATGAGGCTTGAATTTCCTAACGAGCCCGTTATTGAATGGGAGGGAGATAATGTAGTTCCTAGAGTTCGGTTTATTTCCTACCTTAAGGCCGTGAGGATGATCAAGAAGGGGTGTATGTACCATTTAGTTCGGGTTACAGACACCAATGCCGAGGCGCTCAACCTTGAGTCTGTACTAGTTGTGAGTGAATTTCCGGATGTCTTTCCATATGTGCTCCCTGGGATTCCACCAGACAGGGAGATTGATTTTGGGATTGACGTGATGCCGGGCACGCAGCCTATATCAATTCCACCTTACAGAATGGCGCCGACAGAACTGAAAGAGTTAAAGGAACAACTGAAGGATTTGCTAGAAAAGGGGTTCATCCGGGTGAGTGTGTCACCGGGGGGCGCACCGGTCTTGTTTGTAAGGAAGAAAGATGGGTCCTTGCGGATGTGTATTGACTACCAGCAACTCAACAGGGTCACAATCAAAAACAAATACGCTCTACCAAGAATAGATGACTTGTTTGACCAATTGCAAGGTGCTACGTGTTTCTTAATGATTGACTTGCGGTCCGGGTATCATCAATTGAAGATAAGGGAGCAGGATATTCCGAAAACAGCCTTCAGGACTTGGTATGGGCACTTTGAATTTATGGTAATGTCTTTTGGGCAAACAAATGCCCCGGCAGCCTTCATGGATCTTATGAATCGAGTCTTCAAACCTTTTCTAAATTCCTTTGTAATAGTGTTCATTGACGATATTCTTGTCTATTCCCGAAGTCGGGAGAACCATGCTGACCAACTTAGGGCAGTCTTGCAGACTCTTCAGCAACATCAATTTTATGCAAAATTTTAAAAATGTGAATTTTGGCTAGAATATGTCGCGTTCTTGGGTCATGTCGTTTCCAGGGAAGGAATTATGGTTGATCCTCAAAAGATTGCGGCGGTGAAGAATTGGCCTATACCTACCACTCCAACGGAGATTCGCAGTTTCTTGGGTTTGGCTGGGCACTATAGATGATTTGTGGAGGGGTTTTCTACTCTTGCCTCTCCCTTGGCTAAATTGACGCAGAAAGCAGTTAAATTTCGATGGTCCGATGCTTGTGAAAAGAGTTTCCAAGAATTGAAATCAAGGTTGACGACAGCACCGGTATTAACCCCGCCAGAGGGTACAGAGGGGTTTGTGGTGTATTACGATGCATCAAGAATCGGGCTTGGGTGTGTGTTAATGCAACACGTGAAGGTTATAGCTTACGCTTCCAGGTAGCTCAAGAATCATGAAAAGAATTATCCAACTCATGACTTAGAGTTGGCGGCAGTGGTGTATGCGCTAAAACTTTGGCGACATTATCTATATGGGGTCCATGTTGATGTATTCACGGACCACAAGAGCCTTCAATATATTTTCAAGCAGAAGTACATCGACATTCTCCATCACCCGAGAAAGGCAAATGATGTAGCAGATGCTCTTAGTCGGAAATCTATGGGGAGCTTAGCTCATATGGAGGCAAACCAGAGGTCGTTGGCAAGGGAGATTCATCAGCTGGCTAATTTGGGAGTTCGCTTGGTAGGTTCTAGTGAAGGAGGGGTACTTGTGCAAAATAGAGCCGAATCGTCGCTCGTGGCGGAGGTGAAAGTAAAGCAATTCAGTGATCCATTGTTAGAACTACTGAAAGAAGGGATTCATAGACACAAGACCATAGCTTTTTCCATAGGAATGAATGATGGTACCCTACGGTACCAAGACCGCCTATGTGTTCTTGGTATTGACGGTCTTCGGGAAAGGATCATGGCAGAGGCTCTCACTGCCAGGTATTCCGTGCATCCAGGTTCTACGAAAATGTATCATGATCTCAAGGAGATTTATTGGTAGAACAACATGAGAGGGATGTGGTGGACATTGTGGCGAAATGTCCGAATTGTCAGCAAGTGAAGGCCGAACATCAAAGGCCTGGTGGACTGGCTCAAAGCATAGAAATTCCGATGTGGAAATGGGAAATGATTAACATGGATTTTGTGGTTGGGTTTCCGCGCACTCCGCTCAAGTTCGACTCAATTTGGGTAGTCATGGTTCGACTCATGAAATCAGTGCACTTCTTCCCAGTTAAAGCTACCGACACAACGGAACAGTATGCTCAGTTGTACATCAAGGAAATAGTCAAGTTGCATGGCACACCAGTCTCAATCATCTCAGATCGAGGGGCTCAATTCACAGCCAACTTTTGGAAGAAGTTTCAACAAGGTTTGGGTACCCAGGTAAATCTTAGCACAACTTTCCACCCTCAAACTGATGGGCAAGCAGAGCGGACTATTCAGACACTTGAGGATATGTTGCGTGCTTGTACTCCTGATTTCAAAGGTAGCTGGGATGACCATTTGCCGCTCATAGAATTTGCCTACAACAACAGCTTCCATGCTAGTATCCAGATGGAACCATTTGAGGCATTGTATGGTAGGAGATGTAGGTCTCCCGTTGGGTGGTTCGAGGTTGGAGAAGTGGAATTGATAGGGCCGGACCTCGTGCATCAGGCTATGGAAAAAGTCAAGATTATTAAGGAAAGGTTGAAAACTGCTCGAAGTCGCCAAAAGTCTTACTCGGATGTTCGTCGCACAGATTTGGAGTTCAAAGAAGATGATTGGGTATTTTTGAAGGTTCCCCTATGAAGGGTATCATGCGGTTTGGGAAGAAGGGCAAATTGAGTCCGAGGTATGTCGGACCATACAGAATTATTCAGAGGATTGGTCAGGTGGCATACAAGCTCGAGCTTCCACCCAATGTTATTGATATACCCGGTGTTTTATGTGTCTATGTTGAGGAAGGTAGTGGGAGACGCGTCCACTATTGTGCCAGTTGAGACTATTGAAGTTAATGAAACACTGTCGTATGAAGAAGTTCCAGTTGCCATTCTCGATAGGCAAGTTCGAAAATTGACAAATAAGGAAATTGCATCCGGGAAAGTATTATGGCGGAACCAGCAAGTTGAGGAAGCCACTTGGGAAGCTGAGGGTATAATGAAAAAGCAGTATCCGCATTTGTTTGAATAGTCATGTAGTAGCTTTTATGCATTTGATTCCTACGAACTCTTATCTTGTGATTTAATCTATGAAAAACTGTTCCATTTTGGGTTATATATGTTGCCTATATGGCCATGGTTGGTGTTGTACAAGTCATGTTATGTTAAGGAACATGTATACGCTGTTAAGATGTGATTCTGGGGCTCTCTGACAAGTGGATAAGCCTAGGTACAAAGGAAACTCTGGCAAAATTTTTGGAAATTTAGGGAGTTAGCCAAATTTGGAGACTATTAACAGGTTTTAGGTTGTAAAAGGCAGAAGATTGTATGAAGAATTTCTGATAAGTGACCCTTGATCCTTATTCGAGGACGAATGATCTTAAGTGGGGGAGGATGTAAGGCCCCATGAAAACTTGTACTCAAAACTCAAAAGCTCGTAGTGCCAAATTTTGAATGTGTTAGGAATGTTCGGACCCTTTTTGTACAGATCTATGCATTAAAAAAATCAAGAATCAAAGTTTTCCAGAAAAGTTCAATTATGCAGTCTAGAAAGCGGTCGCATACCAGGTATGCGAACCGTATATCTGCCGCAGAGTGAGTCAGTGTGTTGGACAAAATTGAAGTCAACTATGCGGTCAATTATGCGATGGCATAATCAAAATGCGGACTGCATAGTCATCGCATAATTTCCTTGGGATTTTGTGAAGGTCAGATCTGTGGTGCACTTTGCGACCGCAGAACGTAAATGCGGGCCGCATTTCTGCCGCAAACTCAGTCAGTGTGTCCAATTTTTGGGAAGCATTTTGCGGTCCATTATGCGGACCTCATGTCGACTTTGCGATTGCAGATCTGACTCGAGGCTCCAATTTTCTAAGTTTTAAAGCCGACCCCCTGTCATTATATCCGGTGTAATAGCTCATTTTGAGCATATTTTCTTGACATTTCTAGAGTGAGAGGGAGGGGTCTAAGAGAGTGAAGGTACTTCCCATCAAATTACTCCAAGAAACCTTGTTAGATCATTGAAGATAATCAAGTGAAGGACCAAAAATTTCATCCTAAGAGCTAAGACTCCATCACTTTAGCTCTTATTTTTGCACATAGCTATAAGAGATCATTAGTGAGATAATTCATGGGGATAATGGGGATTACATCGCATGCATGTGTTCTTAAAGAATATGGGTAATTATAAATGCAGAGGCATGGAGGATGGGCTAGTGTAATCTTGCATAAAAGAACCATAAATCCTAAATGAACACTAAACGCTCGATAAAATGCTTAAGAGAGCTTAGATTATGATCTTTTCCTGGATTATGAGTTAAATCGTGCTGCATTGCTTAAATAGATTGAAGTGCGAACACTCCGAAACAATATAGGATTAAGGAAAGCTCGGTTGAGGTATGTATTGCTAAAACTCCGTCTTTTAGAAATTGAGCTATATTGGTAGCTGTGTGAATACGATAAGATCAAAATCGAATTGTTGTACTGATTGTTTATTTCACTTTTGTTGGTGGTGCAATCTCATATGCGTGAAAAGTATACCTCAATATGATTAACAGGCTATTCTTGATGACTTAAAGAAAGGTGCAAGGATTATGGATAATTAATCGAAATGTCTAGACCTTAAATTGAAATCGAAAGTGCACATGTTGTGCCATTTATGTGAAATTGTATCCATGCTTGCAATCTAAACTACTCTTGTGTGCACCTATTTTCCTAAACTACAAACCTAGCATTGAAATTGGGGATGATGTGAGATGTGGCCTAGTGCCGAATGTATGGTGTGACAGTTGTGGCCCAAAGTGCCTATGAAATGAGTTATGGGAAACAAAGATCGAAATGAGATGATTGATGGGAAAGGGAAATGCCTTGGTAGGGCGGCCTAGCCGATCGGGCCGAGATCGGACGCCATACTACGCACATGGTGGTAATGAATTTGTGATTGAAGTGAACGTCTCAAATGAGGAGACCTAGCCGATCGGGTCGAGATCGGACTCCGCTCAAGTTAGCGGTGGTAATGTGAACAATGATGAACAATATGAGATGCCCAAAAAGATGAAAGCTATGGAAACACAATGTGAAAATTTTATGCTTCCTTTATTTGTAAATGTCTGGCCATTTAAAGTTCCCTTTGAGTTCTACTTATGATTGTTTTATTCTTGTATGGAAGTTCTTTCTAACTAGATGGAATTTAGTTATACATACTAGTACTATTCCATGATACTAACGTCCCTTTTGCCGGGGGCGCTACATTTGTTTAAATGAATGTAGGTGGCTCCATTGCAGATAGTGTTGATTGCATGTGGCGGAGTACTGATAATAGGTGAATTTAACTATAATCACGCCTTAAATAACCACCTTCTGGTATAGTTTTGATGATAAAAGTGATAATAAAATGCTCTTTTTAGTGCTTTTCATGATTTGCAGGTGATATATGATCAGGGAAGGCTAGGGAGTATCTTTGGAGTCAAAAATGAAGAAAAAAAGGCCAACTGTGAAATTCCCCAAGGAAACCACGCAAAACAGGCCTGAAGATTCAGAGGACTGGGTTGACCGCGGTTCCACCGCGACCGCGGTAGAACCGCGGTGGAAGATAGCTGCGGATAACTTCAGATTCAGAGAAGGCATTTGGCCGCGGTTTGACCGCGACCGCGGCAGAACCGCGGCGGAAGCAGAAAACTTCAGGGACTAAAGTGTAAAACACGGGATTTTAGACCTAAACCCTATTTTAAATACAAGACTTCACCCAAGAGAGGCATGTATTGAATTTTAGAGTATCTTGGCAAGGAGAACAATTGTGAGAGATCACCCAAAACATCTTTCTTCTTTTCTTTGATTTTTATTGCTAGTTATGATGAATTCTATCTTAGTTTGTTTTCCCATAGCCATGAGTAGTTAATTATTTGTCTAAGGCTTTGATGGAACCTATTGGGGGATGAACATCTTGTTTATGTGATTACAAATTGCTAGTTTCAATCTCTATTTGTTCAACTTTGTGTTTGTTGTAGTTAATTGACAGGATCCTCAATTAGCTGTGCCTATTTAGTGTGCATAACTTGGAAAAGAGTGCATATTTAGGTTATTGTTGAACAACACCACTCCCAAAATATAAGAGGAATCTATAATTGCGGGTTTAAAGGCGGGATTAGGGGTAACGAAGCCTTGGGTGTGATCTAAAGTGAATTGTGCTAAATAAAGTAAGCTAGTGTATCTCGGGAGAGTGCAATTAGTATATTATTGTGATTACTTGGGAGAGATTTATGGTAAGATGAACATTCATGATTGATAGAGATTTGTTGGTAAATTTGTATGAGCATAAACAGAAGGGATTCTTTCAATAGGGGAAATCATTGCCTTAGCTTCTTCTCATCATTGTTTTCAACCTTACCACTTTAATTTACAACTATTTAATTTACTTGCAATCGTAGTTAGTAAAGCAACCTTCAACTGTGATTCAAATATCTGGGAAACTGGTTCTGAAGAGTTTAGTGGGTCTAAAGATAGTGATTGATAGGTTAACTCTCTATGGATTCGATCCTGGGCGTAATACTCGGGTTATATTTGCAACGTCCGCAGAGTCCTTTTTATAAGGCATAGTTGGGCGTGATCAAATTTTGGCGCCGTTGCGGGGGAGTTAACGGAATTATCAATTACCATTGTAGAAATACAAAAATTCTTGGTGTGGTCAGTTTTCTCTCTACCCAATTTACCATTGAAATTTTGACAGTTGTTGATCTGGTTGCACAGGTGTATGCCTAGAAATTCTACGAGGACTGGAGAACTACTTGAAGGACTCTCAGACCCCGAGAAAACATTCCGGACATTGAATCGTGCCAACAAAAGACTTCAACAATCCGAACAAACACACAAATTCGAAATTGACACGGGAGACGTAAATGATCCCAACGGAAACGTCAGGAATGAGCAAGTTGGCTTAAATGCCAGAGAAGTGGCACCCCCTGTGCATGAGGGTGCACTATATGACTGGTCACAACCCACAACTGACAATTTGGCCACTGCCATTGTTGTGCCCGCAATACAAGCTGAATCATTCCAGATCACAAATAACATGCTACACTTGTTGCAGAACAAGGGACTCTTTTCTGGGACACAAACAGAAGATCCTCAGCAGCACTTGAAGAACTTCCTGTCTATATGCAAAACTCAAAGGCAACCCAACGTGACACCGGAAGCAATCAGGCTATTATTGTTTCCATTCTCGGTGACAGGAGATGCTCAGGTTTTGCTAAACTCGCTCCCCATAAACTCTATAGAAACTTGGGATGAGTTAGTCAAGCAATTTCACAACAAGTTCCACCTGCCCAACAAAACTGCTCAACAAATTGATGAGATTGTAAGTTTCAAACAGAAACCAATGGAGTCACTTCACGAGACATGGGGCAGGTTTAAAGGAATGTTGGTTATGTGTCCCCACCACGGTGTTCCAGAACAGATGTTGGGGCAACGGTTTTACATGGGACTGTCTGACAGCATGAAGATATTATAGAGGCCTCTGCGGGTAGGGCATTCTTGAGAAAGACTTGGAGAGAAGGTCAGAATTTGCTGGACAAAATGGCGCAGAATTCGGGATGGACAACTAGGAATGCACCTATCACTCCAGTGGTGCACTCAGTGCCTCTTGATCCTTCTAATACAATGGCTGAAAATATGGCGACTCTCTTGACGCAAATGAGCATCCTCACCAAAAAAAGTGGAGGAATCAGGGTAGAAGCAGCAGGTACATATAGTAGATACTACCAATGGGGGCTTGTGCACATCTTGCATTAGCCAGCCAATTGGTAATCCTTGGAATGCAGAGCATGATCATCATCATCAGCACCCTGAAGATATGTACTATGTGGCTAACTATGGGGGTCAGAGACAAGGAAATCAGAACTGGGGTCAGCAGACTCAGCAGCAGTACAGGCCACCTCAGCCACAGTATAACGCCGGAAACATGGGAGGCATGAGATCCCCCAATAACATGGCACTGTATCCTAGACCACAGGGGTACAACAATCATCAGCAAGGGTACCACACACCTCAGCAGCAGTAGGGTGGAAGACAGGAAGACGGGTTTGCAAGACTTGAAGCAATGATGCAGCAGGTTATTGGGTCCAATGCTAAGATAAATGAAAGGGTGGATGCACATGATGCAGCTATCAAAAATATTGAGGTACAAGTGGGCCAGATTTCAATGTCACTTAACAATCGTCCTCAAGGGACATTACCTGCAGATACCCAAATCAATCCAAAAGATCAGGGCCCAAAGCAGCTGATGGCGGTGAGTCTCCGGAATGGCAGGGATCTAGATGTTGAGCAAGAGAGAGCTCGAGAAAACATACAGGCTGAGACACTCATTCTAGTGCCCATTGAGCTGGATGAGTCTACGGGATTGACAGAGGTAACAGTCCAGCCCGCACCTGAAGAAAAGAATATGCAGCAAGAGACTGAGACAGTAGCTGGGCCAGTAGTTGAAACAGTAGCTGAGAAAGAGAAATCTCAAGTGATTGGGAAGAAAAGACCTCCTGCACCATTTCCACAGAGGTTGGCCAAGCATCAAAAGGAGGAGCAGTATAAAAAGTTCTTGGAGATGCTCAAACAAATCCAGGTAAACATTCCATTGATTGAAGCTTTAAAGGAGATGCCTGGATACGCTAAAATGATGAAGGACTTGATTTCTATAAAGTTTGACTTCCAAGACTTGTCCACGGTGACACTTACTCAGACCTGTAGTGCAGTGGTGTCCAGACCTGTTGCTGAAAAGCTATCTGATCCAGGTAGCTTTACAATTCCATGCACTATTGGGAACTTCGCGTTTGCTAAGGCACTCTGTGATTTAGGGGCCAACATTAATCTTATGCCCCTGGTTATTTATAAGAGGTTGGGCATTGGGAGAGCTAGACCCACCTCTATGTTGTTGCAGCTGGCCAACAGGACTGTGAAGCGTCCATTTGGGATCCTTGATGATGTGCTTATTCAGGTAGGGAAATTCGTGTTCCCTGTAGATTTTGTAATCTTGGATTGCAAAGTGGATGAAGAAATTCCTATAATCTTAGGACGGCCATTCTTGGTCACGGGGAGAGCTCTGATTGATTGTGAGACTGGGGAGCTCAAGATGAGGCTCAATGATGAAGAAATTATATTCAATGTGCAGAAATCTATGAGGCGACCAAGTGAGTTTGCCAAGTGTTCTCTTATTGAGGCAGTGGATGTAATTGTAGAGTCTGATGATGAGGCGTTGACGGTTGAGGATCCCCTTGCTTCTTGCTTGATGAATTTAGATGAAGTGAATGGTGAGGATTTGGCGGAATGGGTGTTGGCATTAGAAGGTAGAGGGTTCTAGAGTTTGAGCCCTTACACTTAGAAAAGAGAGAGACCCCTCCAGCAAAGCCATCCATCGAAGAACCACCTAAGCTGGAACTAAAGCCATTGCCAGCTCACCTCAGGTATGAATTTCTGGGTCTCGACTCCACATTACCTGTTATTATCTCATCTGGTTTGTTAGATGTGCAGGTTCAACAGCTTTTGCAGGTACTAAGGGAGTGCAAAACTGCCATTGGGTGGACCATGGCAGACATCAAGGGGATCAGCCCCGCCTATTGCATGCACAAGATTCTGCTGGAAGAGGGGCACAAACCTTCCAGGGAACATCAGAGGAGGCTGAACCCGAATATGAAGGAAGTGGTGAAGAAGGAAGTGATAAAGTGGTTGGATGCGGGAATCATTTTCCCAATCTCTGACAGTAGCTGGGTTAGCCCAGTTCAATGCGTTCCTAAAAAGGGTGGCATGACGGTTGTGAAGAATGACAACAATGAACTAATCTCAACAAGAACTGTCACAGGCTGGAGAATTTGTATGGATTATCGAAAGTTGAATCTAGCCACCAGGAAAGACCACTTCCCACTTCCCATCATTCATCAGATGCTGGATAGATTGGCAGGGAGGTCACACTTTTGCTTTCTGGATGGGTACTCAGGGTACAACCAGATCTCTATTGCACCTGAGGACAGAGAGAAGACCTCCTTCACCTGCCCATATGGCATTTATGCCTTCAGGAGGATGCCCTTTGGCCTATGCAATGCACCCGCCACATTCCAACGGTGCATGATGGCCATATTCACTGACATGGTAGAGGACATAATGGAGGTGTTCATGGATGACTTCTCAGTGGTGGGAAATTCATTTGAGGAGTGCCTAATAAATCTGACGCGTGTGCTGAAACGGTGCATCGAGACTAACTTGGTTCTGAATTGGGAAAAGTGCCATTTCATGGTACAAGAAGGAATAGTCTTGGGGCACCGGGTGTCAAGCAAAGGAATAGAGGTTGATAGAGCAAAGGTTGATGTCATAGCAAAGCTGCCGCCACCAACTTCAGTCAAAGCCATAAGAAGCTTCCTTGGTACATGCCGGGTTCTACCGGAGGTTCATTAAGGACTTCTCCAAAATCGCCAACCCTCTCTGTAAGTTGTTAGAGAAAGATCACCCGTTTGTATTTTTTGATGATTACAGGGTAGCGTTTGAGGAGTTGAAATAGAGGCTGGTCACAACACCCATCATTGTTGCCCCCAACTGGGAGCAACCGTTCGAATTAATGTGTGATGCAAGTGACTACGCAGTGGGGGCAGTGCTGGGCCAGCGGAAAGACAAATTGATGCACCCGATCTACTATGCTAGTAGAACGCTGAGTGGGGCCCAGTTGAACTACATAGTGACGAAAAAGGAGATGCTAGCTGTGGTGTTCGCTTTTGACAAGTTCCGGTCCTATCTGATAGGATCCAAGGTAATTGTATACACTGACCATGCAGCTCTTAGGTACTTAATAGAAAAGAAAGAATCTAAGCCACGCCTGATTCGTTGGGTGTTGCTACTGCAAGAATTCGATCTTGAAATACGTGACCGGAAGGGCACTGAGAATCAAGTCGCTGATCATCTATCACGACTTGAGGGAGCTGAAAATGTACTAGAAGTTGAGGAAATTTTGGAAATATTTCCAGACGAGCAGTTGCTCGCCACCACTCATCAGAAAGCGCCAAGGTATGCGGACTTTGCTAATTACCTGGCCAGTGGTATTGTTCCTCATGACCTTTCATCGGTCCAAAGGAAATGATTTTTTCGTGAAAGCCTCCAGTATTACTGGTATGAACCTTATCTGTTCAAAATATGCCTTGATAATATGATTCGGAGATGCGTCCCCGAGATAGAGCAATTTTCTATTTTGCAGGCTTGTCACGCATCGGCGTATGGTGGACACTTTGGGGGAATCAGGACAGCAACAAAGGTACTAGAAGCTGGATTTTTCTGGCCAACGGTGTTTAAAGATGCTCAGTTATGGGTAAAGGGCTGTAATGAATGTCAACGCACAGGGAACATTTCCCGGCGCCACGAGATTCCCATGAACCCAATTCAAGAGGTGGAAGTGTTTGACGTCTGGGGGATAGATTTCATGGGTCCCTTCGTCAGTTCCTATGGCAATAAGTACATTCTTGTTGCTGTAGACTATGTGTCCAAGTGGGTAGAAGCTGCAACGATGCCCACCAATGATGCAAAAGTAGTGGTTGGGTTTCTAAAGAAGAGCATATTCACCCGCTTTGGGACACCGCGCGCAATTATCAGCGACGGAGGCACTCACTTCTGCAATAGGGCTTTTGAAAAGTTGTTGGCTAAGTATGATGTGCGCCACAAGGTGACTACTCCGTACCACCCGCAGACTAGTGGACAGGTTGAGTTATCCAACAGAGAGATCAATAGTGTACTGACAAAAACCGTGAACGCCACAAGAACTGATTGGGCGAGGAAGCTAGATGATGCACTCTAGGCTTACAGAACAGCTTTCAAGACACCAATTGGTATGTCACCATACAAGTTGGTGTTTGGAAAGGCCTGTCACCTACCTGTAGAACTTGAGCATAAAGCGTGGTGGGCACTAAAACAGCTAAACTTAGACATGGAAGCAGCGGGCACGTCAAGAGTCACTGAACTGCATGAGCTCGAGGAGTTCCTGTATCTTGATTTTGAGAGCACAAGGCTGTACAAGGAGAGAATGAAGAGGCTGCACGATCAGAACATTGTTGAGCGAAATTTCAAACCAGGGGACATGGTATTGCTCTACAACTCAAGATTGAGGTTGTTCCCGGGTAAGCTTAAGTCACGATGGTCTGGACCATTTCGAGTAGTTGTAGTTTTCCCGTCAGGAGCTGTGGAAGTTGCCACTGAGAATGACTCTCATACATTTAGAGTCAATGGTCAGCGATTGAAAATATATGTGGGTATGAGCGAGCCTAAGGAAATGTCTGAGCTGCACTTGAATGAACCACAGAGGTCGAGCGAGCCTTAATTGCGCTCATCTGAGTCGTGTCGCGACGTTAAATCAGGCGCTGCGTGGGAGGCAACCCATGAAATTGTTGTAACTATAATCTTTTTGTTAAAAAAAATGCAGAGAAGTGCCAGACCGCGGTTCCACTGCGACCGCGATCAAACCGCGGTCAAAGCACCTCTCTGTAGTCAGTCCATCGCGTTTGCACCGCGACCGCGGTCAAACCGCGGTGGATTGACCTTTCTGAACCTTACCTCTCGCGGTTCTACCGCGACCGCGGCAGAACCGCGGCAGACCCAGACGGGCCCAGGTTCAGATAATTGCAAAATTTTTATTTTTATTTTTTTAGTTATTCCCCCCCCTTCCTTCTAAAACCTACCGACACTCCTTCTTTCTTCACAAAACCAACGATACCCCTCCCCTCTTCTCTTCTTCTTCTTCTCTCTTCCTCTCTCTACCAAATAAAAAAAAATCTCCATTCTCATCTTCTCCCAACCTCCACCTCCACCTTCCCCCTCATCCATCAAGTAAGTTTCTCCTCCCCCCTCTATTTCTTCTTCTTAATTAGTGTAATTTAGTTTTGTGTTAGTTTTAGTAAACCCTAGTTAGGATTAGTGTTCAAGTCTTAATTTTTGCTTTCTTTTATGTTTTCTATTGTTGTATTTGATGTTTGTGGGGTTGTTTAGTGCTAATTTGGTTGGGTCTCCATGGTACTTTAATTGTGGGGTTTGTTTTTATGACTTGGAGGCCTAGAAAATATTTTTGTGGTGTAGTTTGGTGATGGGCCATTTTTGGCCAAAAATTTGGGATTTTTTTGTACAATTTTGGGGCATTTTATTTCGAACCTAGGTTGTGCCGGTGTTGTATTGGGTGGATGGCGGTGTTGTAATTGGTGTATGGTGGTGTTCTATTTAACGAGAATCATTTGAGGAAACAGGTGTGGGGTGATGTATGCCAGAAATTGCAAGCAAATTGTGGAGCCTTTGTGGAGGTTGTTGTCCTTGAACACCTTAGTAGTGGGGAATGGGCACTTTGTATGAATGAAATAAATGGGGGCAAGTGTATGGTGCCATAGGGTGGTGAAGTCTGAGTACCCATCCCACTGGCACAGGAAGGATATATTTGATGGTTCTTCTGAATTCTTTGCAGGTACTATGGCTCCAAAAAGGCAAAGGAGATCGGCAGGCGCATCCCAACGGCCTACATATGATGAATCCAAGTTCCAATCAGAACTAGCGGAGGACGACTTTCATGCCAAGGCTACGAAGAACTTCATCCATGAGATCTCGCTTGACCGGGCATCCCTCCGCGTAGAAAAGGCAGAGATGTATGAAGAAATTCGGAGGAGGGAAATGGAATTCTTATTTGATGACCCTACCCCGGTCAACAAGATGCTTGTTAGGGAGTTTTATGCCAACTTCCCATTGAACCTAAGTAAGGGGGTGATTGTGCGAGGCAAGGTGGTCAGCGCCACAATTCCCATGATTCGCCAGGTGTTGCGGCTGCCTCAGTTCACTAGTGACATTGACTACTACCACGACAGGCCAGGGGTCGCATGGGAGGTCATGACTGTTATACTCTGTGCAGAGGGGCGACCAACATGGATACGTGACCAAATCACCCTGAACTCCAACTCATTCACACACTTGGCTAAGTGTTGGTTAACTGTCATTTGCAGCCGGTTCCTGCCCTCAAGCAACACAACTGACTTGAACTTCCAGCGTGCACTGTTGACATGGTGCTTCGTGATGAAGAAGGATTTTGATACGGCAAGGGTAATTAGTGATGAAATGGTCCTACGGGGGCCGCTGCTGTCAAAGGGATTCTACTTCCCTTCTTTTGTTACTACACTGTGCCTGATGAAAAATACCCCCACCAATCCTGCCGATGGAGACTTTCCCCCTAGAGCAGCATTCAGAGCCTCTGACATCGGAGTGGGCCGGGTACACGTACCACAATTGAGATAGATGATGAGGATGATGATCCGGTTCCTCTTGCACCGTCCAGGAGATCTACTGACAGTGCCGGACCATCTCGGCGCCCCCATTCTGGAGCGAGCCTATCCCGCTCACAGTCCTCCCAGCCTATGCTGCGTTCCTTGGAGGAAGAGGTCACGGATCTCCGCACCTCGGTGGATGGCCTACACACGCGGATGGATGCCATGTCGCAGAGGCAGTCTAGATCTGAGAGCCGGTTTATGGCCTGGTTACGTGCATTGGGGAGAGCTTGCCATGTAGACCCCAGCACCGTCTCCGACTCTGATTGAGTCTCAGGGAAGTCTTATGACCCTTCTGCTCTTTACTTTCTTGATATGACATGGGGACATGCCATGATTTTAAGTGTAGGGTGGGAGACTTACTCTGATTGTGTGTTGTAATGTATATAGACGTTGTTGTGATGTATCAATAGATTGATGTGTTGTATATATTTGAGTGTGCTTATACTAGGAGTAGCTGACTTGGCCCAACGACGGACACTTGTCGACGGGTCTCTTGAGGGTCAAAGTCGGAATTAATGTAAACTGAAAACAAGTAGAGGACTCTTCCTGAGGACGGACCACTTGGACAGTAATCTTGAGGGAAGTAGTCCATGTAGAATTATTTTTTATTTTATTTTTAGTTTTTCTATTTTTTTCTCTTCTAGGTAGTGTAATACTTACCCCTTGGTTTTTCTTTTGACCACGGTTCTTTTCCAAGGGCTTTTCTTGAACCGGGTTAGGTAGATTTTCCTTTTGTAGTTTAGGACTAAGATGGGTGCAGGCTAGAATACAACCTCTGATATGCACACTTGCAAATAACTGAAATGAACTTGAGAGTGTGACGTCTAGTCTTGCTTGTGGACTCGTAAATCCATGCCTTAATGTTGCACATCTTGTCTTGCTTGAATGCTAGTATGAGTGTGTTGATGAACTGATTCGGAATGAGTTGCATGCCAATTGAGTGGAAGATATTACTTGCATTCTGTGCTTGCATGCGATACCTAGAACATGCCCTGTGTGTTTCCAAAGCGAAATAGAAGTTGTTTGGTTTTAGAGATGATTGAGGCATTTCTTTGTGCAACCTTATATAATTGTGAATCCACCAGTATATATCGCCATAGTTAACCCCTTTGAGCCTGAAGCCTGTTCTTTGATAACCCTATAATGACCTAAATCTCTGTGTTTGAATAGCTTGATTGTTTGAACCTATACCTCCTAGAAGCGCTTGAATCACTAAAGAACATACAAAAGTCAAAGTGTGGGGTAGTAGGGAGTTAGCGAAAAAAGGGGAATCAAGAATGAATTGTTTGATTGGTGCACAGGCGATGAAAAAAAAATGAGACAAAGAAAACAAAATAAGAAAAAAGAAAAGCCAGTTGCACCTAAAGAAAAGTGGGGGTCACACGTGAAACAAAAATGTGGAGGAACGATTGGGTTGAGCATGGAAATTGAAATAAAAGGAAGTGTGTATTAAAAGTGCTTAGGGAGGTTAGTCACTATATCCAAATATATCCTACCCGTCCCTTAGCCTACATTACAACCAAATGAAGACCTCTTGATCTTTGACTGAACAGCTCGATTAGCAGAGTATTACACTAGGGGCAAGCTTATGGTGTGTCTGTGTAGCATATGAATGCTCTTTGTTGAGAGTGAGTGAATTCTTTCTATCCTTGGTTCCTTATTGATTGAATTTTATGTGTGGGGAACTTCTCTTAGACTTGTGATGTGAGGGCATGTGACTCTGGAAGAAAAAGTAAATCTTCACTTCTGTTAGAGTAACTAGAGTGAGCACGAGTGTGTCATGGCATGAGAGTCTGCATCTGAGGTATGATTGTTGCATTGCTCAGGTTGGTCCTTCGTAATGGCGAGTGTGGCATAAATTGGGGTAATGTATCAAATGGTTAGGCCTAGAAGTGTGGTTTAACTTGCTCGAGGACGAGCAAAGATTTAAGTGTGGGGTGTTGATAATAGGTGAATTTAACTATAGTCACGCCTTAAATAACCACTTTCTTGTATAGTTTTGATAATAAAAGTGATAACAAAATGCTCTTATTAGTGCTTTTCATGATTTGCAGGTGATATATATGATCAGGGAAGGCTAGGGAGTATTTTTGTAGTCAAAAATGAAGAAAAAGAGGCCAATTGTGAAATTCCCCAAGTAAACCACGCAAAACAGGCCTGAAGATTCAGAGAACTGGGTTGACCGCGGTTCCACCGCGACCGCGGTAGAACCGCGGTGGAAGAGAGTTGCGGATAAATTCAGTTTCAGAGAAGGCATTTGGCCGCGGTTTGACCGCGACCGCGGCAGAACCGTGGCGGAAGCAGAAAACTTCAGGGACTAAAGTGTAAAACACGGGATTTTTAGACCTAAACCCTATTTTAAATACAAGACTTCGCCCAAGAGAGGCAGGTATTGAATTTTAGAGTATCTTGTCAAGGAAAACAATTGTGAGAGATCACCCAAAATATCTTTCTTCTTTTCTTTGATTTTTATTGCTAGTTATGATGAATTCTATCTTAGTTTGTTTTCCCATAGCCATGAGTAGCTAAATCCTTTGTCTAAGGCTTTGATGGAACCTATTGGGGGATGAACGTCTTATTTATGTGAATACAAATTGCTAGTTTCAATCTCTATTTGTTCAACTTTGTGTTTGTTGTAGTTAATTGACAGGATCCTCAATTAGCTGTGCGTATTTAGTGTGCATAACTTGGAAAAGAGTGCATATTTAGGTTATTGTTGAACAACACCACTCCCAAAATATAAGAGGAATCTAAAATTGCGGGTTTAAAGGCGGGATTAGGGATAACAAAGCCTTGGGTGTGATCTAAAGTGAATTGTACTAAATAAAGTATGCTAGTGTATCTCGGGAGAGTGCAATTAGTATATTACTGTGATTACTCGGGAGAGATTTATGGTAAGATGAACGTTCATGATTGATAGATATTTGTTGGTAAATTTGTATGAGCATAAACAGAAGGGATTCTTTCAATAGGGAAAATCATTGCCTTAGCTTCTTCTCATCATTGTTTTCAACCTTAGCACTTTAATTTACAGCTGTTTAATTTACTTGCAATCGTAGTTAGTAAAGCAACCTTCAACTGTGATTCAAACATCTGGGAAACTAGTTCTGAAGAGTTTAGTGGGTCTAAAGATAGTGATTGATAGGTTAACTCTCTGTGGATTCGACCTTGGGCGTAATACTCGGGTTATATTTGCAACGTCCGCAGAGTCCTTTTAATAAGGCATAGTTGGGCGTGATGAAGTACCTTCTTCCGAAGTCTTGGTGGGCCCCTTTCTCCTTCAAGGGGTTAGATTACGCATCTTTTGTTATAGACTCCTAATTTTGAGGTACAGCTGGGGCCTTGTTGTCGGCACTGTCATGCTTGTCTTTTCTTACATCCTTAGAGGCTCCGTAGACATATGTGTGGGTTATGTACGGGTGTTTGAGGGGTCCATGAACCATATTGTAATTCTAAACTCATGCTATCTATAAACTGTAATTTATGGGAATTTCGGAATCTAACTTTAACTACGGTTTATGTTTGTATTATAGAATGAATTTATCACAGTTGAATGTACTACCTTTCATTGCCTAAATAAGAAGGAATCATGGTTACCTTGTTCATGATGAGTTGGGTAGGATGTGTGTGAGGAGGCTTTCTTGGTTGGGTTCACTCGATCGAGCGCCGTCGCGCCTCCCGAGGTTGGGGCGTGACAGATTCAATGCAACAAACGGACACTAATTCAGAAGAAGATGACATACCTGATGAGATCGTCAAAGAAGTTGAGAACTTTGAGAACAGATCTAAGTCTAACCTGGACGAGACCGAGATTGTTAACTTTGGAGACGCAGAAAACGTCAAGGAAACGCGAATCAGCATTCACCTATCGCCATTAGAAAAGAAAGAATACACAGAGTTTCTAAAGGAATATGAGGACATATTCGCCTGGTCGTATGATGACATGACCGGTCTGAGTACGTCTAGTGTGGCTCACAAACTGCTAACCGATCCGACGTGTCCACCAGTAAAGCTAAAGCTCAGAAAGCTCAAGCCCAATATGAGTCCGAAAATCAAGGAAGAAGTCACCAAGCAGATTAAAGCTAAGGTTCTCAGGGTGGTTGAGTGCCCGGCATGGTTAGCCAATATCGTGCCAGTACCAAATAAGGACGGGAAGGTCAGAGTCTGTGTTGACTACCGGGATCTCAACCGGGCCAGTCCGAAACACGGCTTACCCTTGCCAAATATACACATCTTGATTGACAATTGTGCCAAGCATGAACTGCTGTCATTCGTAGATTGTTTCGCCGGTTACCACCAGATTTGGATGGATGAAGAAGATGCTGAGAAAACGGCTTTCATCACGCCATGGGGGATGTATTGTTACAAAATGATGCCATTTGGCCTAAAGAATGCAGGGGCCACCTATATGAGGTCCATGACTACCATTTTTCACGACATGATACACACGGAGATTTAAGTATATGTGGATGACGTTATCATCAAATTTAAGAAGGCCACTGACCACATAAGAGATCTGAGGAAGTTTTTCGACAGATTGTGGAGGTACAACCTGAAACTAAATCCAGCAGAGTGTGCATTTGGGGTTCCTGCTGGGAAGCTGCTTGTGTTTATTGTGAGCCGTCGAGGAATAGAACTGGATCCATCGAAAGTCAAAGCCATTCAAGAACTACCATCGCCAAAGAGAAAAAAGGATATGATGAGTTTCTTAGGGAGGCTGAACTACATCAGCCAATTTATAGCACAGTCCACAGTCATCTGCGAGCCAATCTTTAAGATGTTGAAGAATGACGCCACTACCAAATGAACCGACGACTGTCAAAGGGCCTTCGATAGAATCAAGGAGTACTTGTCAACACCACCAATCTTGGTCCCGCCTGAGCCAGGTAGACCCTTATTACTCTACCTTGCGGTGTTGGACGGAGCTTTTGGTTGTGTTCTGGGGCAACATGATGAAACATGAAGGAAGGAACAAGCCATCTATTATCTCAGCAAGAAGTTCACTCTATATGAGGCCGATATTCTCTTTTGGAACGCACCTATTGTGCTTTGACTTGGGTCGCTCAGAAGCTAAGGCATTACTATTGTGCCTATACTACGTATCTCATATCAAGGATGGATCCTTTAAAATACATCTTTTAGAAGCCCATGCCCACCGACAAGCTAGCCAAGTGGCAAATCCTGTTGAGTGAATTTGAAATTGTCTACGTAACTCAGTAGGCAATCAGGGTACAGGCACTGGCAGATCACCTCGCTGAGAATCCCGTGGACGGAGAATACGAACCCTTGATAACGTATTTTCCTGATGAAGAAGTATCATTCGTAGGAGAAGATATTGCCGAATCCTATGATGGTTGGAGAATGTTTTTCGATGGAGCGGCAAACTTCAAAGGAGTTGGCATAGGAGTAGTCTTGATATCAGAAACTGGCCAGCATTATCCAGTGTCCGCCAAGCTCAGGTTCCACTACACAAACAATATGGTCGAGCAAGAAGCCTACATCTTAGGGCTCAAGATGGCCATTGACATGAACATTTAAGAGCTACTAATAATCGGAGATTCAGATTTACTCATACATCAGGTACGAGAGGAATGGGCAACCATGAACTCTAAGATACTCCCGTATTTGCATCATGTACAGGAGTTGAGAAAGAGGTTCACAAAGACGGAATTTCGACACGTTCCCAGGATCCAGAATGAATTCGCCGATGCAGTGGCTACCCTGTCATCCATGATACAACATCCCGATAAGAATTTCATTGACCCCATACCGGTGAAGATTCATAATCAGCCAACTTGCTATGACCATGTTGAAGAGGAAGCAGGCAGAAAACCTTGGTTCCATGATATCAAGGAATATTTGGCGAAAGGAGATTACCCGGAGCTTGCCAATCATACCAGAAGCGCACGCTGCGGAGGTTGACAAACAATTTCTTTTACAGCGGCGGAATCCTGTATAGTAGTACTCCTGATTTGGGATTATTAAGGTGTGTCGATGCAAAGGAAGCATCCAAGCTGCTAGAGGAGATTCATGCTGGGACCTGTGGTCCACATATGAATGGTTTTGTTTTAGCTAAGAAGATACTCTGCGCTGGTTACTTTTGGATGACTATGGAGACAGATTGCATCCAGTACGTCCGGAAATGCCATCGCTGTCAGATTCATGGCGACATGATAATGCTGCCGCCAAATGAGCACAATGCAACAAGCTCGTCTTGGCCATTCGCCGCCTGGAGAATTGATGTTATTGGTCCAGTTGAGCTCACTGCTTCCTACGAACACAGGTTTATCCTAGTAGCCATCGATTATTTCACTAAGTGGGTCGAAGCAGCATCCTACAGGGTAGTGACTAAGAAGGTCGTGGAAGACTTCGTCCGTGACCGTATTGTTTGTCGATTCGGTATCCCTGAGTTGATCATCACTGATAATGGCTCCAATCTCAATAGTGACCTAATGAAAGGAATGTGCAAAACTTTCAGAATCAGCCACAAAATTCCACAGCCTACAGGCCTCAAATGAATGGAGTTGTGGAAGCCGCCAACAAGAATATCAAGAAGATATTGAGGAAGATGATAGAAAAGCACAAACAGTGGCACGAGAAGTTATCGTCTGCTTTATTGGGGTATCGCACCACGGTCCGCACATCGACCGGGGCAACACCTTATATGCTGGTTTATGGTACAGAAGCCGTTGTCGATGCCCCATTTTTCTCGCGAAATCGGGTTTACGACATTTGGGAAGACAGCTCTATTCCCGTTTGGGAATTTGGTTTTTGGATTTGAGGAGACTTCACCTAATGATTAAGTGCATTAGGACACCACGAGTTTTGAGTTGGAAAACCTAAGTTCGAGTAAGGGCTAGAATTTATCTCGAGGGGAAGGTGTTAGGCACCCCTCAAGATCCACTAGTGTGGTTCCCGGGCATGCTATGTTGTGACTTTAAATACAAACGAGCATACAAATAATTCCACATAAAGATTGCAAGTAGGTATGTATAATGGTTGACAAGCATGTTTGACATTAAGATCTAGGTGGTCTCACAACATGTTTAAAGGAATGTCCAAGTGCAGAAAATTAAACAAAGAAGTGAGTGAACATAAATTTTAAAAGAATAGTGCAGGAAGTTGAGGAAGAATTTGGTGACTGAAACGAAAGATAGAGTTTTATTGATAATAACAAATTTATATAAAGGAAAGGGGTCTTAGGTTTGTAAAACACATGGATCATCCACACAACACCGATAGCCAATCGTACGCATGGTGTTATCCCGTGATCATCATCTCCATGTCTACCCTTCCCACCTCGTTAAGATGTTAAGCGCAGAATGGTATCGTTACCAACTGGATGCCATTACCCGTCCCACGTATCAGTCCCGGAGGCATTTGGGACTACTAATCCTAAAGGGGAAGGAGATTGGCTTTTCAGAGTTTAAAAGGATAAAAATCTAGGGCGACAGTCAAAACACATAATGCAATAAAAGGGGAACAAGTAGCAATTAAGGGCTCAAACAGGCCTCCTCATTTTAAGAAACAAATTGTTTAGCATGTCTTACACATACTTGATTTGGTCTGAATTAAATTAAAGCGTAGGATAGGTTGATTTACCACATATTTCTCAGATAGGGAGTCCGAATTAGTCCTACTTAGATATAGTTGTCGAAGACTGACATAGTTGATTAATTACTTAACCTTTTGCCTATGTGTTAAATGGGACCTATAGGCATGATATCTATTAATTCAGGGACGGAGGAATAAACTGATTGCAAAAAAAAGAATTGTTGGTTGTAAGCTCTGCGAGTGTTTAAACAAATTACCACTGATTTTAGACTTAGGAGCGCGTGGGTGATTCAGATTTAGTTGATAGCTCCTATTGGCATGCTTTCAAGGCGTTACTGATTTTACCGCTGTTATTGTCATGCAGAGATCCTATGGGCAAGTCATCTATATGCAATTGGTTATTTTAAATCCTATAAGCAGATTTGCCTAGTGACAGATGCATATGCAAAATGCAGGAAGTCCTATAGGCATATTATCTATATGATATGCAGAGTTTCAGCAACGATTTATGGGCATGGTAATTATATGAAATACAAAAAACCTATGAGCATGGTATCTATGTGAGATGCAGAGGTTTGAAAGTAGTAAGTTCTACGAACATACCATCTATATGAGATGCTGAATTTTGAAAGTAAATACCCTAAAACATGGTATCTACATGAGATGCTGAATTTTGAAAGTAAATATCCCTAAAACATGGTATCTACATGAGATGCTGAATTTTTGAAAGTAAATATCCTAAAACATGGTATCTACCCCTTTGCATGCATTCAGTCCCATCCCTTACACTATACACCCCCAGTAGTTATTACAAAAATTATTACAGACCAAATGGATCAGAGGAAAGAATAAAAAATACATGAGTGATTACATCTACATCCAATCAGCCTAATCCAGACTCAGAGTCTAATAGTATGGGATAAACCAACTTCCAGGATCGGATTTTCCAAAGCCTTCTCTTATTTGGGATGTGTCAAAGTTCCAAGGAACTTCAAAAGTTCTAGACAATGCTTACACCCCAAATATCATTGAAGAAATCAGATTATAGTGCAGTGTGGAAGGGCCAACCCTCAAATGTCCAAGTTCAGAGGGAACTCAAGGTCCCAAGGCAAGGCTCATATGAGGGGGGCAGAACTTAGAGACTAGGAGTGAGTGTAAGTGCAATTGAAGGGAATTAGGGTGGGGGCCATGGCAGGCTGGTGGTCATGCCCAGCAATTGGGATGCTGGCACACCCCTGACCAGCCTATCTGCCTTAGAATTGGGGAGTTAAGACCTTATTGAAGGCCAGGTTCAGCCCTGGACAGCAATCGGGATGCTGCCAGGCCATTCCTTAACTCAGCACACATAGGGGAATGGGGTATGGGAGCAATTGTTCATACTAGCAGCAAGAAGCAAAGAAAGAGTAGGAAAAAGCATGTAGGTACTTCAAAATTAACTTTGCAGAGGATTGAAAGCAGGCATGGATACAGGGACTGTAAACAAACACATTAGAAAGATACTGAAATTAATTTTAGGACATACCAGTTCAAAGAAGCAAGTAGGGAGAAACAGTAGCCTTATGAAGGCCAAAGTGCAGTCAAAGAGCCAGAGTATAAGTTTAGAAGAGAGTTATGATTTTTGTGTGCTTAATCATGTGTGGAGGATTATCGTGTGTGCTTTGTATTAAAGAGTCAAGTATTTATAGTGCAGAAAAGAAGCAAAAATAGGTAAGAAAATAGTTTGAAAATCAATCACACAAGGTTTCCCTTTAATTAAGGGATTCTAATTTCAAACGGGCAAAGTAAATAAGGATAGAGGTTAATTAAATACTTTTCAAAGTAGTGCAAGAAGGGTAAATACATACTAGTTATTTAAGTAAAGGGTTTGACAGTACACGGTTGTACAAATTAAGGAAAGGAAATCAATTGACAGCCAAGCAATCATGAGTCGAAAATTTTGCATGAATGAACCAAGTCTGAAAAAAGGTAAAGAGAGGCTCTTAATTAAAAAGAAGCAGTAACAATCAATTAACCCCCAAAAAGGATTCTGATTCAATCACAAGTTGGAAAGCCTTTTGAAGAAAGGTTCATCACATATAAAAACATGCATACACGTTTAAACATTGAAAGAACTGTCATGCTATCCAGAAAAAGTCTAGTATAGAAGAGTCCAGAGTCATTCACAAAAGGGTTCGAATTCAATACATGGATCCAAAGTGAGTTTGACAGAGTCTAAGGCTCAAACAGAACCCTGGTCTAAAAACACAAGACCAAACTCGCCAAAAACCCCAAAATCCTAGGGTTTTGACTTGATTCAGATGCAAAGAAGACAAAAATGAGGGAACAAGCAAATACAGTAGAAAGTTCAAAGTAAATAGAGTAAGGAACTTAATTCGAAACATAATGAGAGCAAAATAAACAGTAGAGGAAAACATGTTTAAGCAGGTATTCTAGAGGAAACTTAAAAGGTAAAAAAAATAATAAGAACACTTAATGAACACGGTAGGAAAATACAGTAGGCAACATCATAGTGGAAGGCAAATAGCCGAACATAGTGGGAAAGCATGTGAAAACATAGCATAGAAACATGGTAGAAGGAAGAAAAAAATATAGCAAACATAGTAGAAGAACATGTGTAAAATAAAAGAACATAAGAACATAGTAGAGACAAGCATACACAAAAAAAGGGAAAACAAAAGTCGAAAAAACTCTTCAGCATTTTTCAGAAACCCTAAATCAGAAAGAAGTGACGTTGAAAGTAAAAAAAATTTAAAAGAAAAGTTGGGGAAATACTTCAAGAACTCAAAATAGAGCATGAATACACACAGATCCGAGGAGAATCGGAGAAAAACCTCGAACAACTAGGGTTTCATGTGAACCCTAGAATGAGAAAGGCTTGCAAAAGATCCGATCTAAGTCGGATAAGGCTGGACACAGGCTCAAGAGGCTAAGATATGTCGGAGCCAGGCCGGAGATGGCCGGAAATCTCAAATCGGCGGAGATCTGAGTGGAGACCTTTGAGGTCTAGCCTGAAACCTTCGAGTACCAGGTATATAAGAGCAATAGGGGGGTGAGTATGTAGGTTTCCAGTGGCCTGGAGAAGCCATGGATTCCGGCGAGAATCAAGGGATTGGGTTAAGTTTGGGGTGGTGGGCGTACTAGGGGTTTTGCAGGAGAGGAAATGGGGGAGAGGGGAAAGGGGGTAGTTNTTGGGCCTGGAATTGGGTCAATTAAGGGGATTAATGTGGCAATAATTGAAATGCAGATGGGCTATATATTAAATAGCCAATTTTACCTTTTAATTTAATTAAAATGGTTAAAATGATTTTTGAAACAAATTTAAATCACTGAACTAATTAATAATATATAAAAATTAATCTACAAAATACTGGGAGTAATTTAATAGTTGTAAAATGCTTTAATCGTAATATAGGCTATAATTGCAATTTTACGCCATTTAGCTTAAAAAATATCAAATAAATTTAGAAAAATATGATAAAATCACCTTAATTATATTGTGGTGTAAATATGAGGATGGAAATAAATTACTCACCGAAATAATAGTATTGGGAATAATTATTGGATTTTGTTCTGATAAAACAAATAATAAAATCATTTTTAAAAGCTTTAAAAATTAGAAAAAATGTCAAAATTCTTGGGCATACTTATATATGCATGTGCATGCTATTTTGAGAATATTTTGAGTATAAAAATAGATTGGGAAAAATTGGGTATCAACAGCCGTCATTCCCGCCGAAGAGGAAATTCCTTCCTTAAGGATCATACAGGAGGTCGAGCTCGACGACGCAAAAGGGGTAAAAAGTCGTTACGAGCAGCTAGCTCTTATAGATGGGAAAAGAATGAACGCAGTGTGTCATGGTCAACTTTATCGTAACAGAATGTCCAAAGCCTTCAACAAGAGAGTCAAGCCGAGACAGTTCACACCAGGGCAACTGGTATAAAAGAAAATTTTTCCGCATCAAGACGAAGCCAAGGGGAAATTCTCTCTCAACTGGCAAGGTCCATACGTGGTTCACTGAGTTCTAACAGGAGGAACCCTCATACTTGTAGAAATGGACAGAGAAGTTTGGCTAAAGCCGATTAATTCAGATGCAGTCAAGCGCTACTATGTGTAATCTTTATGTTTTCCCTATATGATATAATTTGAACTACGTCTGACCTGATTCCCGTTTAAGAGGGGATATGTATGCAGCCTTATGGGTTTGGTTACAATTAAATAAATTTTTCATTTTCCCCCGAAAATGGAATCTGGGAAGAATTTTGAGGAGGACCCTCAAAATTCCGAAGCAATTTCAGCCGAATCGTCGCAAGCAACAATCAGAAGCACCAACCCCTTAAACTGGGGCAGAATTTTGAGGACCCTCAAAATTCTGTAGAAAGAGAGGTTGCAATGTCATGAACCACGTCACAGTCGTCGGTTCATCTAAAAAGTTATTCTTAATTATATACTTATGTCATATTTTTACAAAATCATGCATGTTTGTTACAAAAATTGCCTTGTTTAGCTATGCTACCCTAGTGATACATACAGTATCACCAGATTGAAGCCACAGATCAAGCAGAGCCAGCGAGGATACGAACTAACCTCCCCCCTTTTACAAAACTCACGATTTTTCTTTGAAGGAACTTGGATTGCAAAATCAACAAGCATACTACGCACGGAATACAACTCTCAAGACCGTTGCACTTACCCACATTTGCTATCCACACACATCAGCGGCATTCCGTGTGTCACAATGTCCCCAGCAGTCACAATATCGCAATCCGCTATCAGCTAAGAAAGCTCCGTTACCATTTGCCAATTTATTTCATCCTATCTGCATTTCTGCATTGCATAAGGCTACCATTCTGCCTTCTAAGACTAAACGTTGTCTCCATCTGCATTCCTGCATTGCATATGGCTACCATTCTGCCTTACGAGACTAAATGATGTCTCCATCTGCATTTCTGCATTGCATAAGGCTACCATTATGCCTCCCGAGACTAAACGCGGTCTCCATCTGCACTTCTGCATTGCATAACGCTATCATTCTGCCTTCTGAGACTAAACGCTGTCTCCATCTGTATCTGCAACTGAAAGATCGCCCCATACTGCATCTGCATGGCTGAAAGATCGCCTCATACTACATCTGCATGGCTGAAAGATCGCCTCATACTGCATCTGAATGGCTGAAAGATTGCCACATACTGCCTCTGCATGGCTGAAAGATCGCCTCATACTGTATCTGCATGGCTGAAAGATCACCTCATATTGCATCTGCATGGCTGAAAGATCGCCACATACTGCATCTGCATGGCTGAAAGATCGTCTCATATTGCATCTGCACGACTGAAAGATCTCCACATCTGCATTTCATGGGCTGAAAGATCGCTCCATACTACATCTGCATGGGCTGAAAGATCGCATCATATTGCATCTGTAGGGCTGAAAGATCGCCACATCTGCATTTCACGGGCTGAAAGATCGCCACATCTGCATTTCATAGGCCAAAAGATTGCCTCATACTACATCTGCATGGGCTGAAAGATCGCTTCATACTGTATCTGCATGGCTGAAAGACCGCCACCTTATCTACATTTGCATGGCTGAAAGATCGCCGCCCTATCCACATTTGCACGGCTGAAAGATCGCCACATTTGCACGGCTGAAAGATCGCCACATCTGCATTTCTTGGGCTTAAAGATCGCCTCATACTATATTTGCACGGCTGAAAGATTGCCACATCTGCATTTCATGGGCTGAAAGATCGCCTCATACTATATTTGCATGGCTGAAAGATCGCCATATTTGCACGGTTGAAAGATCGCCATATTTGCACAGCTGAAAGATCGCCACATGCTACTGCATCCGTCATGGGCTGAAATATCGCCAACTTATCCAAAGGTGTCATCGTTCACAGGCACCATCCTCAAAGCCCGAGAACACCATGTCATGGCCTTAGGATCCCTTTCAATCTCTTGCATACCATTATTCAAGGGCATCATGGTTCGGAGGCATCATTTTCATAGCCAGAGAGAATCATTTCATAGCCTGCGAATCCTTTATTACACGCTTCATGGCCCAGGACGTCATGGCCTAAGGACGCCATCCTAACCGTCCAAAGGCAGCATTCATGGTCCAATGGGAGCTTGAATCGTGTCTAATTTTTATGCACAATATATGCTTGTATTGTTTCTATTTGCAGGTAAAACCGGCATGTGACGGCCGTCCCGGAAGGAGCCCGCTCCAGTGCCCGCAGCCACATCAAACCTAACCATTCCAGTAAGTCACTCACCCGACCAGCCCAAAATATTGCATCCGTTCTTGAAAAATACCCGTCGGCATACTTCGCCGACGGATCCTGACTTGATTCCTGTAAGACCAGGGATATGTAGGTAGCTCAGAAGCCAGGGCACGGCCTAAACATCTTCGAACCATCTCGCTCGGTCAAATTTGGCCATCATATCTTTACCCGACAACTCTTTCATCCTTCCCGTGTAAAGAGGGGCAGCTGTTGATACCCAATTTTTCCCTGTAAATTATAGGCAAAATACTTTCAAAATAGCATATGCATGCACGTATAAGTATGTCCAAATGTTTTATTATTTTTCCTTAATTTTTAAAGATTTTTAAATCAATATATTGCCCTATTTTATCCCTAAAAATCCAGTAATAAGTGCCAAAATTATTATTTTTGGTGATTCATTTATTGGATGCTCATATTTATGCTAAAACACAGTTAATATAATTTTTGCATATTTTTACAAATTTAAATAGTATTTTTAAGCTAAATTGCATATAATTGCAATATTAGCCTCTTTTAAAATCTAATTGCGTTTATATTCATAAAAAATTAAGCCGAGTATTTTTAAATTGATAATTATAGATTATAAATATTTTTAATGCTTTTAATTTGTTTTCATTGAACTAATTTTATTTTTTAATAAAATAAATAAAGGAAAAGTGGCTATTTAAAATCTAGCCCCAATTGCATTTCAATTATAGCCTGAATTCGACCCCCAATATAAACCCAATCTACCCCGACCCAATTCCCATTCAAACCGACCCACAACCTTTTTAAACAACCCATCCGAATTCCCAATTAATCGCAGCCTTTGATTGCTTAGATCAACGGCTCACATTAACCCTTTCCTAAATTAATTCCCAACTACCCCCAAACCCTAATCATTTCTTACCTACAACCGCCCTTGAATTCCCTTCTCTCTCAATTCTCTCTAAGACTCCATCGAACCATAGCCGCCGCCATCAAATTACAACCCTAATATCTCCCAAATCTATGGCTTCCAAGGTCGTCGGAGACCTGTATCCACCTCCTATGGCCTCTACATGTCCGATTATGTGGTCTCATGACCATATCATGAAGGGTTTTTGTCCGGTTTTGCTCGATGGCTATCCTCCGGTCGTCTCTGACTTTTCTCCGGCCAGCCATGGCTATTCGAGTCAGACTCTAGACTCTCGTGCTTAGATCGATGTTTTTCAAAGCCTTTCTCATCATTTGGGGTTCTTCTGAAACCCTAACCTTTAAGGTTCTTCCGATTTCTTTTAGATCTGTTTTAGATCTATGTTTGCTCTGAACTTCTAAGCGTTTTTCTCAAATTCTCTTTAAAACTCTGCTTGCAAAACTCTTTCTCTTTTCGATTATGGTTTTCTTATTAAGTTATTTCAAAACTTTTCTCTGATTTTGACATATGTTGCTATGTTTGCTCGTGTTATCCTTCTGCTTGAGTTTGCATGTTAAAGCCCTAATTTCTTTAGACTGTTTATTAGGCGATTGTTTGTTTGCTTGAGTTTTATCCGATTTTGTTTGTTTATCCATCTTTAAAATTCATATATTGCTGAAAACTCTATGGTTTGAGTCTGAGATTGTTAGTTTAAGTGCATGATTCGATTTGAAGTTCTTTACTTCGAAACCTCTTGTTCCTTTGTGTGATTCTTCTGATTCTGTGTTTCTATCATCTCTAAAAATTGATCATGTTCGAAACCCTAATTTTTCAAAGAAGGTTTTCCTCACCTGCTACTGTGAGATCTTTGTATGCTTTTGATATTCTATGTTTCTTCACTACTGATTCAACTGACTATCATGCTTCGAGTATTGCTATCTATTGAATTTTCTTTTGCGCTACTATTATGTGCTATTTCCTTTTGCCAACAAGCTTGGCCTCGCATGTATAATGTATATGCATCTTATTTATATATGCTGATTCTCCTTCTTTGACTCATTTTCAAACTTGTGACTAATTTCAAACTTTTCCTTTGTGAAATTCTAATTTCACTTGCCCGTTAAAGTTAACTGATTTCATTTCCTGTTTTGCCTTACCGAATCCTTTCCAAAATTAGAGTATCTCTGAACCTAGACTCGATTGCTAGCTAAATGTTTTACTACTTCTTTTTATGGCAATTGTCAGCCTGTTGACAAATTAATTTCTTTCCTTGTTTTAAACCTGTCAATGCTCGTTAAACAAGTGCTCCCTTAATTAAAGGTAATCACTTGTATAATTGATTCTGAATCATGATTGCTTCCATGTTTGTGGCTTATTACCTCTCTCTTACTCGTTTTCAAAAACTATAAATACCCTGTACTTCTTTTCTTTCAAGACACGAACACAAGGCATAACACTTGAGTTCAGTCACACACTACACTAAAACTCTCTCTCTTCTCTGCTACTACTATATTGCTGCCTTACCTAGCCGGCTGAATGCCAAGGCTAGGCTGTGGGGAAACTTGCTTGTTTTCTACATTTTGCATTTCTTACCGGTATGTTCTAATTATGTTTTCTGCACCAACAACAACATGCTTATTTACTATTTCTTGCATTCATGTCTTCCTATTGACTATATTTAACCCAATACCATTATTTAGCATGCTGTAATTTTACTTCTCTTGCTCTAGATCAATGTATTATGACCTGTGAATCCTAAATCCCTATGAATCCTAAATCCCTACCCCAATATGTTTAATACTTGTGGTTGGTTTGGGGCATGACAGTATTGGAAATTGCTGTGTATGATCCAAACTTGATCCTCCTGGGATCATAACCTCCATGTTTCCCGTATTTGTTGTGTGTTCTGGTTGAGTTACAGGCATGTCAGCACTTCCTATTGCTGTGCATGCCCAAAGTTAACCCATGCCCAAGTGTATGGGCTCCTTGCAATGGATTCCCAATCCCCTGCCCCCTTTGTGTGAAGTTATTGATTCCCTGAAATGTTAATGGCTGTCTCTCATCACCCCTTCCCCTCTCCTTTATTCCCTCAGCTGTTAAAACTCTATTTTTGCACTTTCACTCTCTTCTTAGAGTTAAGTTCTGCCCCCCTCATGTGAGCCTTACCTTGGGACCAATGAGCTCCCTCTGAACTTGGATACATGAGGGCTGTCATTTCCACACTGCACTCATCTCTATTCTGGTTGTGTAACTTGGGTGTGAGCACTGCCCGGGGTCCTATTGAGGCCCTTAGGGAACTCTGACGCACCCAGGTCTGAGAAAGGCTTTGCAATCAATGGCATTGGCAATGATATGGTTCCTTGCACATCTCAGATAGGAAGTCGAATCAGGCTTTCCTATGGTTGTAGATTTTTCTTTCATTATTTCTTTTGTGATTCGGTATTTTTGGTTTGTAATAAGTTGTAATAAATATATAGGGTTGGCTAGTGAAAAGGGTTGGGTGATCATGTATGCTCAAGGATAGAAAGCATGCCTATAGGACTGTTTTAAATTCTTTGTGTTCAATTTTGCATCTTAGACACCATGACTATAGGGTTTATCTCAATTTCTTCATGGTCAATGTCACACCGAGATAACTTGCCTATAGGACATATTTAAATTCTGCATGCCACTTAGATATCATGTTTTAGGTTCTAAACGGCTGAAAATAAGTGTCATGTCCATAATGTTGAAACCAGTAACATATAGAAATCATGCCTATGGGGGTTCTTAAACAAATTTGAGTCGTTTCATTCACACTCAACGTTAGATATCATGTTTATAGGGTTTAAATTTGCAATAGTAGATACCATCACCTGCAGAACCTGAAACTGGTCAATTTTTAAAATTAGTCTATTCTGAATAAGTTTTAAACAATCTAAGTCACTTACTTAACGAGGTTTAGCAAGCATGCCTATGGGATCCCAAACAATTCGTTCTTTTACTATTTCGCCGCATTCTGAATTAAGTAGATATCATGCCTATAGGACTCCGTCTAAACATTTAGGCAAGCCTTAGGTAATAACAATAATAAAACTGAATTCGCCTATGTTAATTAGTCATTGCTCCAACCAGCAGGCAGGCCTGATTTGGGCTTCTTATCTGAGGTATCTGATGAATCTGGCTCTGAATCAAACTGCCCTCGTTTTTAGTATTTTAATCAGACCCTAGAAAATCTGTTTAAGTCATTCTAGTTATGTGCTTTTGTTCAAGGAGGTGTATTTGAGCCTGTATCTGTTTATATGCTTCCCCAACATGCAGTATGTATTTTTGTATGTCGCCTTAGATTTTTATCCTTTGAAACCAATCAGCCTAATATCCCTTCCCTTTAAGAATAGTAGTCCTAAGTACCTCCGGGACTGATAGCAATGAGACAGGCGATAGCATGCAATAGTAATCGAGACCAATCCGTGCTTTAGTACCTTAAATGGGGTGGAAAAGGGTAGATATGGATATGATGACCGGTGCGCTAATACCACGTGTAGCCCCTCTCTCTTGAGGAGTGATTACCAGGTATTGCATTGATGTGATCCATATTATGATTAAACTTAGGACCCTCTTTCCCTTTCTTTCTTTGTCTTAAAAAATATTTTGATTTCTTTTCAAACAAATCAGCCTTTTATAATTGCTCTTCCATACTTTGTTTATTCCCAAGTATTTGTGTATTAAAATCCTCTCTTACTTGAGCCTTATTTGTTTACTTGTCTATTTGCTAAATTCACAATAACTGTCTGGTAGGGAACCCCACTAGTGGATCCTGAGGGGTGCCTAACACCTTCCCTTTGGGATAATTTCAAAGCCCTTACCCTGTCTCTGGTTATCAAAAGCATAGTTGTAGTTGAATCTTGTAAGGTGTTCTAATGCACCATAAATCATTAGGTGGCGACTCTCCAAAAATGCAAAACCCAGTTCCCAAAAGGAACGAGTTTCCCCATGCCCAAAATGTCATTAACCCGATTCTCCCGCTGCGAGGAGGGAAAAAGGGGGCGCGACACGTTGTACGGAGCCTCTCCTAAATCACCTTCACCTTGTCTAAAGTATCCTGCGCCAAGTCTGTACCCAATAGCCTAGCCTCACCTGGCTCAAACCAACCAACTGGAGATCTACACCGCCTCAAATATAAAGCCTCATATGGAGCCATCTGAATACTCGACTTGTAATTGTTGTTATAAGCATTCTCTATGAGCGGTAGAAACTGATCCCATGACCCTCCAAAATCAATCACACAAGCACGCAACATGTCCTCCAATATTTGAATAGTGCGCTCGGACTGCCCGTCCGTCTGAGGGTGAAAAGTTGTGCTCAACTCATCTTGAGTACCCAAGTCTCTCTACCGCTCTCCAAAACTGCGATGTAAACTGAGTACCTCTATCTGAAATGATCGAAATCGGAACACCATGCAAATGAACAATCTCCCAGATATAGATCCTTACCAACCGCTCTGAAGAATAGGTAGTACACACAGGAATGAAGTGCGCGGACATGGTCAGCCGATCCACAATCACCCAAATAGCATCGAACTTCTTCAAAGTCCGTGGGAGTCCAACTACAAAATCCATAGTGATCCTCTCCCATATCCACTCTGGAATATCCATCCGCTGAAGCTAGCCACCCGGTCTCTGATGCTCATATTTCACCTGCTGACAATTGAGACACCGAGCTACAAATCCCACAATGTCTTTCTTCATTCTTCTCTACCAATAATGCTGCCTCAAATCCTGATACATCTTCACGGCAACCGGATGAATGGAATACCGTGAGCAATGGGCCTCCTCCAAAATCAACTCTCGAAGCCCATCTACATCGGGAACGCATATCCGGCCCTGCATCCTCAATACCCCATCATCACCAATAGTCACATCTCTGGCATCATCATACTGGACTCTGTCCTTAAGGACAAGCAAATGACGATCATCATACTGGCGCTCTCTGATGCGATCAAATAAGGAGGACCGAGAAATCACACAAGCCAACACCCGACTGGGCTCTGAAATATCCAACCTTACAAACCGATTGGCCAAGGCCTGAACCTCAACTGCAAGAGGTCTCTCCCTAACTGGAATATATGCCATACTCCCCATAATCACCACCTTCCTACTCAAGGCATCGTCCACCACATTGGCCTTCCCCGGATGGTACAAAATAGTAATATCATAATCCTTTAGCAACTCGAACCATCTCCGCTGCCTCAAATTGAGATCCTTTTAGTTGAACAAGTGCTGGAGACTACGATGATCAGTAAACACCTCACAAGACACACCATACAAATAATACCTCCAAATCTTCAACGCGTGAACAATGGCAGCCAACTCTAAATAATGAACATGGTAGTACTTCTCATGGGGCTTCAACTGACGAGAAGCATACGCAATCAATCTACCCTACTGCATCAATACACACCCAATACCAACTCTCGAAGCATCACCAATACACGGTATATGAACCTGAAGTTGATGGAAAAACTAACACTGGAGTTGTGGTCAAGACTGTCTTGAGCTTCTGAAAGCTCTCCTCACACTCATTTGACCACCTGAGTAGAGCACCCTTTTGAATCAACTTGGTCAAGGCTGATACTATAGATGAAATCCCTGAACAAATCGGTGGTAATAACCCGCCAAACCAAGAAAGCTACGAATCTCTGTAGCTGAAGAAGGTCTAGGCCAACTCTGAACCGCCTCTATGTTCTTCGAATCAACCTGAATACCCTCGCTGGAAACTACGTGCCCCAAGAAGGCCACTGAACTAAGCAAAAACTCACATTTGGAGAACTTTGCATAAAGCTTCTCTTCCCTCAACCTCTGCAACACAACTCCCAAATGCTCCTTGTGCTTTTCCTGACTACGCGAGAACACCAGAATATCATCAATAAAAACAATCACGAACAAGTCAAGATAAGGTCGAAACACGCTGTTCATCAAATGCATGAATGCTGACGGCGCATTGGTCAGCCTAAAAGACATAACAAGGAACTCATAATGACCATATCATGTCCTGAAGTCTGTCCTAAGAATATCCGAGTCCCTGATCTTCAACTGGTGATAACCTGAACGGAGATCAAATTTGGAAAACACTCTCGCTCCCTGAAGCCGGTCAAACAAATCATTGATACGAGGAAATATGCCACGACCCAAACCGACGGACCATGACGGCACCCGGTACCATACCCTACCTAGTACCAACATAACGTATCTTTTTATATCATAATATTATAAACAACTGAGCCAGAGAGGCTGCCATGAAATAGGTAGGATACAACATGTAATACAAATCTAGACATAAGACATACTAGCCTACAAGCCTAAAATAACCACTCTTACCCTGAATATAGGCCGACAAGGCCATACAATATCTTACGTACATGACATTTGTCTACAAGTCTTTAAGAATATGAAATTTTCAAAGGTTGGGACAGAGTCCCGCCATACCAAATAATACACGTCTAAATCATACCAACCAAACAAGCAACTCCGAAGCAAATGGAGCGCACCAACATCTTCCGCTGAGCTGATAGCCTACTTGGAGGGATCTCGACCTGTATATCAGGACCTGCGGGCATGAAAGGCAGCGTCCCAGGCAAAAGGGACGTCAGTACGAATAATATACCGAGTGTGTAAGGAACATAAATAAGTACATAACAGGAATTGAAGAAATATAGAGTAATTGACTCAACCTATAAGTCTGGATAACTCTGTAAATCATGAAATACTTTTAGCGTCATGCATATGCGTATGAATGTAATGTCGTGCATAGGTACAAATTTCATAACATCACCAGCCTTTGAGGGCATCCCATCATATCATGTCGGCCACTATGGGCAAAATCATCATCGTATACCAGCTGATCAGGTGGTGGTACGTATATAACGCCATAACCTTTCTAATATCCCATATACATACATATATATATATATATATATATATATATATACACATACATACATATATACGTGTATATAACTACATCGTAGTCAGTCGGTCTAGTACTAGTACGACGACAATGACTAGTAAGTAAAACGTTAANCTTTTCAGCTTTCGTAATACTCTGAGACCCATGAACAAATGAATAAATATTATGACAGATGGAAATTCAAGAACATAGATATCTCTAATACTTCTATGAATAGAGTTATTCATGGAATTTGTGCATTTGCACGTTTCATTCGTATCGTATAGATCATGCCAAAAGAAAGAAAGGATAGCCTTAACGTACCTGGGGTAGGAAAAATTCATAGGATACTCTTGGAAAAGGTTGCATCGTACCCCTTTAGAACTACAAAATTTGCACGCTGTTAAACTTCCAGTAAGTCTCGTTTGATTTTGTTGGTTGGAAAACGTCTTTGTTGCAGCTTGCTTAACGTTCTGATAGTGCCTTCAAGAAATGAAGAAATTAGCTTTGAAAGCTTGAAAATGGCTAATGTTTCCAAGGTTAAGAAGTCTAATGTCTCCCTTTTGATTGAATAATAATACCTTTCACTTGTAAAGGTTCTGATATAAGAAATGTATAGTAATCATAACAAATGATGTGTCCCTTTCCTTTCCAATTTAATTACCACCTATTAAAATGACTAAGGAGTCATTCCCTTAGGTTGTGTCCACTTGCCACGTTTTTTGAGGTGGGAGGGGGGATTAATCATATCCAAATATATCTCAAATTAATTAGGTAATGTTCCGTTACCCGGTAATTAATCAATTACCTGCAAAATTGAGAATTATTCCCACTTACTTAAAATATTACTCACTTTTCACATACCTAATACACCTTACTAGCATGGTCATGTAGTACCTTTATGATACTAGTCCATAAATACCGGCTATTTTAGCTCGGGCCGTATTTCACCCTAAAATGCCAAACTTGGACAAAATTTATTTTCTTTGACTTGCTCCCCCTTTCAGCTTCATGAATTTACTAATCGATTGTGAAATAGCATGATTCTTGTAATCTCCAAACAATCTTTTTACTTGGACTGATATTAATTAGCTTACGACAAATTTAACGTACAATACTTCAGGGTGCAACATCGTCGTAACTTAATACTGCGAAGCGTAACATCACTGCAATGTAAAACTGCTAGTTGCAATACTGTCGTAACTTAATACTGCCAAGCGTAACATCATCGTAATGTAATACTGTAAGGCATAACATCATCGTAATATACTACTGCAGAGGGTAACATCATCGTAATATATTACTGCAGAGCATAATATCGACGTAATACTCAGAGCATAATATCGACGTAATACTGCGGGGCGTAACATTATTGCCCCCTTTGGAACATTCGCCTTTGAATGTTGACTGATGCGCTTATCATTTTCATAATTTTTATCTTCCGAATACTTTAGAACTTCCCTTGCTACCTAGGCGACTATTCTATGAATGAGTCCGAAGTCTAGGGCATTCCCCCTTTAGGCCTCCTTCTCACACCACAATTTGTAGTCGGAATCTTTCCAATCTCGTAACTATTGCTACCTTTCATCATGCAGTCTGTACAATTTTGACCTTGTAAGTGTGCCCAATCTCTAGGCTTCATATGTACAGCTTGATCAGATGTCCCTTTGGGCGTCTATGAGTATACTGAAGTTCTTCGCTCGGTACTTTGTTGAATTCACGAATAGTAATCTCATCGCATAGGTCCGTTTAGCCATCCGTATAAATTTACTGTCATAACTCTTACTTTAATTTAATGTTGTTTAGGTCTGCTACCAAATCCCGGCTTACTCTCGTTGCATATTCCATATGTATAAATTTAAGTCCATTAATGCTTCTTCATTACTTCTCATCTTTAGAATGACGGCCTAATCTCATCTCATACTTTATGACTTTTGTCCATCCATTGTTGATTCACCTCAATATTGATCAATAATATACCACTGATAACTTGAAACTTCTTACGTAATACTTTGCCCTTAGGGCTTACGTTACATCAAGGAATATTCGAAGTGGTTCCTATAATCGTATTTCATAGTGTCTCAATGTGATTCACCTAATGGGGGTATCCTAATTTTGTGCCGCTAGCGAAATCTTTTCTCCTTCTTTTTTTTTCAAATCATTATTCAAACGAAGTCCCAAACATCATCCTCTATCTGTCACAATTATACCCTCATTTTATTACCAGGTCAGCATTCATTCCTTCTAAATGCTATTAATCTTAGACTCCTTTGAGTTCATTCAGGCTATACTGAACTTTCAATAACTTAGAGAAACCATTATCTCTCTTGTTTCCATGGACTTAATCCTGAGGACTTATCCATTCTCGTCACCTTTTCACTTGCCTTTCCTCATCCTTACTCATCTTTCCTTAAAACTTTGTCACTCTGCCATACTTTAGCTTACGACCTATAGATATCCATACTACTCACAACTTTCCTTCAACTTGCTTGCACCATAGATTTCCATATGTTATTCTGGAACTTCAAGCGAGACATCACATGGTCTCCATTTTTTCTCTACTCTCTTAACTAGTTCTCTCAATACTTAGAAACCATAGGCTGGAAGACATGCCGCCGCTGCCGCCGCTATCATTTCCGGTTATTGGATCCCCGTGCTTTTAGCCTTCTATATGAAGTATGGACTATTCACGATCTTCTGCAGTTGAGTATCTCGTACGTTGTTTACCTTTACCTTACATACCTTAAAATCTCGCATCGTATCTTCTATCTCTTTCCTGACCTCCCTTCCACCTAGGTGTAATTCACGTCCATAACTTGAAGCTCTATTATAATACTCGCACCTCTGGTACATACACAATCCGCTGGGAGCTTCGTACTTACTTCTTATGAGGCTGGTACTTCTTCTAACTGGCTTCCTTGTAAAGCCATTATAGATTATGGTTGTTGTGTTATTTCTCTTGAACATATGATATTAAGAGTGATTTTGTCATGTTCGGAAGCACAACTTCTATAATTTTTCTAGGTACAATAATTAGACTCCTGATTTACTTGGGTGATGTAATTCTTCAGTTTCCTCTTCCTTCTGATCAACCTTTACGTATGCTTAATCTATATTCCGATCTATGGCTCGTGGTATCATTTATTACCTTAGCCTTTCATGTGCGTTATGGAATATCCATGATACAATCTTCTAACAATTCAATCCTTTGTCTATGCCCTGGGCTCAATTATTTCTTTTAACTTATACCGGAGTCTTCTATGGCTGTATGATTGTCAACAAATATGCTGCCTGGATAATGCTACAAAATCTTGAGTGTATCTATAACATACTAACTCTAGATCATTGATCGAATAATTCCTTTCGTTCCATCTCAGCATTCTTTAAATGCGTGCTATTACTTTTCCTGGTCTTTCTGCCCCTTGTTGCGTGCATACTTAACTCATTCTAGTTCCCATGCATGCCAGAATTTTTGTGCAACTCATATAGTCTCGAATATTACCTTTGATCTTGCTCCCCGTTCATTAGCCACGGTAGGTGCCACTTTCTTTTGGAGGGCATACAATTTTTGTTGTGAGACTGCTTTTACATGACCATTTCTCCTTTGAGTTACTATGTTTAGGTTGAAGCATTCTTCCTTATTTCCACAGCTAGTCTTCCATTGTAGTCCTTAGGGAGGACTCTCTGACTCTTGTAAAGCTGTGGGCTTATTACATTGTATACTCGATGGACCTCCCGATGTCCTTCCTTCCCTATACTTATCCGTAGTTACTTACCTCTACGCCCTGGGGCTTGTGGGTTGCTTCTAAACTGATATTTTGACTGTCTTCCTAGTGGCACTCTCTTTTATTTCCGTAGCACTCATACGGTACCTTTTTAACTTCCCCATATGAATAGATCTCAAGTATTATAATGTCATACTGTGAGGCTGAATTCCCCCTGTTGGGGTCCACTCTGTTTATCTTGCACGATCTATTGATTTGTCTGTAACCTCTTGTCTAGTAATGACTAGGCTCTTCCTGAATCAACTACTAACTATTCGCTAGCCTATTCTCATATCCATATTCCGCGTAATCTTTTTCTTTGGGGGTATTTCCTTGTCTTATCTTACCTTACGTACTGGCTCCTTATCTATCAGTAACATCCCGTGCAGGAACCCTTACTTCCTTTTCGATAAGTGCAATCTCATCCCTTTTTTATTTTTTATCGCATTCTTCCTTTATTATTCCATATTCCCCCCTTTAGGGGAGTACTAAGACTTGGAGCTATGACGAACTGCTTATAGATGTTTTTTTTTCCTTTTCATCTTTGGCGTCCTTTCACATTATCAATAACCCTTACTCACCTTGCTGTAATGCTTCTGGACCAAGGATAACAAAATCCATCGCTCACGATGGTGACACTTAGTGTAACTGGCACATAAAGTCTCTTAAGCTTTACTTTACTCACCTTGCTTGCTTTAGGGAAGCGTCTCCCTGAATGACCATTCTCCGAATTCATCATGGATCTTCTTCTGTTGTCCATTATGTTATTGTCGGAATGCAATCAGAAATTCTCATGATGCTCACTATCATCATATCCCTCAGTTCCTTGCTCATGTTTTCACCAGTCCATACTGATTTCTATTACTCTAGGGTCTAATTTTTCCTTTTATTAATCACGTTAGAGTCGCGAACTTATTTCTCAAAATGAGGATATGACTGTATGGCCTATACTCTTTTGTTGTCTTGAGGTCCATCACCTTTCGTCTCTTTCTTTATTTGACTATAGGTTCTGTAATAGTCTACCGTTATCATCCATGTATCACACCTTATTCATAATGCTTCCTTATCTCTCTTCTCATTACTCTGCTATTATTTGTGCATATCCCTTTTCTTTTGAAAACTTCAACACAACATTCTTTCGCCTTTAGCTCTCCTTGCTTCATTCATAGGCTCTTCGGGATGCTCAACGTCCTCACTCTACTAGGGACTGTGAGCACGTGATTTTTGCCACTCTTAAATTACTCCTGTAAAATTCCTTAAAACTAGGTTTTTTCTTTTCTTATTAATTGCACGATTTTGTGCCTTGTTTGCATTTTAATTGATATAATTCCAAAAATACAAAATAGTGCGCATTTTAATATTACAAAAATAAAGAAAATAACAAAAAATGGTTCTTTGCATTTCTACTTTTAATCTTTAAGATTTGTCTTAAATTTTCTCCTAAATTAGGAATTAGTTTAATTTTAGAATTTAATTAGTATAATTTTAGATTCAATTTGGGTCAACTTAGTATAATGTTCTCGAAAACAAATAAAATAGAAAAGCAAGGGCTGGCAGTGTTTGGGCCAATGTTGGTCTTAGCCCAAACCAACCCTTCCCAAACCTGTCTGATTTACCCAGCCCAATAGCCCCAGACCCGGCCTTCCCTCTTAAAGATGAAACGACGCCGTTTTGGCGTCAAAGAATCCTGTCCGTTCATCTCCCTCAATTCAACGGTCCAGATCCATTCAATGAAATGACATAAAAATGTAATAATTTCTTTACAAAAGTTAGAGACAAAGTCATCTTCCTCGTACAACCCTCATCCCCACCGTCTCCGCCACCCTCCGCCCTGGGCCGCCGGCCAGAAATCGTCTCTGCCGGCGGCGATGCTTCAAAGCCGCCAAAATTACATCCCTACACCGTCTTAACCCCCTCAATACTAATCCATGACCAACTCCTCTCAAATCCTAACCAAACGCCCCAAATCTACAAAACCCTAAATTGCATCTCCGCCGCACATGGTGGCGCCGACTCCGTTCACCGCCAAAATAACACCACAGAGTCTCCTCACCCTCCTCTCTTCAAATCCATAAACCTTTTTCCTCAAATCCCCATCGAAGTCCTCGAATATTAAATCAAAGATTTCGTCAAAACCCTAAATCAATCAATCCTCGTCAAATCAATATCACCTGGCTTCCTCACTCTCCTCATGAAGATTCCACCACCAGTGACGTTCAAATATTGCTGGAGTTGTTCCAATTTCAAATCCAAGAAGCGGCAGAACCCTAGGACCTCATAGGCGAGTTTTCTTTGGTCTTTTTCATTTGTTTCTCTTCCATGACCATTATTTCTTCAAAATTAATCAATCTATGTTTTGTTTTCCATTCTGTTTTGACATTCCGTTTAGGATCAGTAGTCAAATCTGTTTTGTCTGTTCTTATTTGTTTATCTTCATGTTTGTTTGAAGTTTAGTTCACTGATAATGATTAGCATGAATTTATTCTGTAATTTTGTTATTAGTTAGGAATAGCTAGATTTTTAGTTCAGTTTTTGTTTAGATTGATTTTTCTATTAGTTAAACCATGTTCAGTGCTTGATCTTTATTTTTATTGATTAGTTTGGTTGAATTTGATATTTGTCTTGTTTATATTTTTAGTGTTCTCAGTTAATTCAGTTGAATCCAGGGTTTTTAGAATATAGGACTTGTTAATGGTTCTTTTCACTTCTATGGTTGATTATTATTTTGGTTTAATGGATAGTTTAATAATAGCATGAATTAGGATTAATCTTCAGAGTTATTTTGGTTATAGCTGAGTTCCATGGTGTAGTCAAAGGTTAGTAATTCTAGGTGAACAAAAGCGGTAATTTGGACACTTCAAAGAGAAAGAATCCTGTAAGAACAGATAGAATACCCTAGACTCTTCTAGAATAAGGCCTTAGTGTACATTTCAATAGTTTAGTGGCCATAACTTGAGCAACAAGTCAGAACCTTAGAGATTATTGACTAAATTCTAAAATAAAAAGGGGGGAAAATGAGTGAAGAATTCTAGAACCTTCTGCCCCTTTCTCTGCCTATAACAGGCATGCCTAATGCCTTCCTTAACAAGTTTAGATCCCTGAAAATTCCCCAAACTCTCCAGCTTTTAATTTCCCCTCAAGATCCTCTTCTTCAAATCTGAGTCTCAAATTTGAATTTCAAAATCAAAAGAAGTTCAAATATGAACTCCTATAGTTCTAGAAACCTTCATTTAAATCTTAAATTCTGCACACAAAAAAAACAACGGAAAACTTTCAAAAATCCCAAAAATACTGTTTCATTGGAAACCTTAGGTTAATTTTGATTTTCAGTTGTTGATTTACATCGTCTAACTCAATATTTAGTTGCTGGAGCGTTCTGGACATTCCTGGGGTGTTTGTCAAGTATATTTGGGTTATGTCAAGCTGATTTTGGGCTATTCTCATTGTTGTTTTTCCCTCTGGTGTTCATTTTGGGTTTGTTGGGCCCTGTTTTGAGTTGGAAATTGACTCATTTGTCCTGATTTCAACTGCTGTTGGACTATTGCTACTGCTGACTCGTTTCCTTTACTTTGTTCCATTCCAGGTACACTTGTTGTCCCTAATGATATGAAGTTTTCACTCATTGTACATGAACAATCGTGAAATTAATACGATGAAGCATTTCTACAATACGAATCAGCCTTTGTTTTCATCACTAGTTTAATATGTAGCTGTAGATTCATTTGAACAGATATGTATTAATGTTAAATAGGACTATTTGTATTAATTAGGACTGCTCAAACTCATTTTGTAATTACGCTGGACTGTATGAACTGCCTTCCCTTAGGTCTGTTTGAGCCTTTTGAGTTGAGAAGCAATTTCATGTTAGGTTGATAGAATAGCTCATGTTAGTTTAGTTAATTTCTGTTTAGTACTTTCATATATC
>NC_031998.1:15020036-15293083 GCF_001879085.1 Nicotiana attenuata
TCGAATTAGGTAGCGGGTTCAAATTAAGAGGGTCCTCCCTTTTGTTTGAATTCGGACTTGAACTCGAGACCCGAATTTATAAACGCGAATTAATTAGGCCCTTTTAGAGAAAAAAATAAATAGAAAATCGTAGTTTGCTTTAGGTTAGCCTTTAAATAATAAAGTGAGATGAGCCTCACCAAACAAAAATGCATAAATTGCGGGGCCCTCATTAAATACTTATATTAAAATACTTAGAATTCGGGACGTGCCTGTAGCAAATTTTCACGGCCTCCCGCAAGGACAATAACACGTTAGTCTCTTTAGGCGCGCTTTTAATAATTTTACATTCCAAAATACGGGTGTGCATTTCATGCAACCCAAATCCAAAGGCATAACCCGAGGATCTCCCTGGCATAACCCAAGGAACTTTTTCTTTCCAAATCCCGACATAACCCGAGGATCCCCCTGGCATAACCCAAGGAGCCTTTTTTTTCAAATCCCTGCATAATTCGTGGATCTCCCTGGCATAACCTAAGGAGCCTTTTTTCTTTCCGTCCCGGCATAACCCCGAGGACCCTTTTTTTCCTTTTCCGGCATAACTCGGTCATTTTCCAGCATAACCTGGATTAATTCACAAGGATACACAATCCTAATTTGACTGCCTAGATATGCGTCACAACTAACTCACAAAATTTTTCTAGTGAAAGCTGGGGCAGAAAAATTCGTTCATTTGTTTGTTTTGGTATCTTAAGCAGGTCGACCTCAAGAAAGAAGGTGCGAGATGACCGATGGGATGAGTCTTAATCGAGAATCAGGAAAGGAAGAAAAGAACAAAAAGAAATGAACTTAAATGTGAAGGAAGCAAGGGCGTGGATTGCTCAAGATCTGATTGAAGTCACAAGCTCTGCTGATCCTATTTTGACCAATGCTGCATGAAGAAGTAAACACCTACAACTTGCGAGCATCAAGATTCTGATCGAAGTCCATAGCCAAATCAGCTAAGATTCAAGATCAAGTTTCAAGAGAATTATAGATAGGAATCTTGTAACTCATAGTTGATAGGCATAGCTAGCTTAGCTTGGATTTTCCTTTTGGTGTAATAAGGAGGTCAGCAAGCAGTAGCAGCAGCAACAGCAGTGAAAATCACAGCTCCTGGTAGTACCAGCTACCAAACCTTCTAGAACTACACTGACCTGATTCCTTTATAGCCAAGGATATGTAGGCAACCTTTGAAGCAGGGTTCGGTCAGACGATTTTCAAATGCTTCTCCTGGAGTGCTGAGCTAGCAAAAATCCCTCATGTTGCTCGTTTATCCTTGCCCGAAAACCCTTCGTGTGTTCGAGCAAAGAGGGGCAGCTGTGAGCACGTGATTTTTGCCATGCTTAAATTACTCCTATAAAATTCCTTAAAATTAGGTTTTTTCTTTTCTTATTAATTGCACGATTTTGTGCCTTGTTTGCATTTTTGTGTGCATTTAATTGATATAATTCCAAAAATACAAAATAGTGCGCATTTTAATATTACAAAAAATAAAGAAAATAACAAAAAATGGTTCTTTGCATTTCTACTTTTAATCTTTAAGATTTGTCTTAAAATTTCTCCTAAATTAGGAATTAGTTTAATTTTGGAATTTAATTAGTATAATTTTAGATTCAATTTGGGTCAATTTAGTATAATGTTCTCGAAAACAAATAAAATAGAAAAGCAAGGGCTGGCAGTGTTTGGGCCAATGTTGGTCTTTGCCCAAACCAACCCTTCCCAAACCTGTCTGATTTACCCACGGCTTGCCCTCATAAAGATGAAACGACGCAGTTTTGGCGTCAAAGAATCCTGTCCGTTCATCTCCCTCAATACAACGGTCCAGATCAATTCAAAGAAATGACATAAAAATGTAATAATTTCTTTACAAAAATTAGAGACAAAGTCATCTTCCTCGTACAACCCTCATCCCCACCGTCTCTGCCACCCTCCGCCATGGGCCGCCGGCCGGAAATCGTCTATGAAAAGTTCACGAGTGGACCTCACTGAAGCCTAGTGACCAGCCAGCTTCCTATTACAGGTTTAGGCCAAATTTTCAGGGCCTCAAAAATTCTAGAAGCCAAAGTCCTTTAAAATTATATTACGGATATGGGGATTAATTTGCAATATAAATTTAGGCATCGAATTAGGTAGCGGGTTCAAATTAAGAGGGTCCTCCCTTTTGTTTGAATTCGGACTTGAACTCGAGACCCGAATTTATAAACGCGAATTAATTAGGCCCTTTTAGAGACAAAAATAAATAAAAAATCGTAGTTTGCTTTAGGTTGACCTTTAAATAATAAAGTGAGATGAGCCTCGCCAAACAAAAATGCATAAATTGCAGGGCCCTCATTAAATACTTATATTAAAATACTTAGAATTCGGGACGTGCCTTTAGCGAATTTTCACGGCCTCTCGCAAAGACAATAACACGTTAGTCGCTTTAGGCGCGCATTTAATAATTTTACCTTCCTAAATACGGGTGTGCATTTCATGCAACCCAAATCCAAATCCCAAAACGTTGAATAAGAATGTGTCCAAGATCCGGGTGCATTTCATGTGACGTGATCCAAAAACACGTTTTTAAACGACGTTCACTTTCTTAAAAAAAATTTTTTAACTAAAGCGGTTAAATAATTCTAAAATTTGCACTATAGGTTTGAACATGTATAAAAATCAGATGTTTTAGCCATTTATAATAATTTAAGCGACCGTGCTAGAACCACGGGATCCGGGGGTGCATAACACCTTCCCTCGGGTCAACAGAATTCCTTATTCAGAATTTCTGGTTCGCAGACTCCAAATGGAAAGTTGACAATTTTCCTCGATTTGGGATTTAAGCTAAACCGGTGACTTGGGACACCAAAAGCCAATCCTTTCCCAAGTGGCGACTCTAAAAAACAAATAAATAATCCCATTTCGAATAATGTCACTTTAAATGGAAAAACTCCCTTATAAATTATCCTTCGGGGTAGGTGTGTAAAAAAAGAGGTGTGACAGCTCTGGCGACTCTGCTGGGGATACGAACCCAGAATTTCGGTTCAGGGTTCAAGAATTCGAGCTTAGTATAATTGTTATATTTGGCTTTATCTGATCTTTCTACATGTTCCATGCTATTTGTGCTAAATGTTTTACCGCTTTGATATTTGTTGAATTGTATATATAAACTGTTACGAATCCCTTCCTCTTTCTGAGTCTTCTACATCATGGAGAAGGGTGCACTTCGTGTAGCTTCTCTTCTGTTTAGAGTCTTTCCCTATTTAGAACGAGGTTTGGATAAGTTGCTAAGTCGGCGGAGCTTCTGTATCCCCGGTACATTGCCTCCCCCTCGGCTCGAGTTGTCCGCTCGAGTAAACCAGGTCTAGACCAATAAACCTAGGGTTTAAACCTAGAAGAACAAAACCTCATGCCGGATCCCTAGTAGGACGTTTGTTTGCATCATATGCATTTCATTTAGGGGACTCAACATAGGGGTTGGGTCCGTCTAGGACAGGTGACCTGAATTGAAATGACCATCCTGATGCATCTTACGTGCTACTTGCGCATTTATTTGCTCGGTTTTGCATGTTGACCGGCTTGTATATAATAAGAGAAAAATAGCAGTGTTAGGACTAAGTGAGGGTAACCACTTGTTTTACCAATGCTCAAATAGTACCGAAATGCTGCCGGATTTTTGAAAAAATTAAAAAGGGAAAAGATTTGAAAAAATGAATAAAAGAAAAGATTGTTGTTCAAACAAATATATTTGGTTTTGGAAAATTTGACCGAACTACGCTGGTTTGATTCTCACCGGATGTGAGATACGTAGGCAACCCTCATCGGGTCCAACCATCCTTTTGCAAAAATAGCCAAAAATACAAAATTTTTAATATTTGTCACAAATAAGTCGGGTGATGCCATTCTTGCTTAAAATAAGCCGAATGTCCCCAAAAGAGCGACGGAAGGCTGTTTTTGCAAGAACAGCCACCTTGAGTCATTTTTAAAAGGGTTTGCGGACATAGCCTTAAAATCTTCCTCCCAGAAGTGCTGAAGGGCCGTATTTGCAAAACCAAGTCCTTGTTTTCTAAATAATGAATTTTTTGCAAAAATAGCCATTTTCCTTTGGTAGGTCAAAATAAGTCATTAAACCCCTTTAAATAAATGTGCAGGATGAATCCAAATAACATTGAAACCTTCTCAGTCCTGAGTGAGATCCCTTTAAAACTCCATATGTGGTGGAATGATTTGGGGAAAGGTAGCAGAGAAACCGTGATCAAGGTTTTGGGTGGTCTCGTCGATTTGTTGAACATCAATCCAAGAAAGGATATTATTGAGGCATTGATACCATTCTGGGACCCAACTCGTAACGTATTCCAGTTCTCGGATTTCGAGCTTACGCCCACACTAGAGGAGATTGCGGGATATGCGGGTCTCAACGGAAACATCAGGAGTAGATACCCATTAGCCCCGAGACCGGTAACCCTTCACAGATTCTTGGACCTGTTGAGCATCAGTCGGGACATTCAAGATCCGCATCTAGCAGAAGGGTGTTGCACATTGCATTTCTTGTATCACCGATATGGCAACCCGAAAGGTTTTGAAGAACCCAACACCGGTTTGACACCTGCCGGGAACAAAGATAAATGGGAAGCCCGACGGGGATTAGCATTCATGGTAGCTTTTCTAGGGTTGTGGTTTGTCCAAGAAAAGACGGTCACATAGACCTCGGCCTTGTAGGAATGTTGGATGTGGCCATAAAGAAGCCTACTAGCACAGTGGTTCCCTTGATTGTGGCGGAAATATACCGAGCTTTGACCATGTGCCGAGAAGGTGTGAAATTCTTTCAGGGTTGCAATCTACTATACAGCTGTGGATACAGGAGCACCTTTGTCATCGCACGGGGTGCATGAACTATGGTTTAACCGGGCTAAGTTGTGTTGCGGAATTCGGAACCAGGGTAACAGGCATTGAGTTCCCCGAGGGCACTGAGGCTTGGTCGTCATGCTTGAGATCTTTGACCGCGAATAAAGTTGAATGGGCTTTTGGATGTCTTCCCGCTACTGAGATTCTGTACACATCGGCAGAAGTACCTTATATTCTTTTGATGGGCATTCGAAGCATCCAACCTTATGCTCCCTACCGAGTCCTGAGGCAGCTAGGAAGATTCCAAACTGTTCACAATGATGAGGACCTGAGCGGACAAATCATTGAGTTAGGCCCGAAAGCTGCATTCCCGGAAGGAAAGATCCGACAAATATGGAATGAGTGCAGGTACCTTGAGCCTATGACTATAGTACAGGACCGAGCCAGAGGCGAGGTAGATCCCAAATACTTGGTCTGGTTTGGTAAAAGATTTCAAATTCCCGAGAGACCCGCCAAAAGGCCACATGTACAACAATTCACTAACGAGGTCCAGGTGCAATGGGATTGGTTAGCCAAAGAAAAGGAGTACAAGGCCCGAATAGGGGCATTGGAAAAACAGGTTCAGGATCTCCGGTTTGAAAACAGCTTGCAAGCCGCAACCGATGAAGGTGACAAAAAGAAACTGACTCAAGAGAATGAAGCTCTCAAGGCTCAAATCCAACAAATGAAAATAGCTGCTAAAAATCAAGAAAGAAGTCGGTCCGATGAGATGTTAATAAAAGGGCTGAGAAGCAAGTCTTAGAATGCCAGGAGGAATTGGAGAAATCTGAAGGGAACATGGCAAGACTTCGAGCACAGTGGGCAAAGAAGACAGAGGAAAGAGCCCAATTTGTGCAACAAATGAAAAGAAATTATGAGGGAACCATTGCCAACATGAAAAGAAAAATGAATACTCTTGAAGAAAAGGCAACTCGGCGGGACAAAGAATTTCGGGCCGAAAGGGAACAATGCTATGGGTTAATCGCCGAGATGGAAAAGGAAATAAAATTGTTACAAGACCTTCACTTCCAGGATTCTCAGGTGCTAGAGGCTCGTACCCAACAGATAAGTCCACTACTCCAAGAAAAGGGCCAAATCAGGGAAAGAATCATAAGCATTGCAAACTATATTGTTATGAAGTGTCAGGCCGGTGAACGGATGGGTCGTACCACTTTCTTTGCTTCAGTGATGATATTTGTTCGACAAGTCATGAATGATTTGGAGCAGTTGCAAAGGGGTCTTGCACGCAGGCCCGCGGCGATGCCGAATGACGCCCCGCGGGCCCCAGGATTTGAAGCTTTGATGTATTCCTAGTTAATCGAGTCTATATTTTTGTTTTGAGTCCGTTTTTGTAATTTCCTTTTTTTTCAAGAAAAAGAAAAAAAAATAGTCTAGTAGCTTTTGTAATCGCAGTTGTTATTAATGAAAATTGAAAATTCCCAAAAAATTATTTCCTTATTTTTGCATTTATTTGCAAGAACTACGCTTGGTCTGATTCATGCGGGGTCATGATACGTAGGCAATCTACATAAGATTCGACCGTAACCCAAAGAAAAAAAAGAAGAAAAATACGAGGGAAGGAAATAAATGAAAAACAAGAGAGAAAGAAACGCAGAAAGAGAAAATAAGGAATCGAGAGAAAACCATGGCAAAAGAAAAGGGAAAAGCAAAAAATGAAAAACAGAGGGAAAAGAAAAATGAGAGAAAAATAGAAAGAGAAAGAAAAGCAAGAAAAACAATGAGCACAAATCAAGAAAAAAGAAACGGGAAGAGGAACCGGGATGACGCATGCAACCGTGGCAAACATGTAGACACTCATTTAACTGTATAGGTGCATCACACCCCAATGTGCGGTTACCTATCTGTTACTTGTCTCAAACTAACCGTGGTTGCTGTCAAATTTCCAGCTTAGGTTTTTAGAAACGGTAAACTGTTGGTTTTTGGTAAACTGGCATCGCATCGATATTTTACGAGATCAAAAGGAAGTACAGAAATGTCGTCTGATGGAGATGTGGGACACACGGACTAATGTCAGGGAGCCTCCGAGTGCTATCCCTGGCTTTCCTGAATTGTTCCCGAGAACCGGGGGTACTTCTAACATCCCCATCAGTCACCCGAATATCCCATCTGCTCACTTCATAGGAACACCTTCTGAGGTACGCCCCCAAGTGTTCACATCAGGAGAAACTCCCAATATTTTTTCTGCTCCACCATGCTCCGCCACCACACAACCTTCACTTCCAAGGCCCGCTTTTGATCCATCGGCCTTCACTTTCCAAAATCCCATCTTTCAAGCAGATCCTCCTCAATATCCCACATACACTTACCCTCAACCACCGCCATTTGAGCTTACACCAGGGCAAGATAAAACTCCCAAAGCTCCTGAACAAGATGAGATAGCAAAAAGAATGAGGAGCCTTGAGCAGAGTCTGAAGGACATGCAAGGTTTAAGCGGGCAGAAGAGTGTTTCCTATACTAATCTGTGCATGTTCCCTCACGTGCACCTGCCCAGGGGGTTTAAAATACCGAAGTTCGAGAAGTATGACGGGCATGGTGATCCCATTGCTCACCTTAAAAAGTATTGCAACCAATTGCGCGGGGCTGGCGGAAAAGAGGAGTTGTTAATGGCTTACTTTGGAGAAAGCTTGGTAGGCATCGCCTCGGAATGGTATGTGGATCAAGACGCCTCCCGATGGCACATTTGGGATGACCTTGCCAGAGATTTTGTGAGACAGTTTCAATACAACATTGACATTGCGCCAGACAGGAACTCCTTGGCGAATTTGAAGAAGAAGCCCTCAGAAAGTTTCAGGGAATATGCTATTAAGTGGCGTGAGCAAGCGTCGAGGGTGAAACCTCCAATGGATGAAGTGGAAATGGTCACCGTATTTCTTCAGGCCCAGGAAGCAGATTATTTCCAGAACATGATGTCAGCCATGGGCAAACCTTTTGCAGAGGGGATTAAGATCGGGGAAATGGTAGAAAATGGTTTGAAAACGGGCAGGATTTTGAGTCAGTCGGCCATCAGAGCAACCTCCCAAGCCATCCAAGGCGGGTCTGGAGGAATGGCCAAAGTTAATAAGAAAGAAGAAACAGTTATGGCAGCCTTAGGGGCAAGGAGACATCGCGCTCCCAGACCCATGTTTTCGGACAGAAACCCCTCAAAACTACTACCCTTATCACGATATGGCTTATGCTCCTCCACCTTATGCGGTCATGAACGGTCAACCCTTCGGCCGGCCGCAGCCACATGCCGACAGAAATCAACCTCCATTCCCAAGAAATCAGTCTCCCTACCAGAACCACTATAATCCTCGACCTCCGCAGAATAACTTTCGTCCTCGGGAACCACCCAGGAGACCAAACTTTACCCCAATTGGTGAATCTTACTCTAGTCTATTCCCGAAACTTGTCCAAATGGGTCTACTACAGCCGGTCCCTCAGAACAGACAAAACCCGGCATCGCTTGCCTACAGAGTTGCTGTCAGGTGTGCATACCATTCAGGGGCAGAGGGCCATCCTACAAATGACTGTTGGACTCTGAAACAAGCGGTGGAGAACTTAATAGAGCAAGGGAAAATTATGTTGAAGGATGAGGATGTCCCAAATGTGACCAATAATCCGCTGCCCACCCACAACAACGGGCCAGTAATCGGGATGATCTGTGAGGACAGAGAATTCGATCCAGCCTTAAAAGCTATAACTGCTATCGCTGATGCAGAAAGAAAGCCCAAGATGGCCCCGAAGCAAGAGAAAGGGGAAAAGAAGAGCAAAATCACTAAGACAGAACCAGAAAAGAAAGCTGATTTGAAAAAAGGAACAGAAATGTACGTACCCAAGCAAGCCTATGTGGTGCAGGGGACAATCAAACCACCTCGGCTGAGTGAGCCAGTGGTTATTGAACGCGTACCACAAAAGCCTGTGACCAACCCCGCTGCAATGCCATGGAATTATCATCAGACGGTGGTTACGTACAAGGGTAAAGAGACCTTGGGAGAGCTGCTAGAAAACCCCCCCTGTTGAGAAATATTCAAATGTAGAGGTTTTCACGGCTGAAGAAATTAAGGAAATACGTGGGGCAATGAGGAAAATGCTCTACAAAACCCACATGGTCCAGCCGGGAGAAGGTACTAGCACCGCTGAGGTGTTATACATGGGACCAAGCGCCAAGCTTCAAAACTGGAAGGCTACGCCATTCCCGATCAGGCGGGAGTCCCGATAAACCCGTCCTGTTACTTTTTCTGCATCCCGAGTTATTCCAGGGTGTAACTCGGATGTTTCCTGTAGTTTCTTGTCTTTAAATTCCCGAATGTGAACCCTGTTATCTTCAAAATGCCCAGAAATGAAATCAATATTTCATCGTTCATTTTTCTTTATTATTTCTGATTTTTCTATTTTTTCTCCTTCATTTCTTCTCTTTAGCTCTAATAATGCAGCTTTAAATAACGTGACATGCTTGCGGACTTCATGCCTAGATCCCAAAACGCTGTCAGATTTCGAAATCATGAATCAAGAGTCGAAATGCAAAGAAGGTAACCTTGAGGAAATAAAACAAAGAATTGGAACAATTGAAGGAAAATTGGTTCGCGGGGTTGAAAGGTCCATTCATTACAACAAAAGAGTGTGCTATATTCAGGGCACATCCGGGTAGTTGTACCAACAAAGAATGGCCAGTGCTTACAACAAGAAGGTCCGTCCCTGGAATTTTTAAGTGGGACAACTCGTGTTAAGACGCATTCTCCCTCACCACCAGGAAGCAAAAGGAAAATTTGCTCCTAATTGGAAGGGTTCATACATCATCCAAAAAATATTGCCGAGCATTGTATTTGGGAGATATCGAACGAAATGATCCCAAAACAGCTGAGAATGCGGATGCAGTAAAAAGGTACTATGTCTAGGCTCTCTGCGGTGTTGGTTTTTGTGCAATTGAGATGACGAAGACTTTTCTTTTCGCTATCCAAACACTATCAACCCTTCGTAAACCCATTTGAGCCGGTTACTCTCCTTTGGTCACCTCCTTTGGAACCCGGAAGTATTATTGAAAAAGAAAAGAAAAGAAAAGAAAAGGAAAAGAAAAGAAAAGAAAAGAAAAGAAAAACAAAACAAAAACAAAAAATGTTTTCCTGAACTACGTTTGACTTGATTCTGAAAGGATACGTAGGCAGCCTCTCCCTGAGGTTCAGTCACATCCAAACAAAAATCCCAATGTCCCCCAAAATTGAATCTGGGGCAGATGATATTATGGTTCGACTATGAATCCGCCGAAACGGTTCCAAAGTTGTAGTTCTGCCCAAAATCCTTTTTACCTAAAGATTTTGTTCAAGTCCTTCCAATCAATTGGCAAAGGCAAGGAAATGAAAAACGTCATTGTTCGGATCCGATGCAATTCAAATTGAGAGATATAAAATGAGAGTCTTATCGGTGAAAACCTGCGGGCACTATAAGGCGATGGCGAGCTGAGAAACTGAAAATGAGAGAGTCCGCTTAGTGAAAAATCGCAAAGAGCACTACCGGGCGACGGTGAGAAGAGAAATGAGAGAGGTCGATTAGCGAGAACCCGCAAAGGGCGCTGTCAGCCGAAGAGAAGACATCTCACCACTAAAAAGTCCTGGCAAGGTTCCCTGGTTTTGAAATGCGGATCAATGGGTTCACGAGAAGCTGGAAAGTTTGTGTGGGTCGGGCATCCATGTCCAAGAATCATGTCATGTTCATTTAAAGCTAGCATGCACACCCCACATAAGTCCTTCTTTTCCCCCGAAAGGGACGCTTCTCTTTAAACTCATATGCATGCCTGTCTGCATACTTTTCTTTGAATCCCTTTCGGTTTAACACTGACTCCGGAATTACTACAAAGAAAGGTGGCAGGATTGGTTTTATAGGGCTCTGCCTGGCAAATGCCGGAGAAAATACCCAGCCTCAGCGGGTGCGTCAGTCCAATCCCGACTGATCATGGTGGTCGATGTTTTCAAAGTAAAGACATTTGACAAGGAAGAAAGTCAAAGGCAAAGGTCCTAAGGGCGGAATAAAGTGAAAGGGGCAGAGCCCCACACGGGCGAGTCATCATGAAATCCTAAAAGTTGAATCCCGTCGGTTTTAAAAAGAGATTCCCCCTCAAAGCCAGCAATCAGCAAAGTTCTCAACGGAAATGCGGCCAGGATCAAGCAATTGGGATGATCAAGGCCACAAAACCAATCACCGTTTCAAACTAACAAATTGTTCTTTGTTAAAAATAGGTCTTATTCAGAGCAACCCTGCAAGAATGCAGGTGCAACCCAAAAGAAATGAAATACGCAAGCGTTGAAATAGCTTTGCAGCAGGAAAACGGCCAAAAAGGAAGTTTCCCCCCCAAATTCCAAANCCCCAAATTCTTTCATGCGTTTTGCTAAATAAAAAGGAAAACAAAAGACAAAAAAAAAAGAAGTGAAAATGAAAATCCCAAAAAAAAAAGAAGAGAGAAAAACAAATCATGGTAGCCTAGGGCCCCCATTCCTTAAATATCCCGGCAAAAAACCGAGGATCTCCCTGGCATAACCCAGGGAGCTTTTTCCTTTCCATCATGGCATAACCCGTGGATCCCCCTGGCATAATCCAAGGGGGATTTTTCTTTCTAAATCCCGGCAAAAAACCGAGGATCTCCCTGGCATAACTCAGGGAGCTTTTTCCTTTCTATCCCGGCCCCCTGGCATAACCCAAGGGTTTTTTCATTCCAAATCCCGGCAAAAAACCGAGGATCTCCCTGGCATAACCCAAGGAGCCTTTTTTTTCAAATCCCTGCATAACCCGTGGATCTCCCTGGCATAACCCAAGGAGCCTTTTTTCTTTCCGTCCCGGCATAACCCGAGGACCCTTTTTTCCTTTTCCGGCATAACCCGGTCATTTTCCAGCATAACCTGGATTCATTCAGAAGGATACACAATCCTAATTTGACTGCCTAGATATGTGTCACAACTAACTCACGAAATTTTCCTAGTGAAAACTGGGGCAGAAAAATTCGTTTGTTTGTTTGTTTTGGTATCTTAACAGGTCGACCTCAAGACACAAGGTCCGAGATGACCGATGGAATGAGTCTCAATCCAGAATTAGGAATGGAAGAAAAGAACAAAAAGAAATGAACTTAAATGTGAAGCAAGCAAGGGCGCGGATTGCTCAAGATCTGATTGAAGTCACAAGCTCTGCCGATCCTGTTTTGACCAATGCTGCATGAAGAAGTAAACACCTACAACTTGCGAGCATCAAGATTCAGATCGAAGTCCACAGCCAAATCAGCTAAGACTCAAGATCAAGTTTCAAGAGAATTATAGATAGGAATCTTGTAACTCATAGTTAATAGGCATAGCTAGCTTAGCTTGGATTTTCCTTTTGGTGTAATAAGGAGGTCAGCAAGCAGTAGCAGCAGCAACAGCAGTGAAAATCACAGCTCCTGGTAGTCCCAGCTACAAAACCTTCCAGAACTACACTGACCTGATTCCTTTATAGCCAAGGATATGTAGGCAACCTTTGAAGCAGGCTTCGGTCAGACGGTTTTCAAATGCTTCTCCTGGAGTGCTGAGCTGGCAAAAATCCCTCATGTTGCTCGTTTATCTTTGCCCGAAAATCCTTCGTGTCTTCGAGCAAAGAGGGGCAACTGTGAGCACGTGATTTTTGCCACGCTTAAATTACTCCTATAAAATTCCTTAAAATTAGGTTTTTTCTTTTCTTATTAATTGCACGATTTTGTGCCTTATTATCATTTTTGTGTGCATTTTAATTGATATAAGTCCAAAAATACAAAATAGTGCGCATTTTAATATTACAAAAAATAAAGAAAATAACCAAAAATGGTTCTTTGCATTTCTACTTTTAATCTTTAAGATTTGTCTTAAATTTTCTCCTAAATTAGGAATTAGTTTAATTTTGGAATTTAATTAGTATAATTTTAGATTCAATTTGGGTCAATTTAGTATAATGTTCTCGAAAACAAAAAAATAGAAAAGCAAGGGCTGGCAGTGTTTGGGCCAATGTTGGTCTTAGCCCAAACCAACCCTTCCCAAACCTGTCTGATTTACCCAGCCCAATAGCCCCAGACCCAGCCTGCCCTCTTAAAGATGAAACGACGCCGTTTTGGCGTCAAAGAATCCTGTCCGTTCATCTCCCACAATTCAACGGTCCAGATCCATTCAAAGAAATGACATAAAAATGTAATAATTTCTTTACAAAAGTTAGAGACAAAGTCATCTTCCTCGTACAACCCTCATCCCCACCGTCTCCGCCATCATCCGCCATGGGCCGCCAGCCGGAAATCGTCTCCGCCGGCGGTGATGCTTCAAAGCCGCTCAAAATTACATCCCTACACCGTCTTAACCCCCTCAATACGAATCCATGACCAACTCCTCTCAAATCCTAACCAAACTCCCCAAATCTACAAAACCCTAAATTGAATCTCCGCCGCACACGGTGGCGTCGGCTCCGTTCACCTCCAAAATAACACCACAGAGTCTCCTCACCCTCCTCTCTTCAAATCCATAAACCTTTTTCCTCAAATCCCCATCGAAGTCCTCAAATCTTAAATCAAAGATTTCGTCAAAACCCTAAATCAACCAATCCTCGTCAAATCAATATCACTTGGCTTACTCACTCTCCTCATGAAGATTCCACCACCAGTGACGTTCAAATATTGCTGGAGTTGTTCCAATTTTAAATCCAAGAAGCAGCAGAACCCTAGGACCTCATAGGCTAGTTTTCTTTGGTCTTTTTCATTTGTTTCTCTTCCATGACCATTATTTCTTCAGAATTAATCAATCTAGGTTTTGTTTTCCTTTCTATTTTGACATTCTGTTTAGGATCGGTAGTCAAATCTGTTTTGTCTGTTCTTATTTGTTTATCTTCATGTTTGTTTGAGGTTTAGTTCACTGATAATGATTAGCATGAATTTATTCTGTAATTTTGTTATTAGTTAGGAATAGCTCGATTTTTAGTTCAATTTTTGTTTTGATTGATTTTTCTATTAGTTAAACCATGTTCAGTGCTTGATATATATTTTTATTGATTAGTTTGGTTGAATTTGATTTTTGTCTTGTTTATATTTTTAGTGTTCTCAGTTAATTCAGTTGAATCCAGGGTTTTTAAAATTCGGGACTTGTTAATGGTTCTTTTCACTTCTGTGGTTGATTATTATTTTGGTTTAACGGATAGTTTAATAATAGCATGAATTAGGATTAATCTTCAGAGTTATTTTGGTTATAGCTGAGTTCCATGGTGTAGTCAAAGGGATGGTTTAATTTTGACCTAGGTTAGTAATTCTAGGTGAACAAAAGGGGTAATTTGAACACTTCAAAGAGAAAGAATCCTGTAGTAACAGATAGAATACCCTAGACTCTTCTAGAATAAGGCCTTAGTGTACATTTCAATAGATTAGTGGCCATAACATGAGCAACAAGTCAGAACCTTAGGGATTATTGACTAAATTCTGAAATAAAAAGGGGGGAAATGAGTGAAGAATTCTAGAACCTTCTGCTCCTTTCTCTGCCTATAAAAGGCATGCCTAATGCCTTCATTCTAGTTTAGATCCCTAAAAATTCCTCAAACTCTCCAGCTTTTAATTTCCCCTCAAGATCCTCTTCTTCAAATCTGAGTCTCAAATTTGAATTTCAAAATCAAAAGAAAGTTCAAATATGAACTCCTATTTTCTAGAAACCTTCATTTATATCTTAAATTCTGCAGAAAAAAAACAAAAAAAAAAAACAACAGAAAACTTTCAAAAATCTCAAAAATACTGTTTCATTAGAAACCTTAGGTTAATTTCGATTTTCAGTTGTTGATTTACATCGCCTAACTCAATATTTAGTTGTTGGAGCGTTCTGGACATTCCTGGGGTGTTTGTCGAGTATATTTGGGTTATGTCAAGCTGATTTTGGCTATTCTCATTGGTGTTTTTCCCTCTGGTGTTCATTTTGGGTTTGTTGGGCCCTGTTTTGAGTTGGAAATTGACTCATTTGTCCTGATTTCAACTGCTGTTGGACTATTGCTACTGCTGACTCGTTTCCTTTACTTTGTTCCATTCCAGGTACACTTGTTGTCCCTAATGATATGAAGTTTTCACTCATTGTACATGAACAATCGTGAAATTAATATGATGAAGCATTTCTACAATACGAATCAGCCTTTGTTTTCATCACTAGTTTAATATGTAGCTGTAGATTCATTTGAACAGATATGTATTAATGTTAAATAGGACTATTTGTATTAATTAGGACTGCTCAAACTCATTTTGTAATTACGCTGGACTGTATGAACTGCCTTCCCTTAGGTCTGTTTGAGCCTTTTGAGTTGAGAAGCAATTTCATGTTAGGTTGATAGAATAGCTCATGTTAGTTTAGTTAATTTCTGTTAGTTACTTCATATATCTGTTAGTTAGCTCATGTTAGTTACTCCATAGAATCTCTAGTAGTTATTTCCATTTTTCAATCTGTAGTATGACTGTTTTAGGAGCTGTCTAGGACTGTGTTGAACTTCAATAAAAGAAAATGTCGTGCTCAATGATAGTAGCTTGTAGATTTGTTTAAGTTTTCATGTTTAATTTGCCTCCAATAGGTAATGTAGTGTGAGTATTTTGTAGTTTCATTTTCAAAAATAAGGAGAATAACTAGAACAGGCAGCCGACTCTGAAATCATAATCTTCAATTGGAAATTCAAACTACTGTGAGTAGATGGCATAAAAATTTGCTATAGTGTTGGTACTTATTGGAATTTGATTGTAAATTAATTATATGCTCCAACTAATATAAGATCAGGTGCTCACATGTTCATGATCTCACCGTTAATTTAATTTGAGAATTTTTAAAATCCTACTATTAAATGCCTGGGCTCCTTACACTTGGGCTGTGAAACTGAGCCCATTGCCTGCTTAATTGCCCAAACAGCCAATCTGATTCTTGGACTATGAAAAGTTCACGACTGGACCTCACTGAAGCCTAGTGACCGGCCAGCTTCCTGTTACAGGTTTAGGCCAAATTTTCAGGGCTTAAAAAATGCTAGAAGCCAAAGTCCTTTAAAATTATATTAGGGATATGAGGATTAATTTGCAATATAAATTTAGGCTTCGAATTAGGTAGCGGGTTCAAATTAAGAGGGTCCTCCCTTTTGTTTGAATTCGGACTTGAACTCGAGACCCGAATTTATAAACGCGAATTAATTAGGCCCTTTTAGAGAAAAAAATAAATAGAAAATCGTAGTTTGCTTTAGGTTAGCCTTTAAATAATAAAGTGAGATGAGCCTCACCAAACAAAAATGCATAAATTGCGGGGCCCTCATTAAATACTTATATTAAAATACTTAGAATTCGGGACGTGCCTGTAGCAAATTTTCACGGCCTCCCGCAAGGACAATAACACGTTAGTCTCTTTAGGCGCGCTTTTAATAATTTTACATTCCAAAATACGGGTGTGCATTTCATGCAACCCAAATCCAAATCCCAATACGTTGAATAAGAATGTGTCGAGGATCCGAATGCATTTCATGTGACGTGATCCGAAAACACATTTTTAAACGACGTTCAGTTTCTTAAAAAAAATTTTTAACTAAAAGCGGTTAAATAATTCTAAAATTTTCACTATAGGTTTGAACATGTATAAAAATCAGATGTTTTAGCCATTTATAATAATTTAAGCGATCGTGCTAGAACCACGGGATCCGGGGGTGCCTAACACCTTCCCTCGGGTCAACAGAATTCCTTATTCAGAAAAATTTCTGGTTCGCAGACTCCAAATGGGAAGTCGACAATTTTCCTCGATTTGGGATTTAAGCTAAACCAATGACTTGGGACACCAAAAGCCAATCCTTTCCCAAGTGGCGACTCTAAAAAACAAATGAATAATCCCATTTCGAATAATGTCACTTTAATTGGAAAAACTTCCTTATACATTATCCTTCGGGGTAGGTGTGTAAAAAAGGAGGTGTGACGGGGACGAGAGTCCCACTAAGGTAATATTTATCCCTTCCAGGCATTCAGTGCCTATCATCTGATTTTTATCTTGCTAGTATTCACATCTAATTGTAATATTCTAGAGTGCACCACCTAGGTGTCTCATAAGGGGGTCTATTAGCACATTTGCAATATCCTTCGGCAATGTCAACTAATGCAAGCAATCCATTCACCAATTTGGGTTACCCGAACCCCAGACAGATCTTGATATCCCGTCCTTCTCTTAACTATACCTGTGTGCCCCCACAGGGCATAACTGAGATGGGTGTGACCAATTGTACATACCTCTGTTACTGTTGAATATAACTCAAAAGGTTTATGTTCCTCTGCCTGAATTATAAACACTGTTAACCTTCGTTAACTGGGCGCCTTGTACCCTTCTTTATCTTGCTTCTTTTGCTTGTTGAAACTTGTATTTATCTTCTTAATCTCTCATTGTCTTTCACGATAAAGGTGGATAGGCATTCTTTCCTTAAGGCTTCTTATCAGGAAGCTTACACCTTTCAGTACACCCATGATCTGCTAAAGATCTCACATTTACTTATCGAAGGCATCATACAGATATCGAAATCCTCTCACTCAGCGCTTCCACAGCTATCTCTCTTTCCAACCGTCTTTCCGGATGTAGGTATCGTTGTATTACAAATAAGATAGAGCTTAGTAATTTGAATTCTTACAGCTGAGCTCTACCACACGATCTAGAGTAAGAAGAAATAGCGACAACCGTAAATGCCCTGTAGCCTCCTGCTTATAAGTGTAGTGCACGACACACCCATAAACAAGACTCTACTAGACACGGCTTGTAGACTCCCTAGAACAGAACCGCTCTAATACCACTTTTGTCACAACACAAATCGATGGACCACGACGGGCACCCGGTACCTTACTCAATCGAGTACTAACATAACGTATCTTTTCATGTCATAATATCATAAATAACTGAGTCGGAGAGGCTTCTATGAAATAGGTAGGATACAACATGTAATACCAATCTATACATAAGACATACGGGCCTATAAGCCCAAAATAACCAATCGTACCCTGATTATAGGCCGACAAGGCCAAACAATATCTTACGTACATGACATCTGTCTACAAGTCTCTAAGAATATGAAATCTTCATATAGGTCGGGACAGAGTCCCGCCATACCAAACAATACACATCTAAATCACACCAACCAAAGAAGCAACTCCGAAGCAAATGGAGCGCACCAACATCTTCTGCTAAGCTGATAGCCTACTTGGAGGGCTCTCGACCTATCTATCGGAACCTGCGGGCATGAAACACAGCGTCCCCAGGAAAAAGGGACGTCAGTACGAATAATATACCGAGTATGTAAGGAACATAAATAAGTACATAACAGACATGGAAGAAAAATAGAGTAATTGAGTCAACCTATAAGTCTGGATAACTCTATAAATTATGAAATACTTTTAGCATCATGCATATGCGTATGAATATCATGTCGTGCATATGTACATGTTTTATAACATCATCAGCCTCTGAGGGCATCCCATCATTTCTTATCGGCCACTGTGGTCAAAATCATCATCGTATATCGGCTGATCAGGTGGTGGTGCATATATAACGCCATAACCTTTCCCATATCCCATATACATACATATATACGCGTATATAATGCCATCTGGTCAGGGGTCAATGTACATGAATGCAATGCATGAAAAGTACGTTAATAAAATCTTTTGAAATGTCATAAGACCATTTTGCCTTTGAGTAATATCATAAAGTAAACTCTTTTCAGCTTTCGTATTATTCTGGGACCCATGAACAAATGATAAAATATTATGAGACATGAAATTCAAGAACATAGTTATCTCTAATACTTCTATGAATTGAGTCATTCATGGAATTTGTGCATTTGCACGTTTCGTTCGTATCGTATGGATCATGCCAAAAGAAAGAAGGGATAGCCTTAACATACTTGGGGTGGGGAAAAATGCGTATGATACTCTTGAAAAAGGTTGCATCGTACACATTTAGAACCATAAAATTTGTACGTTGTTAAACATCAAGTAATGCTCGTTTGATTTTGTTGGTTAGAAAACGTCTTTGTTGCAGCTTGCTTAACGTTCTGATAGTGCTTTCAAGAAATGAAGAAATTAGCTTTGAAAGCATGAAAATGGCTAATGTTTCCAAGGTTAAGAAGTCTAATGTCTCCCTTTTGATTGAATAATACCAATACCTTTCTTTTGTAAAGTTTCTGATGTATAAAATGGATAGTAATCATAACAAATGATGTGTCCCTTTTATTTCCAACTTAATTGCCACCTATTAAAATGACTACGGAGTCATTCCCTTAGGTTGTGGCCACTTGCCACATTTTTGGAGGGGGATTAATCTTATCCAAATATATCCCCAATTAATTAGGTAATGTCCCGTTACCCGGTAATTAATTAATTACCCGCAAAGTTGAGAATTATTCCCATTTACTTAATATATTACTCACTTTTTACATACCTTATGCACCTTACTAGAATGGTCATGTAGTACCTTGTATGACACTAGTCCGTAAATACTGGGTATTTTAGCTCGGGCCGTATTTTACCCCAAAATGCCAAACTCGGACAAAATTCATTTTCTTTAACTTGCTCCCCCTTTCGCCTTCATGAATTTACTAATCGGTTGTAAAATAGCATAATCCTTATAATATCCAAGTAATCTTTTACTTGGACTTATGTTAATTACCTTATGATAAATTTAACGTACAATACTTCAGGGTGCAACATCGTCGTAACTTAATACTGCGAAGAGTAACATCACCGTAATGTAATACTGCTGGGTACAATAATGTCGTTACTTAATACTGCTAAGCGTAACATCATCGTAATGTAATACTGTAAGGTGTAACATCATCGAAATATATTACTGCAGAAGGTAACATCATCGTAATATATTACTGCAGAGCATAACATCGACGTAATACTAGGGGGCGTAACAACTGCTTGTAATCAATGCACATCCTTATCGTGCCATCATTCTTCTTCATAAATAGAACAGGCGCACCGCAAGGCGACACACTAGGCCGAATGAACCCCTTATCAAGGAGTTCCTGAAGCTGCTCCTTCAACTCTTTCAACTCCGCTGGTGCCATACGATACGGTGGAATAGAAATGGGCTGAGTTCCCGACACCAGATCAATACCAAAATCAATATCCCTGTCTGGTGGCATGCCCGGCAGGTCTGCAGGAAACACATCGGGAAAATCCCTCACGACAGGAACAAAATCAATACTAGGAGTCTCTGCACTGACATCCCTCACAGAGGCTAAGTATGAAAGACAACCCTTCCCAACCATACGCTGGGCCTTCAAGAACGAAGTCACCCTACTGGGGACAAAATCAGTCTAACCTCGCCACAGCATAGCCAACGTCATTGTCTTAGCATGACAGTCCAAAATAGCGCGACACAGAGATAGCCAATCCATGCCCAATATCACATCAAAGTCCACCATACAAAGCAATAACAGGTCCACTCGGGTCTCCAGACCCCAATAGTCACCACACACGACCGGTACACACGGTCCACCACAATAGTATCTCCCACCGGAGTAGATAACGAACAGATGAAACAAGAGACTCGCGGGGCGTATCCAAATAACGAGAAAAATATGATGACACATAGGAAAAGTAGAACCGGGATCAAATCATACGGAGGCATCTCTGTGGCAGACTGAGACAATACCTGTAATCATAACATTTGAAGAAATAGCATCGGGTCTAGGTGGGAGTGCATAGAAACGGGCCTGACCAACACCTTATCGACCTCCCCCTCTGGGGCAGCCCCTAGCTGACTGTCCTCCACCCCTAGCTTGCTGGGTTGGTGATAGTGAAGTAAATGGCGGTGATGTCGATGGCTGACTCTTCTGATGAGATGAACCCCCAAGACGACGAGGACACTGCCTCCAAATTTAGCCCATCTCTCCCCACTCATAACAACTCCCTAGTTCTGGAGACGGGGACTGAAGGGAACCACTAGCACCGGAATGACTAGCAGATGCACCTAGCATAGAAGAGCCCTGAACTGATGGAGCACGGGACGAACTCTGGGATGGAAGGGCACTGAGTTATGAATGGCCCTGATGAGAACTGTGAGAACCATGACACGATGACGCCCCACGATAACCTGGGCGAGCTGACTGAGCATGCTTGAATTGACGGCCTCTACCGTGCTGAAATTGACCCCTCAAAAGAGCACCACCATAACTACCAGATCCCCGAGGCCTCTTGGCTTCCCTCTCATCTCGCTCTTGGCGACGAACTGACTCAATCTCGCAAGAAATGTCAACAACTTCCTCAAAGGTAGCACCTAACACCCTCTCCCTGGTCATGAGAATACGGAGCTGGTATGTGAGGCCATCTACGAACCTCCTGATCCTCTCTCTATCTATCGAAACCAACCAAACAGCATGACGAGCTAACTCTGAGAACCTCATCTCATACTGCATCAGTCTTAAATCTCCCCGACGCAACCACTCGATCTTCCTGCGCAGGTCCTTTTTGCGAGACTGTGGCACATACTTCTCCAAAAAGAGAACGGAGAACTGCTGCTAGGTAACAAGTGCTACACCAACAGGCTTACGTCTCTCATAAGCCTCCTACCAAGTTAAGGCAGCTCCAGAAAATTGAAAAGTAGTGAAAGCGGCCCCGTTGGTCTCCAGAATACCGTTGTACGAAGAATCCTCTAACACTTGTCAAAGAAACCCTGGGCATCCTCGCCCTCTGCACAACTGAAAGTCAGAGGCTGAAGTCTACCAAACCTCTCCAACCTGCGCTGCTCGTCCTCTGGCATAACAGGAGCCACATAGTCCTGAACAGCTGCAACCGGCTGGGTGGAGGTGCCCCCGATGTCTGAAGTCCTTGCACGACCTGCTCAGGTGTGCGAGCAGCGTGAGCCTGAGTGCCTCCCCCGACCTGAGAAGTAGATGCGGCTGTATTAACTGAGGCCGTCTGAGCTAGGCCAGTGCATACTGATAGGATCTGAGCCAGGGCCTCATGAAGACACGGAATTACAATGGGCACAGCTGGTGCCTGAGCTGGTGCTGCTGGAGCGTCCATAACTGGGACCTAATCATGAACTAGGGCGGCTGGTAGATCTGCGAGTGTTGCCCTAGCTGCTGTGCAGGCTATAGCCCTGCCCCTACTACCGCCTCGACCGCGTCCTCAACCTCTTGTGGCCACATCTGGTGGTACTGGTTGTCGTCCATCCTGACCGATCGCTCGTGTCCTCACCATCTGTGAGAGAATAGAATAACAAAAGTTTAGTACTCGGATCAACGATTTGCACAACAAAAAATTCAAGAATATGAAGGTTTCCTAATGGTTCTGCAGCCTCCCGAGGATAAATACAGACGTCTCCGTACCGATCCGCGAGACTCTACAAAACCTGCTCATGACTCGTGAGACCTATGTAACCTTGGCTCTGATACCAACTTGTCAGGACCCAAACCGGACCTGGTCGTGATGGCGCCTCTCGTGAAACAAGGCCAGCCTACACAAACCCTTAATACCAATTAACATTTATAATAATACATAATTAAGTCATTAATAAGTGATAAATCCCAAAATAGAGTGAAATAGAACAAATGCGGAAACAAACACATCCTGACATCGGGGTGTTACCAGTCATGAGCATCTAAACATCCGACTAAGAGTATGAAAAAGGACTACACAATCTGTTACAGAGCTAGTACAAAGCAAAGTAAAGATAGGAGGGAGAAGCGCTAGTTGCGAATGCCGAACAACTACCTAGTGAATTCCGAAACTGCTTGCTGGAAGCAATCAGCCCTTGCTAGCGTGACCCGAGGCTCCTAAATCTGCATACAGGGTGCAGGCAGTAATGTGAGTATGCCAACTTAGTGAGTAATAAAAGTAAAGGCAGTTGAGCGATAAGAAAACACGTAAAAGACAGCAAAATGCTACAATGAGGCAGTAGAAAACCAATACAATGCAATAAAACAACAAAAGCTCGTAAAAACACCTTAGTTCAGTGAAAAACTCTTTAAAACATCCATTAGCTGTTTAAACGAGTGAATGAAAAGCAATGAGAACAGTTAGAAACATAAATCGTCCCCTCGGGCAAAATACCAACAGAACTAGCCCCTCGGGCTATCTCACAATCACTCGTATCAGTCCCTCGGGCAATAACATGGAACAGCATCAGCCCCTCGGGCTATATGACATATAACACTGGGTACCCGCGCTTACTAGGGTGTACAGACTCCGGGAGGGGCCCCTTACGGCCCAAGCGAAATAACAAGCCATATCGTGATATAATCAAACAGGCTCTCGGCCTCATATCAAGCCACCTTGTGGCGTAACAACTCAGGCCCTCCGCCTCATAATCATGAATCAGTACAATACCGTTGCGGCGCGCAACCTGATCCCATAATAACCTCACAACATATGCCCTTGGCTTCACTCAGTCAGAAATCTCTCAAAGCCACTAGCGCACAGTAAAATGTGATGCTCAGCCCAAAATATCAATTAAGATGTCAAAACAGAGTAAATATGGCTGGGTTATGAAACAGTAGAATATAGCATGAGTGAGTACAAATATGAAGTTAAACTATGAGGAATAGTAGTAAAAATTCCCTAAGGTTCCAAAACAGTTGGCACGAGGGACAAATATGGCGTTTAGCCCAAGACATGATGATTGCAAATTGTTTGCAATCAAATGCGCAGTTAAACAGTCATACGGGACGGACTAAGTCACAGTCCCTAATGGTGCACGACCCCACGCTCGTCATCTAGCGTGTGCGTCACCTCAAAGTAGCACAACTGTAGACATGCGATTTTTGACCCTCCCCAATATTTTTTATATTTTAGCATGTAAATATTTAATTTAGGCCTAATATAGCTATTTCAACTATTTTTGACTTCTTGACCTTATTTTCGTCATAAAAATGCAAAATTACAAATAATATTTTAGCTTACGTATCTTTCGTAAATTTAAACAAAAAATATACAAAATAGTACTTATTTTTATCTTTACATAATCTTAAAAATACCAAAAAATATATAATAGTTTCATGTTAGATTTTGCATTGTGTAGTATTTTTTTCTTATTTTAAAAGGAGTCAATTAAGGTGTTGGATCACAATTTTAAGAGTTTTAGAGCCCAGTTCTTGGCCTAATTCGGATTAGTCCATTAAGCCTAGAGCCCTTCTAGACTCCTCTTTGGAACAAAAACAAATAAAAAAGACCCTAAGGACTTAACACAAAAAAGACCTACGGACTAATTGGCAAAATACATAAAAATACACCTAAACCTAGACTCTACCTATAAAGTAATGCTGAAAATTAGTAAATAGGGGAGAGACTCTGAAAAAGAGTAGAGCCGCAATACAGGACAACCCCCCCCCCCCCCCCACCCAGCGCTGATCTTCTTCTTCCACGCTTGAACGAGCAGCCTTTCATGGCTTATACTAAACAGGACAGCCAAGACCTTTAATCGGCTTTTCCCTCTTAAGCTTCAACCGTTTTTGACAATAGAAAGGCACCCCATGGATCTTCTTCACCAATAACCAAACCAAAAATCTCTCACCCCATACACTCTAACTTCTGATGTTGATTTTCTCTTATGGAATCTGATGGAGTCGAGCGAAGTTCGATTTGGTTATCGTCCGTCGATTGCTGTTTCTGAAGTTTTGCTCGAGGTTCCGAATTCAATGGTCGATTGTTCCATTCAGTAGATATGGAGCTCGTTGCTTGATCTCCGTGCTTGTATCACATCTGAACAGAAGCTTAATTGAAAGTTTGACAGGTTCATATCGTTCTCGTATATCTTGTTTTAAAATTAGCATCCTAATGATTCTCGGCTCTTAGCGTAAAACCCGAAAACCCGGCTTTTAGAATTGTTTCTATTTTCATTCTGTGATGTTTGGTTATGCATTTGTGTGATAATTTTTTGTTAGACTAAGTGGGTTCTTCAGTACTTGAAATGATATTAGTTCTGTCTATGTCTTGTGTTTTTTTTTTGGATTGTAAGTTTAATCTCATTGTCTGAGCCTATCCATGATAGATACTTCTGATTTTGTTGACCTATAGGATAAGCTCTCTGAATTAGGTTCCAAAAATGGTCGATTAATACATAGAATTTGGCGTTTTGGTTTAATAGCTTCAGTTTTCCATTCGACAACCTCTGCTCCGTTTAGCCTGTTTGAATTGAAACTTGTGACCTTGTTTATCAATGGAAGCAATATAGAGTTCTGCATTTGAGGGTGTTATTGAATTTTGCATTGTCGTTTTCTATAATATACTCACTGGATTAAACACATTGCTCGGAACTAGGTTGAGTTTTGGTGGGCCATTTTCTTATATATATGGATGGTTAATTGCTGGTTCATTTACAATGGTTGTTGGTTCATCAATGGCGAGATTTGTTCATCTTATCCAACTTCTGGTGGTCTTTAGTATTGGAGGGCTATGCTTGCCGATCCAACTTGTTTTTTTTTTGCTTCTTGGACCATTGGTTGGTAATTAAATCTCAATTGTGTTCACTAATTAATTACTCTTCTAGTCTAAATTTAAATAAGTCAGCTGATTACAACTACCCTTTGAAATTAGATTCGAGGCGCGCCATTTAGCAAATTTCCATGGCCCTCGCAAAGTTAAGACGCGTAGTTGCTTTAGGCGCATATTTTAATAATATTACCTTCCTTAACTCGGATGTGCATTTCATGTGACCCAAATCCAAATCCTTATAACGTTGAATAAAATGTGTTTCGGATTATGGGTGCATTTCATGTGACGTGATCCAAAGACATATTTTAGACGACGTTAAATCTCCTTTTTAAAAATGAATAAAAGCGGTTATAAGTTAAAATTTGCACATCGGTTCAAAATGTTCTAAAATTAGATAATTAAGCCGAATATAACAGTTCAGCGACCGTGCTAGAACTACGGAACTCGGTAATGCCTAACACCTTCTCCCGGGTTAACAGAATTCCTTACCCGAATTTCTGGTTCGCGGACTGTTAAACAGAGTCAATCTTTTCCTCGATTCGGGATTTAAACCGGTGACTTGGGACACCATAAATCTCCCAAGTGGCGACTCTGAATCTTTTAATTGAAATAAATCCCGTTCGATTGTCTTTTAACTGGAAAAACTCCCTTATACTATACCCTTTCCGGGGGTGTAGTAAAAAAAGAGGTGTGAGAGCTCTGGCGACTCTACTGGGGACAAGAACCCAGAACTTCGGTTCAGGGTTCAAGAATTCGAGCTTAGATAAATTGTTATATTGGGCTTTATCTGATTTTGTTACTTCTTTGGGCCTAATGTGCTAACTGTCGCTTTTACCGCTTTGATATCCTGTGAATTGTATATAAACTGCTACGAAACCCTCCTTCTCTCTGAGTCTTCTAAATCATGGAGGAGTGTGCACTTCGTGTGACTTCTCTTCTGTTAGAGTCATATCCCAAATTTAGAACGAGGTTCGGACAACTTGCAAAGCCGGTGAAGCTTCTGTATTCCCAGTACGCTGCCCCCCCTCGGCTCGAGTTGTCCGCTCGGGTAAGCCAGTTCTAGAACAAATAAACCCAGTTTTAAACCTAGAATAACTCAGCCTCATGCCGGATCCCTAGTAGGAACGCTTGTTTGCATCATGTGCATTTGACTTAGGGGACTCAACACAGGGGTTGGGTCCGTCTAGGACAGGTGTACCCAAAATAACAGACCATCTTGATGCATCCTATGTGCTACATGTTGCATTTATTCAAGGGTAAAAGGGTCATTTGGCGGACCAATGATAGCTGAGGGCAAATGAAAAAATGAAGAAATAATAATGAAAAAAAAAAGAAAAAGAGAGGGTGAAGTGTGAAAATAAAGCAAGTAGATCAGATTATGTCTTTTGCCACATTTTGTTAAGAAAAAAAGAGAGCTCGAAAATTAAAAAAAAAAAAGATTTTGCACTTTTTCACCATTTTCCAAAAAAAAAAATCAAAAAAAAGGGGAAAAGAAAATCCAGAAGATTTTGCATGTTTCATCATTTTTCAAGAAAAACCAAAAAATATGTTTTCTCTAAATTAATTATTTTTTTTAATTGTCAACCGTATCCAATCTGCCGAACTACGCATGCCTGATTCTCGTCTTTCGGGGCGTGATACGTAGGCAACCCACATAGGGTCCGGTCTTCCTAGTAAATCTTAGGGCCTTGGATTTGCGGGGTCTTAGCCAAATTTTGCACTTCTAGCCACCTTTTGGCCAAATAAGTCATTTTGCAAAAATAGCCTCAACCATGTCTTGCATGTGTCTAGTAGGGAATGTTATTGTCTCACATAGTATTGGTTTCAGTTTTCTCATACATGTGTGGATCCACTTACCGGAGTTTGAGCATGACAGATACCCCAGGATCACTGCATTCAGGAGCTGCCTGAGGAGTTTTGTTTTTTGTTTTTGTTTTTTTGAGTCTATTGTTCATTTCAGTCATTTAGTTGATACTAGAGTCTGTCATAGTCTAGTTAAGTTTGTCGAGTCTTCTTATTATTTCGTATTTTGTATTTGAAAAAATAATGTGTAATAAATCAAAGATCCCCAAAAAAAAGAGATTTGACGTTTTTATATTTCTGTTAGATGTTTTCATTAGAATACTAACTCTATAAGTTCAAAAACATCTTTTGTGGTTTTTCCTTTAGGCAATTAATACCTAGAACTTAAAATAAATTGTTTTTATATTTTCTTTACTATATTAGGACCAAAAATTCAAAAAAAAGGAGAATTTTCGTTTTAGTACTTTTTTTAAAAGTTTTCTTTAAGGTATTAATCTCAAAAATCCAAAAAGATTTTCTTTTGAGGTTCCTCTTTGGGGAATTAATGAAAAATGGAAAAAATATTCTTTTATTTTCCCAAGAACTTTAGGACATTGTGCACAGAAGAGAAAAACTATACTTTATGTTTACCTTTAAAGTTTCTTTCTTAGGTAATCAAAAATCGAAATCCAAAAAAAAATATTTTTTATTTTGTTCATTTCTCGTTTCTAAGTCTTTCTCCAGGGATATCAAATGAAAATTTGAAATATTTTTCTTTGGTTTATTGCTTGGACTTCATTTCAGAAAAAAAAAGGAATCAAAAAAATATTTTTCTCTTGTAGGATTTTTCCTTAATAATTTCCCGTAGTGTATTTGTTTCAAAAAAAGGAAAAAATATATGCTCGCTAAGCTTGAGTTTAGAATAGGTTATAGAACATTAAGTCTAGAAAATTCCAAAAAAAGGGTTTTGCATCTTTTATTTCTCTTTTCTCATCAGAGTAGTCATTAAGGTAAAAAAGAAAAAAAAGAGAACGTTAGTTTATTTGCTTTATTCTCGATCTTCCAGAACTACACAAAGATTTGATTCATGCGGGGTCATGATATGTAGGCAACCTACATAGGGTTCGATCGAATCATTTTTTATTATTAAATAAAAAAAAAGGAAAAAAAGAGATGAAGTTATGGGATGTGAGAAATGAGAAGAAAGAAAAGAGTGATAATTAGAAGAAAAAAAAGAGGAAGGAAAATGAGCAAGCAAGTGCTAGAAAAGAAATGAAAAGAGAAGATTGAAATGAACAAATTGGGATGAGCCAAGTGACCTTGTGGCCCTCGAAGTCATTTTTTGAACCGTTAATTGTTGCTAAGTGCATTGTACACAATGTGATATTTGCAGCTGTTAAATGCCCTAACGCTAACGTGATGACCTCATTTTTTTTTTTTTTGTTATCTCCATTGAGCAGAGGGTGGTTGGTTTGTGGTTCTTAAGGTAACTCATCCATACAACACAAGGTCAAAGAGCAAGTTGCCAGAGTCAATCCCCCGATGGAAGAAAAAGAGATGGTCGAGTACTTTCTTCAAGCTCAAGAGCCAACTTACTTTGGGCATTTGATCACGTCTGTGGGTAGGCCTTTTAATAATGTGGTAAAAATGGGAGAAATGGTAGAAGATAGGCTGAAGTCTAGCAAGATCATGAGTTATTCTACTTTAAAAGCCACAACACAAGCAATTCAGAACGACACAGGAAGTTTGCTTGGTCAGAAGGAACACGATGACGTTGCCATGGTTGTTTTAGAGTCACGACATGGACCGAAGTGCCCGCCTCACCAATATACCCAGCCTCAACTCCAACCCCAAACCTATCCCCGAGCTCCACATAATCCACCGAAGTATTACCCTCCGAACAATGTCCGGTCATATGTCCAACCACCAGGTCACTCCCTATGGCGAGCGCCAGCACCGCATAATGCATTCTTGCCTTCACAACATTTTCGAGCACCCAACAATCCTAGAAAACAGGGGCAGGGAAGAGAACAAAGGCAAAGAAATAGTTTCACGCCAATTGGGGAGTCCTACACAAGCTTATTTTAAAAGTTAAAGCATTCTGGCTTGATTGAGCCTCTCCTCGGCTATACACGAGACCCATATGCAAAAGGCTTTGATCCTACTGTACGATGCATGTACCACTCTAATGTCAAAGGGCATAGCATTGAAGATTGTCGTTCTTTCAAAAGGGAAATAGAAAAATGATTCAAGAAGGGGTAATTGTGATCAATGACAGTGACAGGGAGCATGGGAATCCTCTTGGGAACTTGTTGACTGAAGTTGATGATATTGAAGTTGGTAATGGTCATGGCAATATTGATGCGGAACTCAGTGGCTAAGATGTCGTGCTTGGTAATTGGAAAGCCGCTCCATCTCTTGGCTAGCTGGAGAGGAGTCTTGGTGGCTTATTTTGTTGTCATTTATGTTGTCCTGGTTATTTTCAGGGTTGTAATCCGGATATTGTCTTGTGACTCAAACCCTTCTATCCTTTTATTTTGCCTAGTTTGTTTAGTCATAGTAGCACGTTTAGTGTTTTCTAGGTTTTTTCCAGGGTTGTAACCCCAGTTTAGTTTGCTTGTTTTGTTGTTCAAACCCTTTCACCATCTGTGTAATGCAATTTTCTATTTTCCGTTATTTCTAGTCATTTTTTTAGTTCTCTTTTCCTTTTATAGTTCTTTTCCTGTTGACCCTAGTGACATGACATGCACGCGTAATGCTCAAACTGGTCTTAAAAAGTTAGTTTAGTCATGAAGTAATGAAACAATTTTGAAGATGATAGGGACATTTGAGGGAAATAAGTAAAGGCATTTTGAAAACACTTCCAGCCCAAATTGTGTGAAACTGGGGCAGATAGAACATAAAGAAACCCTATTGAAAGGCATCATGTCGCATTGGGTTGAAGCTAACGGCAAGTTTGCCCAAATTGACAGGGGTCGTTCGTGGTAATCAGAGTGAGGGTGTTGTCCAATGGTGCTTTATAGTTGACAGATGTAGAAGGCGAATGTGTGGATATGGTTTTAAGTCTGGTACAATCGAAAGATGTTATAAATGTTTTCCTTGGTTTGTCTAATTGTGTTGTTGTACTTGGCATGTTTTGGAGATTGGAATGACGAAGGCATTTTGTTCTGCTATCTAAAACTTTATCATTCCTTACCCCTTTGAGCCTTATTTGTTTTCTTTCATACCCCTCTTTCGGAATCAGTAGCAAAGATCAGAAACACAAGCGTGAGAGATAAGTAAAGGAAAAAGAGAAAAGAAAAAGAATGAAAAGAGAGAGAAGAAAAAAAGAAGAAAGAAAAGAAAAGAATGAGAAGAGAGAGAAAAGAAAAGAGAAAGAAGAAAAGAAAAGAAAAAGAAGAAAAAGAGAAGAAAAGAAAAAGAAAAAAAAATAAAACAACAAAAAGAGAAAAGGAGGAAAGAAAAGAAAAGAAGAGGAAGAGGAAGAAAAAGAAATGAAAAATCACAACAACAAAGTAATTTCTATGACTACGTTCGACCTGATTCCTTTTAAGGATAAGTAGGCAGCCTCACGGTTTAGTCCCATCAAAATAAAAATCCAAAAGCCCCCAGGCAAAAAAACTGGGGCAGAAGTTGTGGTTATGTAAAAGATCTGATTCCAAAAGTTGTAAGTTTGAACCCATTCAAGTTGTTTTGAGCCTTCGTGATACCCTTTCTTTCTAACCCTATCCAAAAGCCCACATTACGGTCCAACGAAAGACCTTCCGATCAGTCTTCGAAGAATGCCAAATCAAGCAAGTAGAGGTGATTCATATCAGGGGCAGCACTCCGGTGCAAACAAGGGAAATGAAAAATGAGAGAGTCTTATTGATGAAAGCCCTCACAGGTACCGCAAAGCGATGAAAGCTGAGAGAAATAAAAATGAGAGCGTCTTATTGGTGAAAACCTTTACGGGCACCATAAGGCGGCGGTGAGTTGAGAGAAAGACCAAAATGAGAGAGGCTTGATGGTGAAAATCCTTCGGGCACTACAAGTCGAAAAAGGATTGTGAATCAGATTGGATAAGCGGAGCATTGAAGCCCAGTTTCACGGCAAAAAGGTACAACAAGAGCAGAACATCAGACTTGCCCAACAGAATAGGCCACGGGTGCATGGCATGGTCATTAGAGTTGGTATCCACATCTGATAGGTTTATACTTTTTAGATTCTTGTTAGGAATCATCCCTTCCTTTGTCCTTTACTCTGTTCCTTTTGTCCTGTTTACTTCCTCTTCCTGAGTCTGTTTGGTCAGAACAAGCGAGAAATGACTTCAAAATTTGCCACCAGCTTTCCAATTGCACAAAACAGGATCTGGCTAGCACGTCAAAGTGGCATAAGTCTGGAAAGAACAACGTGCGCACTGAGTTGGTAACAATCAACATGCTTTGGGATTCATGTGAAATACAAAGGTTTGGTATATATCAATTCATGAAGAATGAAACAGATAGAGGATGTTGGGTGAACGAATCAAAGGTATTCTCTGTGATGAGGTTGACAGAGAAAGCGGTTAACCACTGACAAGCAAGGTCTTCCAAGCGGAAATCAAAGATATCATGGCAAGTGAAGGAGCAATAGACCTCAAGGCCAAGGCCAGTGGTTTAAGTCAAGAAAGAACAGCATACGCACTGAGTGGGTCGCAACTGACGTGCTTTGGGATTCATGCAAAACACAAAGGTTTGGTAAATGTCAGTTCATGAGCAATGCAACAGATAGAGGGTATTGGGTCTGAACGGAGAAGAGGTATTTTCTGTGACAAGGGTGGCAAAGAAATTGGTTAGTCAATAAGCACGCAATGTCTTTCAAGGTGAAATCAAAGTTATCATCGCAAGTGAAGGAGCAATCGCCACAAAGTCAAGGCCACAAACCAACCACCATGTTTAAACTCACATGTTTTCTTTGTCTGAAACAGTGACGGAAGCTATGTTCATATCAAAGATTGGAAGCTTGAAATTTCAGGTGTAATGCCCAATTCTACTTACGCAAAGGCTATTGAGAAGATCACACATCACCCCTAGGAGAAACACTTCCTAGTCTGGGTTTTCAAGTTATATTTTGCTGTAGGAGACGCACTTCCTAAATTGAGATTTTACCACTAGGAGACGCACTTCCTAATCAAGGTCTTTCAAGTTATTATTCTAGGAGATGCACTTCCTAGTTTAGGTCATTTAAGTTCAACCATAGGAACGCACTTCCTAGTGTGGTTCATCGAGGATACACCTGTAGGAGACGCACTTCCTAAATTGAGAGTTCATTTATAGGAGACACACTTCTTAGTATGAGTCATTGAAGTTTCACCCCTAGGAGACGCACTTCCTAAGTTTATTTTCACCCATAGGAGACGCACTTCCTAAATTGATAGTTCATTCATAGGAGACGCACTTCCTAGTTTGAATCATTGAAGTTTCACCCCTAGGAGACGCACTTCCTAGTTTGGGTAGGTTATATTTTTTTTTAGGAGACGCACTTCCTAAATTGAGTTTCACCCCTAGGAGACGCACTTCCTAGTTTGGGTAGGTTATATTCTTTTTTAGGAGACGCACTTCCTAAATTGAGTTTCACCCGTAGGAGAAACACTTCCTAGTTTTGGATCATTTAAGTTTATTCCTAGGAGACGCACTTCAAAGCTTGAGTCATTGAAATTTCACCCCTAGGAGACGCACTTCCTAGTTTGAGTCATTGAAGTTTCACCCATAGGAGACGCACTTCCTAAATTAAGAGTTCACTCATAGGAGACACACTTCCTAGTTTGAGTCATTGAAGTTTTACCAATAGGAGATGCACTTCCTAAATTAAGAGTTCACTCATAGGAGACGCACTTTCTAGTTTTGGAGTCACTGAAGTTACACCCGTAGGAGACACACTTCCTAAATTGATAGTTCATAGGAGACGCACTTCCTAGTTTGAGTCATTGAAGTTTCACCCATAGGAGACGCACTTCCTAAATTTAGAATTCATTAAAGGAGACGCACTTCCTTGTCTGGTTCATTGAAGTTTTACCAGTAGGAGACACACTTCCTAATCAAGGTCTTTCAAGTTATTCTTTTAGGAGACGCGCGTCCTAAATTGAAAGTTCAATCATAGGAGACGCACTTTCTAGTTTTTGTCACCGAAGTTTTCACTCCTAGGAGACGCACTTCCTAGTCGTGGTTATTTAAATTCACTCCTAGGAGACGCACTTCCGAATTTGGTTCATTCAGGTTTTGTTTTAGCAGACGTATTTGCTAGTCAAAGTTACTTGGTTTTACTCGTAGGAGACGCACATCCTAATCTAGTCTTTAGTTTACTCTCATTATTGAATCAGTAGTATAAGTGGTTGGCAATATTTCTAACAACTCACAAATGTGCAAACTGGGGCAGAAAATTTCGTTTGTTTTGTTTGTTTTGATTGTAAGCACCCATATAGAAAACAAGGGAACACAGAAAGTTTCAACAATCAGATGCCCACCTGGAGAACAAGGGAAGACAGTTCAAGTTTCAAGGGAAAACAATTCAAGTTTCAGAGGAAAGGAATACAATTCAAGCGTTGGAAATCAGGCGCCCACCTGGAGAACTAAAGGGAAAGCAGCAATGTTCAAAGGAAGACAGTAATCAGGAGCCCATCTGGAGAACGAAGGAAAAACAATTCATGTTTCAAAGGGAGATAGCACAGATTTCAAGGGAAAGCAGCAAGGTTCAAAGGAAGACAGTTCGAATATTAGCAATCAGGCGCCTACCTGGAGAATAAGAGAATTCACTTCAGAATGCAATTCAGGTAAGCAACAAAAGAAGCTAGCGGCAAGAATGCGAGTCAATAGTCCGAGGTGATCAACAGAAGTTAGTCACAATAATAAAAAAAAAGAAAGGCAAGAAGTGAATCCAAATGCATAAGTTGATGAAAGATGTGAACTACTCAAGACATGGTTGAGGTCACAAGCACTACATGTCCAGTCTTGATCCGAAAATCTGAAGAAGAACGAACTAGCACCTGCAACTAGCAAGCGTCAAGGTTCAAATTCAAAGTCTGCATGAAGAACCATTCTAGACTCAAGATCAAGCTTCAGAAGACTTATAGATAGGAATCGTGTAACTCATAGTTGTCAGACTTAGCTAATCTTTTTCATTTCTTTTGATTTTGTTGTAATAACAGGACCGCGGACCGGAACCTCGACGGAACGGCACCTTGACTGGCTCTCCACCTCAGCATACTCCATCATCTCACTCACTTCTGAACTACACGTGGCCTGATTCCTTTATAGCCAAGGATATGTAGGCAGCTCAGATACCAGGGCTCGGTCACATTCCCCTCTTCTCTTAGTTTTGGTCTCCTTAAATAAGGGTCGGGTCAAAAAACCTGTCTAGTCGTTCTTTGTCTGAAAACTCTTCGTGTTTCCAATCAAAGAGGGGCAGCTGTAGACATGTGATTTTTGACCCTCCCCAAGATTTTTTATATTTTAGCATGTAATTATTTAATTTAGGCCTAATATAGCTATTTCAACTATTTTTGACTTCTTGACTTTATTTTTGTCATAAAAATGGAAAATTACAAAAAGTATTTTAGCTTACGTATCTTTCGTAAATTTAAACAAAAAAAATACAAAATAGTACTTATTTTTATCTTTACATAATCTTGAAAATACCAAAAAATATATAATAGTTTCATGTTAGCTTTTGCATTGTGTAGTATTTTTATCTTATTTTAAATGGAGTCAATTAAGGTGTTGGATCACAATTTTAAGAGTTTTAGAGCCCAATTCTTGGCCCAATTCGGATTAGTCCATTAAGCATAGGGACCCTTCTAGACTCTTCTTTGGAACAAAAACAAATAAAAAAAGACCCTAAGGATTTAACACAAAAAGACCTAGGGACTAATTGGCAAATTACACAAAAATACACCTAAACCTAGACTCTACCTATAAAGTAATGCTAAAAATTAGCAAAAAGGAGATACAGAAAAGGATCCGCCGCAAGAGAACAGTAACGCCCCCCCCCCCCGGATCGTCTTCTCCAACGAACCCCATCCCCCAGAACGTGATCTTCATCAGATGACCCCATGAAACTCNAGCGCTGATCTTCTTCTTCCACGCTAGAACGAGCAGCCTTTCATGGCTTATACTTAACAGGACAGCCAAGACCTTTAATCATCTTTTCCCTCTTAAGCTTCAACCGTTTTTGACAATAGAGAGGCACCCCATGGATCTTCTTCACCAACAACCAAACCAAAAATCTCTCACTCCATACACTCTAGCTTCTGATGTTGATTTTCTCTTATGGAATCTGATGGAGTCGAGCGAATTTCGATTTGATTATCGTTTGTCGATTGCTGTTTCTGAAGTTTTGTTCGAGGTTCCGAATTCAATGGTCAATTGTTCCATTCAGTAGATATGGAGATCGTTGCTTGATCTCCGTGCTTGTATCACATCTGAACAGAAGCTTAATTGAAAGTTTGATAGGTTCATATCGTTCTCGTATATCTTGTATTAAAATTAGCATCCTAATGATTCTCGACTCTTAGCGTAAAACCCGGAAATTAGGAGTGATGCCGTTACATGAAAGAGTTTGAATTGTTTATATTTTCATTCTGTGATGTTTGGTTATGCATTTGTGTGATAATTTACTATTAGACTAAGTGGGTTCTTCATTACTTGAAATGATATTAGTTGTGTCTATGTCTTGTGTTTTTTTTTTGGATTGTAAGTTTAATCTCATTGTCTGAGCCTATCCATGTTAGATACTTCTGATTTTGTTGACCTGTAGGATAAGCTCTCTGAATTAGGTTCCAAAAATGGTCGATTAATACATAGAATTTGGCGTTTTGGTTTAATAGCTTCAGTTTTCCATTCGACAACCTCTGCTCTGTTTAGCCTGTTTGAATTGAAAATTAGATCTTGTTTATCAATGGAAGCAACATAGATTTCTGCATTTGAGGGTGTTATTTAACTTTGCATTGTCGTTTTCTATAATATACTCACTGGTTTAAACACATTGCTCGGAACTGGGTTGAGTTTTGGTGGGCCATTTTCTTATATATATGGATGGTTAATTGTTGGTTCATTTACAATGGTAGTTGGTTCATTTACAATGGTTGTTGGTTCATCAATGGCGAGATTTGTTCATCTTATCCAACTTTTGGTGGTCTTTAGTATTGGAGGGCTATGCTTGCCGATCCAACTTGGTTTTTTTTGCTTCTTGGACCATTCGTTGGTAATTAAATCTCAATTGTGTTCACTAATTAATTACTCTTCTAGTCTAAATTTAAATAAGTCAGTTGATTACAACTACCCTTTGAAATTAGACTCGAGGCATGTCATTTAGAAAATTTCCATCGCCCTCGCAAAGTTAAGACGCGTAGTTGCATTAGGCGGGTATTTTAATAATATTACCTTCCTAAACTTGGGTGTGCATTTCATGTGACCCAAATCCAAATCCTTATAACATTGAATAAAATGTGTTTCGGATTACGGGTGCATTTCATGTGACGTGATCCAAAGAAATATTTTAGACGACGTTAAATCTCCTATTAAAAAATGAATAAAAGCGGTTATAAGTTAAAATTTGCACATAGGTTCAAAATGTTCTAAAATCAGATAATTAAGCCGAATATAACAGTTGAGCAACCGTGCTAGAACCACGGAACTCGGGAATGCCTAAAACCTTCTCCCGGGTTAACAGAATTCCTTACCCGGATTTCTGGTTCGCGGACTGTTAAACAGAGTCAATCTTTTCCTCGATTCGGGATTTAAACCGGTGACTTGGGACACCATAAATCTCCCAAGTGGCGACTCTGAATCTTTTAATTGAAATAAATCCCGTTTCGATTGTCCTTTGGAAAAACTCCCTTATACTATACCCTTTCCGGGGGTGTCGTGAAAAAGGAGGTGTGACAACAACGATGTGAAGTCCGGAGTTTCATACCCTCAGGACAGCATTTACAATCATTACTCACCTCTATCCAGTCCAAACTCTAGCCCGTGATGCCTTTGCCTCTCGAATCGGCCTCCGGATGCTCCAAATCTTACCAAAATCGGAAAATAACCATTAAAGTAGGCTAAGGGAACAAAGCCCACTCGAAAGTAATCAAATTACAACACAAATCCCGAAATTAACCAAAACCCGACCCCCGGGCCCACGTCTCAGAATCCGATAAAAATTACATCAATAAACTCCTTATCCTCCCACGAGTTCATCCATATCAAAGGTACCAAGATCCGACCACAAATGACCTCTCAAACCCTCACTCAAAGGTCTCCAATCTCAAGCTCTAGTTTCCACAATATTTACCCACAAATTTCCATAAATTTCAAGCCTAATCCATGAGATAACACCATAGGAATGAGTTTTATGATAAAAAATCTTACCTCAATGAAGTTCTCTCTGACCCCCTCTTCAAAATCCCCCAAAAAACTCTAAAGTCGATTTAAAATGGTGAAGGAAGGCTGAAAATCGCGAAGGATGAAATATATACCTTCTGACCTAGGGATTCTGCACCTGCGATCCTTTTCCCGCTTCTGCGGTCCCGCTTCTGCGGCCTAAGCACCGCATCTGCGTTTTTCACTTAAAAAAAAAGTTTCGCATCTGTGATGGAATACCCGAACCTGCGCTATCGCAGGAGCGCTCACCCAGCCCCTTTTGCGATTCCAGCTTCCTAGGGCCAATCCGCATCTGCGACTCTCTGGGATCTTATGCGAGCCCGCACTTGCGGTCCCCTAGCCGTAGGTGCGGTTATGACAGCAGACTCAGCTTCAACTTCAACTTCTCAACTCCTAACTTTCCGCCAACCATCCGAAATCACCCCGAGGTCCCCGAGACCACGACCAATTGCACAACAAAGTCATATACCACTATCCAAACTTATACAAATCTTCGAGACACCTCAAACAACATTGAATCAACCAAAACACCTCGGATTCAAGCCTATGGTTCTAAATTCATCCGAATTTCGCTTTTGATCAAAAAGTCTATCAAAACTCGTCCGAATGACCTGAAATTTTGTACACACGTCACAAATGACACTACAAAACTACTCCAACTTCCGGAATTCCATTCCGACCCATATATAAACATCTCACCTATCAACCGAAAAACGCCAATATTCCAACTTCGCCAATTCAAGCGTAAATCCACTCCGCACCTCCAAAACCCATTTCGATGACGCTCCTAAGTTCCAAATCACCTCTCGAAGCTATCCAAACAATTGGAATTCACATCCGAACCCTATTTTACATAAGTCATCATCCGGTTGACTTTTCCAACTTATGCTCACTCACAAGAGACTATGTGTCTCAAACCTCACCAAAACCTTTTCGAACCTGAGCCAACCAACCCGATAACACATAATACCGATAAACAAAGCAATAAGAAGCATAAATGGGGGAAACAGAGCGATAACTCGTAAAACGACCGGCCGGGTCGTTACAATTTCCCTACTTCAATCCGCCATTACGTGTTTTTCGTAAAGACGTGTGTTAGAGGGATTGTCAAGATAATCGACTCAAGTATGTTAAGGCTATCCATTCTTGAGTCGATTCTCTTGACAATCCCTCTAACACACGTCTTTGCAAAAAATACATAACGGCGGATCGGAGTGGGAAAAAATCCGTATGATATTCTTGAGAAAGATTATACCGTGTTCTCTTAGAATTGCATCTTACGCTTTTTGAAGCCTTTCTCCATTTGAAACTCAAGGCAAATTTTCATGTATAAATGAAGCTAATGTTAAAAGCAAATTCCTCATTTTTACTATAAGACTATAATAGCTAAGTATCGTAGCCATAGTTACCCAAAGCTCGTAGCTAATCATAAATTTGTCAAGTGTTTCAAGACATACTACAATTGGCTCAATAGCTTAATTTATTTTTCAAAACTGAAATGATGCAACCGCAAATTTATAGCCACAATGAACTTTCGTAACTAATATGAAGCTTCTGCCATGTATTTGAAGTTATGAAAGCAATAGTAGTATCTATAGGTGTGGGCCCCACTTTTATTGATGACTTGGCCACAAAACCCCCAGAATATTCCACCTCATTAAGTGAACTTAGGAGTCATATTTCCTAAGGCATTTGCTGCCAAATATCTAACATCCCATGTGGATGTTACCCCCTTATAATTATCCATAAATCCCACTTAAATAATTATCCACAAATTCCTAATTAATTTGATAATTTCCCACTCAAATTAATAATTAACCAATTATCCACATAATTAAGAATTATCTCAAATTACTTATAATACTATTCACTTTTAACATACTTTATACATCTAGCTATCATGATCATGTGGTACCTTGTATGGCACTAGTTCATAAATATAGGGTATTGAAGCTTGGACCGTATTCGATCTCAAAATTTCAAACTTTGGCCAACCTCATTTCCTTCAACTCCTTTACCCTCTCACCTTCACAATTTTACTTATCATTTGTTACAAATATCATAAGCACTTATAACCTCAAAAATAGTTTTGTCATTGAACTTATGTCAATTATCTTATGACAAATCCAATGTATAAAAGCACGGGATGTAACATCCTTTCTCCTTTAGAAATATTCATCGTCGAATGTTAACTCTTAGATTTTTTCAAAACTTTCGCTAGGGCCCTCTCGGTAAACTAAACAAATACCCAATCTCTGTTTGAAGTCTGAACTATTCACAACTTTCTGCACTTGAGTATCTCGTATCTTCTTCACCTTTACCTTACTTACCTTTCAATATTACATCGTATCTTCTGTCTCTTTAATAACCTCCCATCCACATAAGTAGAAACTACATCTATGCCTTAAAGCTCTATTGTGATAGCACTTGCAGTGCATACAAAATTCGGTGGAAGCTTTATACTGATTTCTTATGACTTAGCTCTATGACATGATCTGGAAACAAAAGAAGGGTAACATTTCCTAAATGTCGTATATCCTCTCAATTCTAAACTTGGCGCGCAACACACCCATAAGTGACACTCTACAAGGCACGGCTTTGCAGATTCCCTAGGGCACGACCTGCTCTAATACCACTTTGTCACGCCCCAACCTGGGGAGGCGTGGTTGGCACCCGGTGCCGTACTAGACCGAGCGAACCACTTTAAAACTTATTCGTTTTTCTTCTGTAACTATCATGGGACAACATGAACATAACTTATAATATGTGACTATAAGTAAGCAAACAGTCGTTCTTAAAACATGAATACATATAGGCCGTCAAGGCCTTTGCCATATTGTACAAAATAAATCTCACTCTAAAAAGCCTCTATGATTATTTGACATCAAATGGGAAATGGTACCGACCTACCCATAAGTCTGTAGTAAAACTCTAACACGATGACTTATAGACTCTGTTGCACGCCGAATGAGGTGGAGTTTTACCGATCCTTCGCTGAATGTTATCACGACCCCAAATGCCGCTCGTGATGACACCTATCACATTACTAGGCAAGCCAGTCCAAAACATTTAAAGACAACCCTTTTTTCTTTTAATAAGCCATTTTCTGACACGGATTTAAATACCAATTTTTTTATAATGAGTGTTTAAAATAACTAAATGTGCGGAAAATAATAAAACATTAGACAACACAGCCCAAACATCTGGTGTCACAAGTCTAGAGCCTCTAATTACATAACCGGCTGTCTAATAAATCAATAGTCTAAAAATGCGGAAAGAACAAGATAGGAAGGAGGAAGCAGGGCTGCGAACACCATGCAGCTACCTTGCCATCTCCCACAAACTCTGGATAAGCTGAGGACCCTCACTCTGCCGCTCGGGCACCTGGATCTGCACACAATGTGCAGGGAGTAACGTGAGTACGCCAACTCAGTAAGTAACTAAAGTAAATAAGGTCTGAAAGCAGTGACGAGCAGTTAAAAATCATATGAATGAATAAATAAAATAACAGATCAGACTTTACAGTTTTAAACCAGTTTCATTGTAAAATTACCAATTTCAGTTTAAATACTTGAAATCATATACTTAGCAATTTTTCCAACAGAGGCTTATTTCAAAAGAAGAGTGAAATCAGTGAAAATTTCATAACTGGGCCCCTCGGGCAAGGTATCACTCAGAATATGGCTTCTTGGGAAGCCTCTCAGTCACTCGTGACTCAACTCTCGTCACTCAGTACTCACTCTCAGCACTCAGGCTCATTAACATCTCATAATAATAGAAATCATAGTAACCGTTGCGTCGTGCAGCCCGATCCATAGTTTATAGTCGACTACGCTCACTGGGGGTGTGCAGACTCCGGAGGGGATCCTACAGCCTAAGCGCCATACAAGCGTTATATCGCTGCGACGCACAGCCCCATCCAAATATATATATATATATATATATATATATATATATATATATATATATATATATATATATATATATCGCTGCGACATGCAGCCCGATCCATACTTTATACATATGTAAATATCTTCACCATTAGGTTCTCAACCTTTCTCAGTCATTAACCTCACAGCCTCTCGGGCACAACAGTAGAAATTAGGGAACTCAGTCCAAACAGTCCTAACATTTAAAAGTAGGGTGATGAAACCATTTTTAAACAATAAATAGGTAAAACATGACCGAGGATATGCTTTCAACAAGTAGAGTGAGGAAAAATAGTAAAAATGCCCCTAAGGGTCTCAACAGGTCGGCACAAGGCCCCAAACATGGCATACAACCCATAATATAGTATAAATGCCTAAAGTACGGAATATCATAAGGTTCCAAATAAAATACACGACTTAATAGTCGCTACAGGACGGACCACGTCACAATCCCTACCGGTGCACGCCCACACGCTTGTCACCTAGCATGTGCGTCACCGCATTTATCAAATCAAGTAAAATACCGGGGTTTTGTACCCTCAGTTCTAGAATTACAATGGTAACTTACGTCAAACCGGTGAAAATACTACTCCGCGATGCCTTTTCTCCTTTAATCGGCCTCCTCTCGTGTCGAATCTATCCAAAATTAGAATCACTGCTTCAAAAAATGCTAAGGGAACGAAACCCAAGCGAAAACAATCAAATACTACCAAAAATCCCGAAATTGGCCAAACCCAACGCCCGGGCCCACGTCTTGAAACTCGATAAAGATCACATCAACGGAATCCTTATCCTTCCACGAGTCCATACATACCAAGAACACTGTCGGAGTCCAAATGACCCCTCAAATTTCCATTTTAAAGTCTCTTAATCTCAAGCCCTAATCCCCAATTTTTCTTCCTTAATCCCCAGTAATACCATGATTAAACGATGGAAAAATGATCATAAACCCAAATAATGAAGCTTAGGAAACTTACCCAACTGATATCCCTTGATTTCTCTTGAAATCTACTACCTTATCCTCTTTCCCGTCTTAAAAAATGGAGAACATAGCAAGATTTCGCGAAGAAAACAATATATATCTTCTGGCCCAGGGATTCTGCACTTGCAGCACAGGTTCTACTTCTGCGGTACCGCATTTGCGGTCAATGAGCCGCTTCTACAGCTTTCACTTAACTCAACCAAAACCGCATATGTGATGAAAACTCCGCACTTGTGCCTTTGCAAGTGCGGTTCCTGCCTTCCCAGGCATTTTCTGCTTCTGCGATCTTCCTTCTCGCATCTGAGGCATTGCTCCTGGGACCCCCAATCCACAGGTGCGGAAATACCAGAAGCAGAAAATCTGCTGCATTCTTCAAAATTCCAAACTCTCTGTCAAGCATCCGAAATCACCCCGAGGCCTCCCGGGACCTCAACCAAAAGCACCAACATATCCGAAAATCTTATTCAAACTTATATCAATCTTCAAAACACCGCAAACAACACCGAATCAACCACAACACATTCGATTCAAGCCTAAGTTTCCAAAATCTTCCGAATTCCGCTTTTGATGAAAAACCCAACCATCCCACGTCCGAATGACTTGCAATTTTACACACACATCCCAAATGACACAACAGAACTACTGCAAATCTCGGAATTCCATTCCGACCCCTATATCAAAATCTCACCTATCAACCGAAAATCACCAAAATCTAATTTCGCCAATTCAAGCCTAAATCTACTCCGGACCTCCAAAACTCATTTCGATCACGCTCCTAAGTCCCAAATCACCTCCCGAAGCTATCCGAACCCTCGGAACTCACATCCGAGCCCTTTAGCACATAAATCAACATCCGGTTGACTTTTCCAACTTAAGCTTCCTAAAAAAAAACTAAGTGTCTCATACCTTACCAAATCCTTTCCGAACCCGAGCCAACCAACCCGATCACATATATAACCGATAGACAAAGCAATAAGAAGCAGAAATGGGGGAAACAATGTGGTAACTCATGAGACGACTGGCCGGTTCGTCACATCCTTCCTAACGTAAACAATGGTTCGTCCTCGAACGAGTCAAGAAACATACCTGAAGACTCAAACAGGTGAGGATATCTGCTCTACATCATCCGCTCGTTCTCCCAGGTAGCCTCCTCCACGGGCCGACCTCTCCAGTGCACTTTCACTGAAGCTATATCCTTTGACCTCAACTTGCGAACCTGACAACCCAAAATAGCTACTGGCTCCACATCATAGGTCAAATCACCATCCACCTGAACCATGCTGAAATCCAGAACATGAGACGGATCCCCAATATACTTCCGGAGCATAGAAACTTGAAATACCAGATGCACACTCGACAAGATGGATGGCAAAGCAAGCTCATAAGCCACCTTCCCAATCCTCCGAAGCACCTCAAAAGGCCAAATGAACTGAGGACTCAATTTACCTTTCTTCCCAAATCTCATGGCACCCTTCATGGGCGAAACCTTTAACAGAACCTTCTCGCCAACAATGTAGGACACATCTTGAACCTTCCTGTCAGCATAACTCTTTTGTCTCGACTACGCTGTACGAAGCCTCTTCTGAATCACCTTCACCTTTTCTAAAGCATCCTGCACCAAGTCTGTCCCTAATAGCCTAGTGTTTACCGTGAAAATGGTAACAACAATTAAATTTGTAAATGGGATTATAAAAATACATGATCTATTCCCGAGCTACTTGTTTAGAGCAGTTGATACTAAGAATGTGAAGTTTAATGATGAAATACAAGCTAAAACGGGGCAGTGGTCAAATCGAGGGTTTGCTGCCCTGGCTTCGGACTGGTCAATGGAGGATCTCGATGCTAGTGTCTAGGTTCGATCTTGAGCTATCTGGAGCAGCCGACAATGGGATAACAAGTAAGATATGATCAAATACTATGGACAATACCAAGTAATATAACGAAGAACAGGTAAGAAAGCTATAAATATTAGAATGGCCTCGGGCTAGTGAGAACAAGCAATTTTGAAAGAAGAGAGAGAGAGAGATATTGTTTCACTTGCGGAGAATAGTGGGAGCAACATCCGTTCGTTACAGAGTGGTGTGGGTTCCCTATATATAGGAGGGGAACCCGACCATAGTACAATATGCATTTATTGTAAAGTATGGGGATGAGACAGATTAATGCGATGCCTCGGCATAGGACCTGGATAGGCCGGCCCTGTCAGACCTAGCCGTATGCCTTTGGAACTTTCCCCTTCTGCTCTAGCCTCGGTCTTCGTCTTCGTCGAATCGGGCTTCGACAAGCCCCAAGGGAGGGGACCAAGTCGTGGCTCCGCGTCCTCGGGGTCTCGAGGTATTCTTCCGAAACGGCTTTATAGCAAGAAATCAAGTCCTCTGATTTTTGCCGCGTACAGATAGTCTCCGGATTTCCTAGAACGAAGCAATGGGAAATAATTCTGACACTTGACTCCTCAAGCTTCTTACAGCGATGTCACATCAATGATGCAACCGTTGGCGCGAGCTTTTGTGGCAACCGGATGTTCCATAGACTTTTTTAGTTCGACATCATTCAATGCAGTCGATTCTCGTTCTCCAAGTTGAAATGTACTGCCATCGTCGTTTTTTCAAGAACACCGCAACTGCGTCCGTCGGTCAATCTTCTAAAGCCTCGATGACCGTGTCATAACCCCCTATAAATTGAGGTGCCTTGGCATTGGTTTTTTCTATCCCAGTACCCTCGTTGGCTTATTTACCCCTTCCTTCTTATCATCTTCCTCTATTCTCGAACATTATGCTTGGGGCTCACGGAGAGTCGGTTTCCCCCTTATGTAGATAGACGCTCGGACTATGCACCGCTGCTCACTCTTCTACCTGGGCCTGGTGTGGCACTTCATCCCTTGGGTTTTTTCTTCCCCCAAGGGTTAAAATGGCACTACCGGCCGTAGAGAGTGGGGCTCGCCGAATCTTCAAGCTTTGGCTCTGGCGGGCTATGTCTTTTTTCTTTGCCTCCTCTACATCCCCTCATTTTCCTCTTCTTCATCTTTTACAGCGAGAATCCCTCAGGGATCGAGCTGGGAATCTAGAGGAGGCGGCGGTCGAGGGAATCACCCTCGAGGATGCATGCTCGAGGGGGCGGTGTTCGAGGACGCTGATACCAGAGATGGACTCATGAGGATGGATTGTGCTTTCGGGTTTCATCACATGTACATCCTCTCGTTCTTCTGTTTTTGGTGTAGAGAACTTCTGTATGCTTTTGTAATTGTATGTAAGGGCCCTTCGAGGGCTATTGTACATGGATTTTTATGAATATGAATATACTTCATTGACTTTTGCTTTCGATTCTTACCTTCTTTTTGTATGCTATCGTGCCCTTCGAGGCCTTTGAATGCTTTCCTTTATTGTTGACCGCTTGATACCTAACTCGGATGCGAGCGTTCCTCAGGATCCTCTGATGATTGGCATGGCTCCTTTCCGAGCCCGTTGTCGTACCTCAGATCGAGCCTAAATTGATTCGATAGGCTCGGGCTATCGAGCCCTCCGAGCCGGGGTTCTCTTTTTGAACTTAGCGCAGATAGCTTTTTAAAGCATAAGGGTTAGATTCCCGTTGGGGGATTTCTTGTATTCGGGCGCTACCTCGAGCCTTCGTGAAGCCTTCGCCTGCCTATTTCTCTTTATAGAAAGGGGAACCATGAGACCGGGCACCGTCTTGAGTCGAGTGATGGCGTTGAAAGCTTCGCGAAATATGACTTCTCTTATGGCGGGGATCCTCGAGGTTGGATAGGTTGCTTGGCAGTGTTATCGTTCCCTGTGCTTACCTCTTGCACTGTGTAGGTCTGGGGGAAGTCCCCTTGATGAAGGGAACATTACCCGGCAGGGAAGGTGCTTTGGTAACCGATGAAGGGAAGAGAAGACTAAGGGATCTGTTGGACGAGCCTTCTGAATCTAAGAAGATTAAGGTGGAAGAAGCCAAGGCTGACCCGACAGCTCTAACCCCGAAAGTGATGGGAAACCCTCGAGTTCAGGGTGTTGAGGAAAATAGCTTCTCGATAGCGCTGGAGGGAGGGATAAACCTGGCTGATCCTCGGGCCGTAGAGATGGTGGCTTCTGAGCCAAAGACTGATGTCATTGCGGTCCCACTTCATGGCAGAGAGACAATTGAGGGAGTATCGAGTTTTGCCCCCGATCTGGTCGGTCAGAGGTGCTTTTGTTAGGTGGTTTGGAGGGGCCTAGTTCAGGGGCCCCGAATGGACTAGGGATGGTCCTTACTGGCCTTGCCAGTGCTGTGGTCGTGATTGATTCTCCTCAGGGAACGAACCTACCTTTTAAAGGAGTGCAAGATGCCCCGTGCAAAGAATCTCCCGATGTAGGGATGCCTGTCAAAGGCGGAGATGTGCTCGAAAGGCTCCCAACCGTTTCCGAGGGATTTCCTGAGATTGTTGCTTCCCTTTTTTTTGTGAAATGAGCAGGCTTTGCGAGTAGGTAGTCATTGCGAACCCTTCTTGTCGCTCGAGCCTCAGTTTTCTTGACCTTTCTCTTTCTAACTTGTCTTTTTTCGTGGCTTCAGGCCAAGGTGCTTTACAATCAGACTTTTACTCGGTCGAGGAGACCCGTCTCGAGCATGAGAAGGCTCTTCTCACACAACAGGTTATCTAGTCCCCATTTTCCTTTATTTGAATGTTTTTGCAGATCCCAGTATTTTCGCATCTTAGATCTGACTTGTGTAGTTTGAGAAGCAAGGTGCCCTGCTGAGGGAGGAGCTTTGAACTAGAGACTCTGAAGTCTCCGAACTCAAACGACATGAGAAAGAGATAACTTTCGAGAGGGATTGCCTCCAGGAGAAGCTGATCTTAGTTGGGAGTCAGCTTGGTAAGGCAAGGGAGGATAGTGGCAAGTACAAAGTTCTCCATCGCGAGCTGGTGGCTGCATTACCCTGGATCGAGACTGATGCTGAGGCGCTTATATCTTTGCATGGAGAAGATGCTACTGCGACAAGCGCTCATGCCGGAGGGGCACCTGATGGGGCCGAGCCGAGGTTGACTCGGGCAGTTCAGGATGCCCGATTAGGATCTCGGGGGCAGACTTTTGGGGACACACATGTGGGAGATATCATTTTTTCTTGTCTAGTTCGAGAGAGTGGAGACCCTAGAGAAGTGAGATGTTGCCTTGCTTGCTATCAGAGGTGCGCCGAGCGGTGGCTCAGGAGGTGATAAAAAAGAAGACTAAGCTCCCGGAGGGGAAGATGCCATCAAAGAGGGGCCGCTGAAGGACCCGTAGTTGTCGGGGTGCAACCTTTGGCGGAGACATCGAAGATGTAGATTCGACGGTAGATTCGTCGGTAGATTAGGACTCTGTTTGGTTCTCTATTTGGAAGGGTTTTTTAAGACTTGTAAACATCCCCCTGGAGGTTAAAAGAAGGCTTTTCAATTCCTAGTCCTTCCTTCTATTTTGTTTTTCAGAAATACTATGTGGTGTGCTTTGACTTTCAACCCAAGGTCCCGAACTTTGGGTTAGATCCTCGGGCTTCACTATTGTTGAGCGACTTTGCTTTTATGTATCCGGTCAGTATGACCTTTAATCTTGGCACTGGTGATAGTGTCTCACACGCACTAGGTCGGTTCCCCTTTCTTAGAGTAAGCTAGCATTTGAGCTCCTTTGCTTTTGCTTTCAGGCGTTTTTACTAGATTGAGCTCTGTCTCCGAGTTAGATCTCGACTCGAGTTCATCTGACCCTCAAATTTTTAGAATTCTGAGTAGGCCCTTACGCTCTTACGCGTTGGGTTAGAGCGGCCTTATGTGTGGGTTGGCAACTACGGCTCTTACGCCTTGGGTTGAAGCGACCCTTTATGTGGGTGGGCCTGGGGCTCATTAGGCTGGCGACAATGGCTCTTATGCTTTGCTCATAGGCATATTTAGTTAACTATTTTGGGATTAGTCTCCGAATCGCCTTACGATTCAAGCTCATTCGACCCTTAAGTTTTCAGATTTCAGGCTGGCGATAGTGGCTCTTACGCTTTTGGTTGATGCGACCTTTTATGTGTGTGGCCTTGAGGCTCATTAGGCTGGAGGCAATGGATCTTACTCGTTTGGTCGATGCGACCATTTATGCGAGCTTTATTTTTCCCTCGATAAGGATTTTTGAAATAATGTTTCCTGACTCTTCGACGTCTTAACAGAAAACCTCGATTGCAAGTCATTATATGGCGATGATCGAGCACCTCGGGAGGCTTTGGCTCGGAGGCTGAGTATATCGAAGCTGATGTTTAGGAGTTGACATGGTCATCAAAACTCTTTTGGCTGTATTGAGGGTAGCTTGTTTAACCGGTTCTTTTCGAAGTAGATGCAAAGTAATTGAAGGCCTGTGATTTTGTAGCGACGGTCAGGCGTCCCCAAGTCGCGTTAGTTCGGCTGGTACAACCGTGTTACCCGAGTCACTTGTGTTCGGCCGGAGCCTTTGAGTCCCGAGTGAGATAGTTTCGAAATCTATATCGAGGGTATGCCTCTTTAAGGGTCTTACACGTTCGATATATAGCTAAAACTTTGAGACCGGGTTTATGCCTTTAGTAAGGTCTTACAAGTTTCACATGCCTTTGAGGTCTTACAATTATGGATACTTGGTACAAGTATTATTCATGCATTGCTTGAGGTCTTACAGGTATTGTTACTTGGTACAAGTGTAGTTCATGCCTTGCTTGAGGTCTTATAGATATAGTTGCTGCCTTATGTATGTATTACGAGGCCGAGTCTGCCCGCTCGGGGTCTTACGACCTCGGGTTTTTAATGGATGGCGATTGGCGAAAGTCCCCGAGTTATCGTGGGTACCTTGGCTCGAAAACCGTTACTTGTAAATTTTGTATTGTCTTATTGGGGGCTTACAATTTCGGAGATCCCGACCCTGAGGTCGTGCATTTTTTGGGATTTTGCCGTCAATCTCTGAGTGTTCGTGACACCTTCGGTTTGGAGATGTTTTATTATCTTGATGCTTCCTCGTTGAGGGCTTACGAGTTTGGAGTTCTGACTCGGGGATCGTTTGGGTGCCGAATTGTTAATGCCAGTCTCCGAGTGTTCGGGACATTTTTGACAGAGGAGTCCTCTTTGCTAAAACGTCGAGTTTCTTTTGAAGCATGAAATGCTTTGAAGAAAATTGTTCTCTGATTACCTGGTACAAGTACACATGTTTCTGCCGTTAAAAGCTTGGATGTTCTATATGGGCACGGTTCGTTCGACCGTTTGGCCCGGTACATTACTTTTCCTGTCGAGGTCCCATTTGGGGTGCATTGGCTTTCCCGAGAAGGTGACCTTCTGGGGGAGGCCCCTCGGTATTCGAGGTGGATTGTAAAAAATATCAAATACTTGTTGAGTCTCCTTCAGGTGTCGCATGGCTGTTGCCTCATTAAAAATATTGCCGGTAAGACCCTTCTAGGGACAAAATCCGTTCAAAGGAAAATAGTGCAACGGGTGCTCGAGGACGTTCTCGGAATTTTCCATCGGATTCCCTAGAAATAATATCGTTTTAGCATTGATATGTTCCAGTTGCTTGGAAGCTGTTCGCCCTCCATGGTGCCGAGCCTATAAGACCCTTTGCCGACTACTCCGAGGATGCGGTACGGTCCTTCCCAACTTTGGCTAGCTTTCCCTCATTAGTGTTTCGAGTGTTAAGGGTGACTTTCCTCAGAATTAAGTCCCCAACTCCGAAATGCCGGAGGTTTGTTCTCCTGTTATAATAGCTTTCGATCCTTTGCTTTTGGGAGGCCATCCGGATCAGCGAGGCTTCTCATTTTTCATCTAGTAGTTCGAGGGCCGTTGTCATGGCCTCGTTGTTCGAACTTTTAGTGGTGTGCTAGAATCTGGCGCTCGGCTCACCGACCTCTACTGGTATCAAAGCTTCGGCGCCATATACTAGAGAGAAAGGTGTTTCCCCTGTGCTTGATTTTGAAGTTGTCCGGTATGCCCACAACACTTCGGGCAACATTTCTCTCCACTTTCCCTTGGCACTTCCCAACTTCTTTTTTAAGTTCTGGGTGATGGTTTTATTTGTGGACTCGGCCTGGCCGTTTCCACATGGGTGATAAGGTGTCGATAAGATTCTCTTAATTTTATGATCCTCAAGGAATTGTGTTAGGTTGCTCCCGATGAATTGCCTCCAGTTATCGCATGTTATCTCGGAAGGAATCCCGAATCGGCACATAATGTGGTCCTAGATGAAGTTAATGACTTCCTTTTCTCTTACGTTTTTGAAGGCCTGCGCTTCCACCCATTTTGAGAAATAGTCAGTCATAAATAAAATGAATTTGGATTTACCTGGTGCCATTGGTAGGGGCCCGACTATGTCCATCCCCCATTTCATGAACGACTACGACGATAAGACCGAATGTAATTGTTCATTGGGTTGGTGAATAATAGGGGCAAATCTCTGGCATTTATCGCATTTTTCAGACGAATTCCTTAGTATGTTTCTCCATGTTGTCCAGTAGTATCCTGCTCTGATTATTTTTTGGACCAAGGAGTCGGCATCGGAGTGATTTCCGCAAGTACGCTTGTGAATTTCTTAGAGTACATAATCTGTATTCCTCGACCCCAGACATACTGCTAGGGGGCCATCAAAAGTTGTTTTATATAGAGTCATGTTTTCATCGAGCGAGAACCGGGCTTCTTTTGTTCGCAGGGCCCTCGATAACTTTGAATCCGCAGGAAATTTTCCGTCTTTCAGGTAATCAATATATTTATTTCTCCAGTCCCACGTTAGGCTAGTGGAATTAATCTCTACGTGAACTTCTTAGATCACTAATTTAGATAGCTGAATAACAGCCCTGGGGAGTAAGTCGTCTTGTTCAATAGACGATCCCAGGTTTGAGAGTGCATCGGCCTCGCTATTCTACTCTCGAGGTACATGAACTAAATTCCATTTTTTGATGACGTAATGCGACTTGGATCTTATCCAAATACCTTTGCATCCTGTCTTCTCGGACCTCATAGCTCCCAATCAACTGGTTCACTACAACGAGTGAATCGCACTTTGGTTCGATAGTTTCAGCTCCCAGGCTATTGGCCAGCTCTAAACCTACAATCATAGCCTCATAGTCGGCTTCATTGTTAGTTAATCTTGTAGTTTTTATTGATTGTCTGATTACGCCGCCCGTAGGTGGCTTTAAGACTATACCGAGTCCAGAGTCTCTCACGTTGGTGGCGATGTCAGTGAACATGGTCCATACCCTAGAAGACGTGCCTGATTTCACTAAAAGTTCCTTTTCTACCTCGAGCATGAGATAGGATGAGAAATTGGCCACAAAGTCTGCCAGAATCTAGGACTTGATTGCCGTTTGAGGTTGATACTTGATATCATACCCCCCGAGTTCGATGGCCCATTTAGGCAATCGATCGGATTATTCGGGTTTGGGCAATATGCTCCGAAGGGGGTATGTCATTAGAACACAAATATGATGGCATTGAAAATAGGGTTTAAATTTTTGCGATGTACTTATTAACGCAAGAGGCAATTTTTCGAGATGTGGGTACCTAGTTTCTTCATCCCCTAGGGTCCGGCTTACATAATAAATAGGGAATAGCGTACCTTGATCTTCTCGAACTAGCACGCCACTTACCGCCATCTCAGATACGACCAAGTATAGATATAGTGTTTCATCCTCCTTTGGCGTGTGGAGCAGATGTGGGCTGGTTAGATATCGCTTCAGCTCTTCTAGGACACGTTGGTATTCTGGAGTCCACTCGAAGATGTTCTTTCTCTTGAGTAAAGAGAAGAAATGATGGCTCCTGTCAGATGACCTGGATATGAATCTGCGCAGAGCCACTATCTGGCCTGTTAGCCGTTGCACGGACTTCACAGTTTTTACCATCGTGATTTCTTAGATGGCCTTGATATTATCGGGGTTAATCTCGATCCCCCTATTTGGTACCATGAAGCCTAGGAATTTGCTTGAACCCACCCCAAAGGCACACTTCTCGGGGTTGAGCTTCATGTTGTAACTTCTGAGGATTTCGAATGTTTCATGCAAATGAGTTAAATGGTCCTCTACGCGCAAAGACTTAACTAGCATGTCGTTAATATAAAGTTTCATGGATTTGCCTATTTGACTCTCAAACATTTAATTAACTAGACGCCGGTATGTAGCCCCTGCGTTTTTCAGTCTAAAAGGCATTACATTGTAATAGTAGGTACCATACTTTGTCATAAACGAGGTCTTCTCCCTGTCTTTGGGGTTCCTCTAAATTTGATTGTACCCCGAAGAGGCATCGACAAAGGTGAGGGTCTCCTGGCCGGCCGTAGGATCGATCAGACGATCGATGTTAGGCAATGGGGACGAATCCTTGGGACACGCCTTATTTAAGTCTTTATAGTCTACGCACGTTCTTAACTTATTTCCCTTTGTTGGGTACCACTATTACGTTTGCCAGCCATTCGGGGTACTTTACTTATCTAATGGACCCTATTTTAAGGAGTTTCGTTACCTTATCCTTGATGAATGCGTGTTTTATCTCGGACTAGGGTATTCTTTTTTGCTTCACCGGTTTAAACCTTGGGTCGACACTCAGTCGCAGAGAGGTTATTTTCGGGGGGGTACCTATCATATCTAAGTGGGACCATGCGAAGAAGTCGATATTATCGATAAGAAATTGAATGAATTTTTTCCTGAGTTCGGGGGTTAATCCTGTTCCCAAGTCTGTATGTTCCCATGCACGTCGGAGGTCAGGAGTACAGGGGTCGACTCCTCCCGTTAAACCTCGAACATTTCTTTCGTTGCATGTTGTTCTGCATATATGGTCGTTATGCCATTCTTTGTCGGAAATTCAATCATCTCGTGCTGGGTTAACGGTACTGCCGTCATGCTGTTTATCCACGGCTCGCAAAGTAATGCATTATACCTTATGACGCCATTGATGACTTGAAACTTTATGTTCTGAATCGTGCTGGACGTGTCGACTGGGAGGGTTATTTGTCCTTTTGTTACTTAGCCGGTCATGTTGAATTAGTGGAGGACCCGGGCGGCGGGTATGATCTGGTCGAGTAACCCAAGTTGTTCTACTACCTCTGACCTGATTATGTTGGCCGAGCTGCCTGGATCCACGATCACACGTTTAACTCGGACGTTGTTTAAAAGAAATGAGATTACCAGCGCATCGTTGTGTGGTTCTGTCAAGGTCTTGAGATCTTCTTCGCTGAACACGATGGTGTCTTCGGCCACGCTATTGCGGCGGATATTTTTGTCCGCTTGATCATGGGTCCTTGAGGAATGTCGATCCCTCCAATAATCATATGAACGACATGCCGAGGGATCTCTTTTTGTGCCCAGGCTGGAACAACCATACCATTTTCTACCAGGTTTTCCAGGTAGTTTTTTTTACCTTTTTTCTGATGAGTTAGGCATTCCAACCTGAAATTTGAAGATCTTGGACAAGAACAGGTATGAAAGATAACTTGTGTTACGTGACGAAACCAGGAAGAAAATAATCACTATTTTTTTCAGCCCCACAGGGGGCGCCAAACTGTTTACTGTGAAAATGGTAATAACAATTAATTTTGATTTTGGGACTCTAAAAATACGCGACCTACTTTTATGCTAGTTGTTAAGTAGTTGATGCTATGCATATGAGACTTAGAGACAAAATAAGGTTAAGGAGAGATCTACAATCAAACCGATAGGCTAGTTACTCGGGGCCTCAAGCTTGTCGATTCGGAGCCTTGAGGTCGATCCCAAGGCTCGACTACGAGCTATCGGGGGTAATCGGGGTAGGGAGAAAAGTTAAAAGATGATAGACGAAGGCTCTTTATGGACAATAATAAGCAATAAATGAAGAACAAATATGAAGGTAGCAACTGAGAGTAATAATATCAAGAGAGTATATTAGAGAGCAAAGAGAAGTTTCTTATATATATCATGTGGAGCAGGTGGAGCAACAGGAGGTTACAAAGTGGCAAGGATCCTCTTTATAAAGGAGGGGGATCCTAACATAGTACAAAATACATTAGTTACACAGATACGGGGATGTGACAACTAGATATGATGTTCTGACGCCCTGAATCGGGTTTAGAATAGCCTGCTAGGCTCCGTCAGTCTTAGCCAAACGCCTTGGGAACTCCCCTCTTATTTAATATTGCCGTTGCTCTGCACTACCTCGAGGTCGACCCCCGACAGCCCTCAAAGGAGAGCCTCAGCCCCGGTCTCGAACCTCGAGAAGCGTGTTCGCGATGCACCATAATGACAGGGAAATTGGACCCCCCGATTTTACCGTACACACACATGTTAATGACAAGTAAGTAGAAGTGAAAAGACAAGGGTTTGGTAACTCACCAGTTAAGTTAAAACAAGAAGGAAATTAAGTCCACAGTGTTATGAATATCAAAAAAAGAAGAAGAACACAGAATTTCTGGCCTTGGCTTTCAGATGGCCAGGAGCCAAAGTGCAAACAAGATTATTAAAGAGCGAAGAGCACACAACTTTTTTTGTAATAATTTTTCTTAATGATTCCAGACTGTTTCAAATGGGAATGGAGAGGGGTTGATATAGTGTAGAAATCGAACACATAAATATGGAAAATTATCGGTCAAAACACTAAAAAGGAAAACACTCGAAATTAGTAAGGAAAACAGAAAATTTCAAAACCCTAATTTTAGGTAAAGTACACAAATCAGCAGAAATCTAAAATAAATAAAAGGTGAAAATCACATGCTGCATCGAATAAGATGAACATAGACGGAAATACCATTTAAAATCAAAGAATTGAACCAGATTTGGTTCGATTTAAAAGAATATAAAACCCTAATTCTAGGGTAAGTAAAAAATGGTAGAGAAGAACAAATTTACACATAATAGGATCATTAGACGAAAAAGGTCAAGGATCTGAACCAGCTTTGGTTCGAAGTTGATGCGACCCACTTTCCATGTTTAAGAAAGCGGTATATAGAAGGTTCCAGTACCATGGGGAAGTAGAATATGGCAAGAAATAGCTATGTAATCCCATGTCCGGTGGAATTAGGAGAGAAAATTGGGGAGACGTCTAGGGTTTGGGCAGAGAGATGAGAGAATCCAAAGGCGGCGGATGGTGGAGAATAGTTTAGGGTTAGGGGGGTTTGGTTAATTAAAAGGGGTAGGAGTAATATAGGTCGTTGATCTCAGAGATCAACAACCACGATTAGTTAGGGGTTCTCGGTCGTGTTAATTTAATTGGTTGGGCTGGGGCTTAATTGGTTTGGGTTCAAAAGTTATTGGGCTGGGGCTGGGTAGTTTAGGTATGAAAGTAAGGTGAATTTGGGACCAGATTTTAAATACCCAATGTTTAACAAATAAATAATTTATAAAAGTAATTAACGAATAAAAAAAATATCATTTGTGCACTAAAATGATTAAAAATAATTACATAACATTATAAAAATAAAAAGTCATTTTCCGCATAAATAATATAATTATACATTAATATGGGCTATTATTGCAAAAATATGCAATTAGCCCAAAAAAAGCAAATGTAATTATTATAATGCATTGAAAAATATCTAAACATTATGCTAGTATAAAGGATAAGTTTAGATGATTAAATAATCATAAAATAATTTAAAAGTTAATTATTGGGTATTTATATACAATAAAATACAGGAATAAATTGGTTTAAAAGTCTTTAAAAATTATGAAAAATTATAAAAAATTATTTGTGTATGCTTATAAATTAAATGATAATTCATATGCACTATTTTGAAAATATGAGAGAAAAGTTAGGTATCAACAGCTGCCTCTCTTTACTATGGAATGATGAAAGAATTTCCGGTTAAATATGATGACCGATTTTGACCGAATGGGATGATTTTACAAAACAGAGGCCCAACTCCGTTTTTTGAGTTTCCTACATAGCCCTAGTTTTACAGGAATCGAGCCAGGTGTTGTTCTGGACCCAACAGTGAATGAAACCGATGGAATTGTTATAGGAGTGGTCGAGTGTTTCGGAAAGGATTCTTTTGGAAAGGATAGTTGTTTACCGTGAAAATGGTAACAACAATTAAATTTGTAAATGGGACTCTAAACATACGTGATCTATTCCCGAGCTAGTTGTTAAAGCAGTTGATGCTGAGAGCTTGAAGTATCAAGATAAAATGCGAGATAAGGAGAAGCAGTAATCAAACCAAATGGGCCTGTTGCCCGAGCTCGGAGATGGTCGATGGAGGACCTCGAGGTCGATACCTGGCTCGAGATCGATCTATCGGCGGTAGTCGGGGATGGGATAATAGTTAAAGGTGTGACTAAACAAGGATCTGTATTGCCATTATTAGACGATATGGTGAAGAACGAGTAAGAAAACAATAAATGTCAAGGACGCTCGGGCCTTTGAGGATGAACCACTTAGAAGAAAAGAGAGAGAGAGAGATATTATTGCACTTGTGGAGAAATGGAGCAACATCAGCCCCTTACAAGGTGGGATGAGTCCCTTTATATAGGAGGGGAGACTCGGCTACAAGTATATGGGGATAAATTACAAAGTACGGTGATGGGATGACTTGACATGATGCTTTAGCATAGACTCTAGATAGGCCGGGCTTGTCAGATATAGCTCTTTACCTAGAGGGCTTCCCCCTCTATCCTGGCTTCGTTCTTTGTTTTCTCCGAGTCGGGCTTCAACGAGTCCCAAGGTCGAGAACTTGGTCGTGACCCCCTGCCTTTGGGGTCCCGGGACATGCTTCCGAAATGTCTCGACAGCGAGAAATCAAGTCTTCTGATTTCGCCGCGTAGAGATAGTCTCCGCATTTCCCATAACAAAGTGATGGAAAATGATTCTGACAGTTGACTCCTCGATCTTCTTTCGGTGATACCATATCAATGATGCGACCCCTGACTCGTGCTTTTCGACCTCATTCATTGCACTCCCTGATTTTCGCTTCCCAAGATACAGGTACCGCCGTCGGTTCAGTTTTTCGTAGATGCATTATCCGCGCCCGTCGGTCGGTCTTCCAATGCATAGATGACCATGTCGTAATTCCCTATAAATAGGGGATGCCTTGGCCTTGATTCTCCTATCACAATGCTTCCACTAGCTCGTTTACTTTTTCTTTCCTCTTATTTTCTTTCACCCTAGAACATCATGTTACGAGCTCGTGACTTTAAGGCCGTTTGGAGGAGTTCCCTTAGACTTCATTGTGGCTTTGTGCCGAAGTCTTCCTTCATCAAATGTAAGCGTGTTATCTCGCTATTGCTGTGGTCGTCGGTATGCCGGCCCTTGTTGCTGCTGCTGGCCCGAGGTGACGGGGGACCGGGAGCCGGTTTCCTTTTTATGTAGACAACTATTCGGATTATGCACCGCTGCTCAAAAGGTGGCTCAGATTATACACCGCTGCTTATCTTCGTACCCGGCTCGACGTGGCGCTCCGCTCTGAGTTGGGGGCTTGCCCAACCGGATTGTATGTAATGACCCCTCGTGGGCTGCTTGTACGCAAATTTTTATGAATAAGAATATACTTTGTTGATTTCTGTCTTCCTTACCTTGCTTTGTTTCTGTATGTTGTCATGCCCTTCGAGGCCCTTCGAATGCTATCCTTTGTTTGTTGACCGCTGATATCTGACTTGAGCACGGGCGCTCATTCTGATCTTGTGCTGATCGACATGACTTTCCTCCTACCCATCGTCGTACTTCGGACCGATATTGAGGCCCTTCAAGTTGTTTGGAGATCATGCGTCGAATTCTGGGGCCTTCTGGAATGTTACCCCGGATGAAGGTCATCTCCGGGTACCCGGGGGTCCCCATTCACCTTGATGTAGATAACCCTTTTAGGATGAACATGGTTAACTTCCACTGGGGAGTTTACTCGCATTTGGTTGGACCTTCGTGGAGCTTTTGCGATCGGAGCTTCCCGCGTTTACTCCTCTTTTCAGGAAGAGGGGATAATGAGATTAGGTGTTTGCCTAGCGTCGAGTGTCGGCATTCAGGGTTCACCGAGGTTTGACTTCTTTGGACCGGGGTTTTTTGACATAGAGTGCTGCTCCGAGCATGGAGTTAATACGAACGACCCCTTGAGTCTTCACCCCTCATTAGGGGATGCTTCCTGGATCGGGTGTCGATCCGTCGATCTGTATCGAGGCTATTGGCTTTCCGAGCTTGCCTCGGGAAGGTGAATCGTCACTGGCTCTCTAACATATTGTCGTTCGACTAACATTCAACTGTAATGTTCTTAGATACTGAATCCAACACGTACCGTCCAAAGAAAAGAATACATTGCTCTCTTTTAGCTCAAAACCAAAGTAAAACGCATCACCTAACTTTCAGATTCCACCATATATCATTATTATGGCAGAGTCTTATAGTGCCAATTTAAGAAGAAGTCACTAAATTCAGATTTCTAATAGATTATACATCATAGAAAAACAGTAAGTTCATTTCCTATCACATGGTAATAGTAATGTATTTAATAAATAAAGAACAGTACATAAAACCCCTCTAGATGCATTACAACATGTTCTGTTCTACTTAGATATGATATGATATGTATTGTAGTAGACAGATAGAAGTAGTCTTGCGTAGTTGCTGTCACACCTCCTTTTTTTCTTACTACACCCCCGGAAGGGTATAATAAAGGGAGTTTTTCCAATTAAAAGACAATCGAAGCGGGATTCATTTTATTAAAAGATTCAGAGTCGCCACTTGGGAGATTTATGGTGTCCCAAGTCACCGGTTTAGAATTCCGAATCGAGGAAAAGGTTTGACTCTGTTTAACAGTTGCGAACCAGAAATCCAAGTAAGGAATTCTGTTAACCCGGAAGAAGGTGTTAGGCACTCCCGAGTTCCGTGGTTCTAGCACGATCGTTCAACTGTTATATTCAGCTTAAATTATCTGATTTTAAACAATTATGAACCTATGCAAATTTCAACTTTTCAACCGCTTTTATTTCATATTTTAAAGAGAGTTGCAACGTTGTTAAAACACGTCTCGAACCACGTCACATAGATGTACCCGTGATTTTTGACATATTTTAACTTTGTTGGAATTTGGATTTGGGTCACATAAATGTGCACCCGATTTTAAGAAAGTAATATTATTAAACACGCGCCTAAAGCAACTAATGTGTTATTAACTTTGCGGGAGGCCATGAAAATTCGCTAAATGGCACGCCCCGAATTCTAAATATTTTAATATGAACATTTGAAGAGGGCCACGCAATTTGTCATTTCATTTGGCGCGGAGCGCCTCAATTCTATTTAAAGGATATTTAAACTAAAAGCTCGGAGGACCATAAACTACTTGTGTCATTAATATGGCTCACCTTATTTGATTAAAGAAGAAACTCACTTATCTAAACATTAAAGAGCCAAGACTATATTATGGTGTAAATTAACAAAATACACTTTCGAGGGGAAGACTTAAAGTTAAATTTGGGCCTACTGTGAGGCCCAATAGACTGTAGTGCTCTTCTGAATTACGACCATTAGCCAAACAAAAGTCTATGAGAGAACCAAAATTAAAGCCAACCCAACTTCAGCTAGCAAAGGGGTTACTGGATCGAACCCTCACAGTAACTCAAAGGCCAAATTTTATTCAACTTTATGGCCCAAAGCATTACTTATGTTTCAGTCAACAACTACATATAAATGGAATTGAATTTTTGTTCTTCAAATTTGAAATTATTGATTGAACATTATAAACCCATAAGTTCCAATTACACCTGCTCCTAATCGATTTAAATGAAACTAAACCTATTATTGCAACACCACAGATCGTTTTTCTTAAATCACAATTGTAATCATCAGAGGTTCAAGAACACATTCAGCCAAACTAATGAGTGGACCTATGAGCAAGTTGAACTTTACCAAATTAGAGAATGACTTAGCAACTAATTTTAGCTAGAAACCAATTACAATTATCAGACTACTTCTACCTACATGTATACCCAAACTATATATTCAGTCTTACAACAGTCCCAATTCGATTACAAATGAAGTTATCTACTTAACACAAATATTGACTAAACAATATAGCATGTTCCACAAGAAAAAAAACAAAGTGAAACAGGATGGAATAACAGAAATGAGGCTTTCAAATCTTTCTTTCTCATTTTTATCCTTCAAAATTCACAATCAGTAGCTTTACAGTGTGTACCTGAAATGAGATAGAGCCAAAATCAAGCAGGGTCAATAGCTAGTAGCTAGTAGCACAGCAAACAGGTTCGAGCAAAAACCAGCAACAAACAGCCAACCAAAATGAACTCAACCCCCAGCATCCAAAGAGTAGACAGCAGAATGATTTTGGAACTCAAAAATGGAGTAACACAACCCAGAAAACAACTTCAAATAAACAGCTAGCCCAGCAAATTAAGATCCAACCTCAGTGACTAGACTTCACACCATTTTAATGTTCAAAACCAGACTTGAATCAAGAGATGAAGGATTTAATACTACCAAGCTAAACAAAGGGTCAATGGAACAGTGTTCTCTGTAGAATTTACAGCTATTTTTGATTTCGGATTTCTTAATTCTTTTCAGACTTTCATAATGCTCAGCCTCTTTTGATTTTTTTCCAGCTCTCTAATCTCTCTCCAATTTTTAGAATGTTCAAGGCTCTATTGGGTTTGCCTTGAAAGGCAAGAAAAGGTGCCTATATAGGCAAGGAAAGTAGGGTAAACAACAGATTTCAGCTTTGCATTCTTGCCCTTTTTGAATTTTTATTTTTGCCTAGATAACCCTGACTAAAATTCTGAAATTTAATTTATATCCCCCACCCAGCTTCCTAGAAGCTTCTTGGTCAGTTAGCAAAAGATTCTCTCAACCAATTGCCACAAATTACCCTCTTAGCCCTAACTATTTACTGCATCATACCACATGGTCAAATTGACCCGGGGCTCAACCCCAAACCGGACTGCCTTTCCTTTCTTTTGGGCTTCCAAACTAACAACAACCTAATCCAATTTAGAACTTCATAATAAACCCAACCCAAAATCCAAACCAGCAGAAATTGCAAACCCAAACTAGTTTCGAACTGAAAACCGAAATAATTTTTTTTGAAAAAAAAAAGAACTACCTAACACTAAACACAAGCATGAAATAAACGTAATTAACATATTTTTGCTTTAACCATGCCAGCAGAAATTGCTTCAACAAGTAAACACTACCGAGGAACAGACAATACGAATGAGAGAATTGTGAAGACGGAGTGAAAAATTAAAAAGAAACGGAGAAAGGAGAAGGACTAGGGTACCTAATCAACAGATGCGAATGGACAAAGCTTGCAGGAACTCGGACTTCTCGATTTGGAGCCGAAATTGGTCTCAATCATGCATTCTTGTCAAGAACGGACAAGCGAGGCCAGTTTCGACTCCAAACTTCTTGTCAAAACTGGAAAATTCGTTTCGTCCTCCCACTCTCCAGATCCAGACTTGTGTCCGTTTGGTGACGATTTAAAGAAATATGGTGGTGGATTAGGGGTCAGAGGTGAGTGAGGGTTGTATGGTATGTTTTTGGCGGTGATTTGAGCTTTGCCACCGGCCGGAAATGGCAGAATCGCTCAGAGGCGGCGTTAGGGTTTACCATCTCTGAGTTTGGGGAAGGTAAGAGACAGAGGGAGTTTGGACTTTAGTTGAACTAAAGTTCGGACATATTAATGAGAAAGGGGAGGGGTAATTCAAACCGTCAGATGGGAAGGAGATCAAGGGCTAGGATTCAATTGCCCTAAAACGTGGTCGTTTGGTTATTAATGGGGGAAACGGGCCGGGTCATAGAATGGAGCAGACGGGCATGACAGGGTTTGGGCTGGGAAATGGAAAATTTAAAGAGCCCAAATTTGATCTTCTTTAATTCATCTTCACTTCACCTTTCCTTCAAAAATCCTTTTTTTTTCTAGTTAGATAAAATTCAAAATTAATTCCTAGAACTTAACTAACTAAAAAAACCAATTAAACCTAAAATGACAATTAACATAATTAATTAGAAATAAACTAACACAAAAACTATTCAAAACTCGAAACTAAAATTAAAAGTGCAAATTAAACTATATTATTGTGATTTTCCCATTTTATAACTAATTTTGTAATTAATCCAGAAATGTTAAAATGAATCCTAAATGAAAAAATGCATATATCTTTTTAGTATTTTTCATTAATTAGATAAAAATAAAAAATGCACAGACAAATGCACACAATTAACACAAAATGCCACAAAATTGCGAATAATGAAAAGCAATTATTTGTTTTGAAATTATGGGAGTAATTCATATAGGGCAAAAATCACGTGCTCACAGCTGCTATGCTTATTCATTCAAACCTGCATTAAGGTTACATATTACTCATCATTTAATCAAATGAAAAACTATGACCCAACTTATAAAAAAATTAAAAATTACTACTAAATTGTATTTCGTAAATTTAGCAATGTGTGAGGCGGCTTACGCTCCCTGGCAAGACTTCACTACTTTTAGATAACTGCCTTTCTGCTTTGGCACGGGATACTTCATCTCTTTAGGCACAAAAAGCATTGGCGCGCGCCCTTGCCTTGACCAGTCAGTTTCACCATAGTCATGGGAACCACTTTTGCGCCGATCCGGCAGGTGACGGGGGACGCTGCTCCTGGTGCTCAGGAACCGAGGGACTTTATTTTGGATACGATGTCTTCGATAAGGGAGGAACACCTGGAGACGGCGAGAAGGTAATGCGGCTGGGGCGAGGGGGTAACACTGCAGGTGCTTGCCCCAGATGAGGGCATCACGTACCCCACTAATGGGTTCCTAAGCGTATACCTATGCCCTTTTGCATTTGGCCCTCCTGATAGGGTTGTGCTTAATTTTTGCTTGAAGTATCGGGTAACCCTGGAACAGATTCATTCGTCATTTTGGCGACGACATTGATGATAAGATTCTTCGTGGAGAAGGCCGGGCTTGAATTCACGCTCGACCACCTTGTCAGGCTATATTAGCCCTTTCATCATCGAGGCCTGCTAACTCTGATATGTCGTTTGTCCGAGCCCTTCATTGTTGACGATGAGGATAGCGGGGATCGAGAGTGGGCTAGTTGGTTTATCCGGGTCTGGATGACCGATACTATCCCTGTAGAATTTTTTCCATTTCCCAAAGGGTGGAATTATGCACGTGAGTAAGGAGTTTTGGTGCTTTTTCAGATTCTGCACATAGCGAAAATCAGCTGAATAATAATATCGTTTCCCTTGCTGCAGCAACTTCGTGGATGCCGGGTGAGGTTCATGACCTGCCCGGTTGGGTCCGGAGGCTGGTAACCTATTCATCCTTTGATGAGCGTAGATGGCGAGTCGTACTTCGTACCAGATGGGGAGCGTGGTACCAAGGTATGTGTGTATGCTGCCTCTATCCTGCCTTTGTATACCCGAGGTAACCCTTTCCCCTTCCATTCGTGCCGTTTATAAATATCGGGCGGTTCCCTATGACAGGGCAATGTTCTTCCGAAGAGGGGAAGGAGTCATCGATTTTCGGGCTGAGTGGCGATGGCGATAAGAGAGATCGACACCCGCAGTGTGATGGAGCATTAAGCAGCACTGGTCGGGCTCACTTTTCTGAGGAAAGGGCGTCACCCGAGTCTGCTTCTCCTACAGTGCCTGATTCCCAGCCGACGATTCCTTTTAGCGAATATGCTGTGCCCGGGGTCGGTTCTTCCGGGGCCTCAGGGACAGGACCAGCAGGAGTGTGTTCCGACTTTGAGGAAGTCCGTCGGCTTCACTTTGTGGGGAGTTTTATGTACAGTTTCCCTGTGTCCCGTGTCCTCCTTCCTCTATTGAATCTCGTGCAGGCCTGTGATGGGCTCAAGTCTGGGCTGCTCCGTCAAGGGGCCAATCTTCCGAAAAATCTGCGTGAGGGCGAATCTCTCAGGCTCCATAGCGAGGAGAAGGAGGTTGAGATGCAGCGTTGGCGATATGAGGCGTACTGGAGCTCAAACTATGAGAGCTCTTTTAGTGGAGCAGGTAACTTCCTGTAGTGCGTGCTTCGCCCCCTTCTAACCTTAAGGATAATTCACTTTCGCCGTATCAGTTACAGAAAAAGTCGGAGGCCTTGGAGTACCTCAAGGGCGATGTCAATCACGTCAGAGTTGCTTGCGAAAGGCTAAGGGGCTAGGTGCAGGCTCGAGCTTTAGAGGAGATGAGTACCTCGGCTAAGGTCCCAGCCTTCGAGGCTCAACTCAGCTTGACTCATGACAATGCCAAAGTTCAAGCGGACATGATTGGAAAACTTAAATCTGACCTCTCGAAGGTCAGAGCCGAGATAATCGATGCCCGGGCGGAAGCGGCATTAAGCTGAACCAGGGCTGATCGTGAGATGGTGATTCGTATGCAAGATGCTGCTAATGGCCAAGCTGAACTGAAGCAAGCCCTCGACCGGGAGAAGAGGATCGAGGAATACGTTTGCTGTAGGTCCCAGAGAGAGGTACTTGAGGAGTTCGGTGCAAGGGGCTTCGTTCTCCCGGAGGAACTGGCTAGAGCAAGGGCGCACGAGCATGGTGCTTGGTTACTTCTTGTTGACGTTGCGGATGGCGAATTTGACAAGCTGTAGACTTTTGGTACAGAGTGTAGATCTTGCCGTTTTGTCACTTTGTCTCTGATATACGTAGGACATACTAGTAGATGGAGAGTGCGCCCTTTTCGCGCGTGTGAAGAGAGAATTTGAAGATTTATTTCTTCCTTCTTCTCTTTTTTTTATTGTTGCTTATGACCGGTCAAGCCGGTATTGGTGTTTGGCGTGGACCTCATAGGCATGTAATGGACAGGACAGACCCTGGGGTCCTTCAGAGCGACCCTCGATGTGAGCAGGTACTGGGGCCTCTGTACCCGGCCTTGCTGTTTATGCTTCGCGCTTGAATTGGCATTCAGGCTCTTTCCTACCTTCATGGGCGGATGATGATGGCTTTTGTGCTTTTGGGTCGAAGTGACCTTATGGGCGCTTGGTTCGGAGGTTTACTCGGCTGGTGGTAGTGACACACATGTCGTGCCCTTAGGCATATTGTAGCTTTTGGGTCCAGTCTCCGAGTCCCGTTGTGATTCGAGCCGTAATTAACCCATAAATTTTCATGATTCTCTAGCCGGTGATGGTGACATTCATGTCGTGCCCTTAGGCACATTGCAACTTCTGGGTTCTAGTCTCCTAGTCGGGGTCCGACTCGAGCTTAATATACCCTCGAGTTTTGCGCTCGTTCAGGCTGGCAATGATGGTTTTTATTTCCTGCCCTTGGGCTTTTTTGCTATTTTCGGGCCCAGTCTTCGGGTTGCGTTGCGATCCGAGCGGTAATCGACCCTCAAATTGCCTTGTTTTTCTGGTGGGCGACAATGGCATTCATGCCATTCGGTCATTTGAGACCTTTTAGTATGTGGCCCGGAGGCTTTGCGTAGTTAACTATTTTGGATCCGGTCTCTGAATCGGGTTACGATTAGAGCTCACTTTAATCCTCAAGTTGTCAAGATTTTTTAGCTGGCAACAATGGCTCTTACGCTGTTGGTCATAGAGTCCTTTCAATATGTGGCCCGTAGGCTTGCTTAGCTGGCGACAATGGCTGTTACGTTATTTTTTGCCCGTGGGTTTTTGTAGGCTTTGATTCCACTTGTTAAGTTCTTTTTATAATATTTTTGCCTGACCTGCCGTCGGTTCCAGAGGAACCTCGATTTCAAGCCGTTGTCGGTGATGTTTTGAGCACCTCGTAAGGTTCATAGCTCATAGGTCGAGTAGATCGACGCTCTTGCATTTTGGAGCCGACATTGTCGGAGCTTGTTTTTTCCTGTGGAGGGAAGCCTGTTTTAACTGGTTCTTTCCGAAGTATATTCGGAGTAGTGGCCTGCGATTTCTTAGTGACAGTTGGGCGTGCCCGAATCGCGTTATTTTGGCTATAACAGCCGTTTTGACCATAGTCATATGTGTTTGGCCGTAGCCATTTTTGATCCCTAGTGATAGTTTTGGCGTCTACATCTAGGGAATGCCCTTAGGGATTCTTATAAATGCGATGTATAGCCCAAACTTCGGGAATTTTCATGCCTGTTGAGGTCTTACAGTTTGTCATGCCTATTAAGGTCTTACAGTTTGCCATGCCTATTGAGGTCTTACAGTTCGCCATTCCTATCGAGGTCTTACAGTTTTCCATGCCTATTGAAGTCTTACAGTTTGTAGAATAGATCTGGTTACCTGAGGCTGCCCGCTAGGGGTCTTATAGTTTCGGGTTTTCCAGTTGTATGGTGATTAACAACAGTCTCTGAGTCATCGAGTTTGTTGCCTTCCAGGGGCTTGATGAGCCTGGAGTTCCGACCCTGGGGTCATGCAAGTAGTCGAATTGCTGATGCTGAGTCTCCGACTATATCAGAGCTAATTTAATGTCACGACCCAAACCGATGGGCCGCGACGGGCACCCGGTACCTTACTCAACCGAGTGCCAACGTAACGTATCTTTCTTGTTATATCATTATATACACGTGACATACAGGCCTAGTAGGCCAACATAATCATTTATAAACTCAAACATAGGCCGACAAGGCCGTACAATCTTTCATGTATACGACATATGTCTACAAGCCTCTAAGAATACATAAATGTCATAAAGGTCGGGATAGAGACCCGTCATACCAAACAATACACGTCTAAATCATACTAACCAAACAAGCAACTCCGAAGCAAATGGAGCGCACCAACACCTTCGCTGAGCTGATAGCCTAATAGGAGGACTGTCAACCTATCAATCGGGACCTGCGGGCATGAAACGCAGCGTCCCCAGGCAAAAGGGACGTCAGTATAAATAAAGTACCGAGTATGTAAGGTAGGAAAGCATAAACAAGAACAGTAATGTAAAGAGAGATAGAGGAGCTACAACCTGTAACATCTGAGTGCCACTGGGGACTACTGACATAATACATATATATACATAAACTTTTAAAAACATTCGCCTCTATGGGCATCATCATCATCATATCGTACCCGGCCTCAAAGAGGACTCGGTAAAAACGTACACGGCCATCATAAGGCTCGGTAGAATCATACCCGGCCACGTGGAGCTCGGTAAACCCAACTGATCAGTGGTTGCACAATAGATGCCGTACCGGGCCGACTATAGCGCGGCTCGGTAGAGTAAAATAGATACATATATATAATGCATGCTCGATTCTTGGGATCACGTTCTAAACCTTTCGGAGTGACGTAAGAGCATTATGGACATACATACCCTCAATATGAACTTCACTAGGACTTACGGATCCTACATACTTTCTTAGAATGACTTTGTACGGAAAGAACAACATAGACAACCTTAGTTGCTAGGAGTAGATTCATTATGAAATAGCGTATTCATTTCACATTAGATCATGCCAAAAGAAGGAAGGAAGTGCCTTAACATACCTGGAGTAGGGAAAACTCTGTATAATATTCTGATGGAAAACCTTTGTTAATTGAACGAAATTTGCCCCTGCTTCTTAGACATTCATGGACGAAATTGCTTCTGGTTCCTAAAAATTTTTGAGTGAAATAACGTTTTTGTTTCCCTGAAATTTTTGAGAGGAGTAGCGTTCTGGTTGCTTGAAATCTTGGAAGGAATACGTCTTTTTTTTTTTGTTCCTTGAGATTGAAAGGAATTTCGTGGAATTTTTTAGACTAATCTTTGATTCATATTGGATTGAAATTTGGACGAAAAATGATTCTACTCAAACCAAAACAGAATGTGGTCAAAATGACTAAATCAAAATGATTCTTAACGTTTTTGGTCTCAAACCAAAACAGAACGTAGTTTGGTCTTAAAGAATTGATTACCCAATTTTCTAGATAAATGCTCACAAGTCTCCTTTTGATAAGACTAAATTTAAGTCATATGTTGGTTAGTAGCCATTTGGCAAAAGTGACGGAGAGTCATTTCCTTGCTATTGTGGCTTTGTGCCACGTGGAAGGGTGGGTGAGAATTATTAATCTTTACCCATTTATTAGTTAACTAGGTAATGTCCTGTTACCCGGCAATTAATTAATTACCCGCAAAATTGAGAATTATTCCCACTTACTTAAAATATTACTCACTTTTAACATTCCTTATACACCTTACTAGCATGGACATGTAGTACCTTGCATGTCACTAGTCCATAAATATCGCGTATTTTATCTCGGGCCATATTTATCCCAATATGCCAAACTTGGACAAAAATTCATTTTCTTTGACTTGCTCCGCCTTTCACCTTCATGAATCTACTAATCGCTTGTGAAATAGCATAATCCTTATAATCTCCGAATAATCTTTTACTTGGACTGATGTCAATTACCTTATGACAAATTTAACGTACAATACTTCAGGGTTCAACATCGTCATAACTTAATACTGCAAAGCGTGACATCACCGTAATGTAACACTGCTGGGTGCAATACTGTCGTAACTTAATATTGCGAAACATCGTCATAATATATTACTGTAGAGCATAACATCGACGTAATACTGCGGGGCGTAACATTATTCCCCCCTTTGGAACATTCGTCCTCGAATGTTGACTGATGCACTTATCATTTTCGTAACTTATATCTTCCAAATACTTTAGAACTTCCCTTGCCATCTAGGCGACTATTTTGTGAATGAGTCCAAAGTCTAGGGTATTTCCCCTTTTAGTCTTTTTGCTCATATCATGACCTGTGGTCGAAATCTTCCTAATCTTGCAACTTCTATTACCTTCTGTCATGCAGCCTGTATGAAGTTGGCTTTGTAGGTGCACTTATGCGATTCATCTTTCCTTTTTCCTTTTATCTTTTAGTCAATCTCTAGGCCTTACTTTGTATATACAAGGCTTAATAGGATGCCTCTCTGGGTCCCTATAGGTATAGTGAAGTCATTTCCTTGATACTTTGTAGAACTTGCGAATATGGCCATATCTTATTTTAATTTATCGTTGCTGAGGTCTTCTACCAAACCCCAGCTTACTCTCGTTGCTTACTTCATATGTATAAATTTAAGTCCTTTAATGCTTCCTCATTACTGCTCATCTTTAGAATGACGGCCTAATCTCCTCTCATACTTTGTGACTTTTGTCCATCCATTGTTGATTCACCTCAATATTGATCTTACTCATAATGCTTCATTAACTCTCTTCTTATCTCCCGCTAATTATCTATGTCACTGCTTTTACTCAAAAAAAACTCGAACAAAACATTCTTTTACTTTTAGCTCCCCTTGCTCCATCCCTTGGCTCTTTCAATTGCCTAACATTCTTTCTTTACTGGGGGCGGGAGCCACACTAAGATAATATTTTTCCCTTCAAGGCTAATAGTGCATGTCTTTGTAGTACTCATATCTGGCTACACTATTTTAGAGTGCACAATCTAGGTGTCTCATAAAGAGATCTATTAGAACATTTGTAATATCCTTCGAAATGTCAACTGGCGCAATCAATTCATCCATCATATCTTCTTATACTACTTTTGTTAACCCTCATAGGGCATACCTGGAAGAGGTGCGACCAATTGTATATACCTCTGTTACTATTGAATATAACTCAAAAAAGCTTATGTTCCTTTGCCTCAATTATAAACGCTGTTAACCTTCATTAATTGGGCGCCTCGTACCCTTCTTCATCTTGCTTCTTTTGCTTGTTGAAACTTGTATTTATCTTCTTAATCTCTCATTTTCTTTCACTATAAAGATGGATAGACATTCTTGCCATAAGGCTTCTTATCAGGAAGCTTACACCTTTCAATATACCCATGATCTGCTAAAGACCTCACATTTACTTATCGTAGGCATCGTACAAAAATCCAATTCCTCTGACTCAGCTCTTCTACAACTATCTCTCTTTCCAACCTTCTTTCCGGATGTAGGTATCGTCTTATTATGAATAAAAAAAGAATTTCAGAATTTGAATTCTTATAAGTGAGCTCTACCACACGATCTAGAGTAAGAAGAAAGAGTGATAATCCTAAATGCCCTGTAGCCTCCTGCTTATAAGTGTGGTGCACGACACACCCATAAACAAGACTCTACTAGACACGGCTTGTAGACTCCCTAGGACAGAACTGCTCTGATACCACTTTTGTCACGACCCAAACCGATGGGCCGCGACGAGCACCCGGTACCTTACTCTACCAAGTACCAACATAACGTATCTTTCTTATTACATCATTATATACACGTGACATACGGGCCTAGTAGGCCAACATAATCATTTATAAACTCAAACATAGGCCGACAAGGCCGTACAATCTTTCACGTATACGACATATGTCTACAAGCCTCTAAGAATACATAAATGTCATAAAGATCGGGATAGAGTCCCGCCATACCAAAAAAATACACGTCTAAATCATACTAACCAAACAAGCAACTCCGAAGCAAATGGAGCGCACCAACACCTTCGCTGAGCTGATAGCCTAATAGGAGGACTGACAACCTATCAATCGGGCCCTGCGGGCATGAAACGCAGCGTCCCCAGGCAAAAGGGACGTCAGTACAAATAAAGTACTGCGTATGTAAGGCAGGAAAGCATAAATAAGAACAGTAATGTAAAGAGAGATAGAGGAGCTACAACCTGTAACATCTGAGTGCCACTGGGGACTACTGACATGAAATGCATAATACATATATATACATAAACTTTTAAAAACATTCGCCTCTGTGGGCATCATCATCATCATATCGTACCTGGCCTCAAAGAGGACCAGGTAAAAACGTACCCGGCCATCATAAGGCTCGGTAGAATCATACCCGGCCACGTGGAGCTCGGTAAACCCAACTGATCAGTGGTTGCACAATAGGTGCCGTACCCGGCCGACTATAGCGCGGCTCGGTAGAGTAAAATAGATACATATATATAATCCATGCTCGACTCATGGGATCACGTTCTAAACCTTTCGGAGTGACGTAAGAACATTATGGACATACATAACCTCAATATGAACTTCACTAGGACTTACGGATCCTACATACTTTCTTAGAATAACTTTGTACGGAAAGAACAACATGGAAAATCTTAGTTGCTAGGCGTAGATTCATTATGAAATAGCGTATTCATTTCACATTAGATCATGCCAAAAGAAGGAAGGAAGTGCCTTAACATACCTGGAGTAGGGAAAACTCTGTATAATATTCTGTTGGAAAACCTTCGTTAATTGAACGAAATTTGCCCCTGCTTCTTAGACATTCATGGACGAAATTGCTTCTGGTTCCTAAAAATTTTCGAGTGAAATAACGTTTATGTTTCCTTGAAATTTTTGAGAGGAGTAGCGTTCTGGTTGCTTGAAATCTTGGAAGGAATACGTCTTTTTTTTTTGTTCCTTGAGATTGAAAGGAATTTCGTGGAATTTTTGAGACTAATCTTTGATCCATATTGGATTGAAATTTGGACGAAAACTGATTCTGCTCAAACCAAAACAGAATGTGGTCAAAATGACTAAATCAAAATGATTCTTAACGTTTTTGGTCTCAAACCAAAACAGAATGTAGTTTGGTCTTAAAGAATTGATTACCCAATTTTCTAGATAAATGCTCACAAGTCTCCTTTTGATAAGACTAAATTTAAGTCATATGTTGGTTAGTAGCCATTTGGCAAAAGTGACGGAGAGTCATTTCCTTGCTATTGTGGCTTTGTGCCACGTGGAAGGGTGGGTGAGAATTATTAATCTTTACCCACTTATTAGTTAACTAGGTAATGTCCTGTTACCCGACTATTAATTAATTACCCGCAAAATTGAGAATTATTCCCACTTACTTAAAATATTACTCACTTTTAACATTTCTTATACACCTTACTAGCATGGACATGTAGTACCTTGCATGTCACTAGTCCATAAATACCGCGTATTTTATCTCGGGCCATATTTATCCCAATATGCCAAACTTGGACAAAAATTCATTTTCTTTGACTTGCTCCGCCTTTCACCTTCATGAACCTACTAATCGCTTGTGAAATAGCATAATCCTTATAATCTCCGAATAATCTTTTACTTGGACTGATGTCAATTACCTTATGACAAATTTAACGTACAATACTTCAGGGTGCAACATCGTCGTAACTTAATACTGCAAAGCGTGACATTACCGTAATGTAACACTGCTGGGTGCAATACTGTCGTAACTTAATATTGCTAAACATCATCATAATATATTACTGTAGAGCATAACATCGACGTAATACTGCGGGGCGTAACATTTAAAGGAGAAGCATTTGCTGCGAATGTGTCGAAATCTTCCCGAAATATGAAATGCTGAAAGGGTATCCTTTATTGCTTGGCGTAAACATATGCCGTAAATACATATCGTTCCGTTGTTGTGAGCTCGGCCCGCATGGGTGCGGCTCCTCTGGTTATCTGATCCGTTAATATGATTCCGTGTTAGAACTTAGCCTGCCATTTATTGGCCCTTCCGAGGGGATGGTGCCCTTACGAGGAGGCAATCGCATGTCGTCCGACTGTAGAAGAAAGAACCGCGATCATGTCGAATCCCTTTCTTGGGGGTGCGTTGCTCTGTAATAATTTTGCTGGCGGGACCTTTTAGGTTGAAAACCTGGTCGAGGATAGAGAGCTCGGCGGGTCCCGCGGAGGCCTCGAATCTCCGAGTGGAGTTTTAGAATTTCTGAATGCCTTGGTTAACTACCTGTATGTGAGTTAGTAAAAGGAAATAAACGATAAAGGAGCGGAGTAGTTATTCCTTGCTGCAGGGTGTGTAGGCGACATTTTTCAAGGTTAGGTATATTCCTGCCGTCTCGACGCGCGAGCCCTAATGTAACCTTCCGCCGCATTAAACCAGGCTCGGCTGAAGATGCAGTTCTGCTTACCCTTTGATTGCTTTGAGTGCGGAGTCGTTGATGCCGACGACGGGTTACATGGTGAGGCATTTCCTCTCGTCGTGTGTAGCTTTTCGTCGAATGACTTAGTCCCACCTTTGTCGGGGAGTCTCACCCTTTTGGCGGAGTAGGGTCGAAATCGCCTCTAGGTGGTGCACCCATTGCTGTCTGAATAGAAATGTCCGCGCTTCGCGGACTCGGTGTTCCAGCCCGAGATCAAGTGAGCTGTATAGAGGGAGCGTCCTTCCTTGTTGTTGTGGCGATCGACGTCTAAAATCCATCAAGGATTTGAGGTATGGGAGTGATTTGGTTCGTTAGTCCAAACTGCCTTATTGGCTTTGGCCCGATGCCGTTGGTATAGTTTGTCGAAACACCTGCACTCATGAACACATGCTTTACTTGGAGTAGGTTAAATCAAGGAGGGGGTTACCAATGCATGAATACGAGGCCGAGGTGAAGCCTCAGCGTCCCTTTCCTCGGATGCAAGGGTATCCTTCGAGTATATTCCCTGAACCCATCTTTTCCTGGCAATGAGTACTCTCTCGATTTATTCTGTGGATCTTTAAAGGGTGCCACCACCCTTTTTCTATCGTGTCAATACGCTGTGACTTGTCAGCTTCATTTTTCCCGATATCCTTCCTCCCTTGGAGCTGGATTCGAGCCTGATCGCTCTATGGTACTTGGTGGCGACCTCTATTGGATATCATGGTTATTGTTGTTTTGGGCCGGTAACGCCGCGGCCCTGTGGTTCCTGTGCCGGGCCATAATTCTCTTGAAGGAGTCTTGGTCGAACAGGTCTGAGCCGCCTGGCATTCCCGGATTCGCTTATGGTGATCATGATGTTTGGTACAGCAGTGTTGAAGTCGCACTAAGCTGGGCGGGATTTCCCTACCCACCGACCTTGTTGAATTTGGTTCCATCGGAGTTTCTTCGAGGATGCGGACCTCGGGCTATCTCTGTGCTGTTGCGAGGTAGGTTACATCTCAAGTCGTTCCTTCCGTTCCCTGCACATGGATGATACCTCCATCTGCTTTGTATCAGCTTCTTTGTCGGGAGCGTGCTTGGATATACCGAACCCGAAGGGGTTCCTAGAGGGTTGTCCATGGCCCCGATTCGGGACTGGCATCGGGTGTGGGCATCCGACAGGACCTCGGCTGGTTACCTGATCGGTCTCCGCTCGAAATGCCCCGGAGTCAATGGGCATGCTTTGCTTAGGCTTTGGGTGAGGGCCTGTATTGGACAATCATCCGAAACCAGGAGCGATCTCATTCGTCTTATCAGGGGATAAGGTACGGCTTCCCGCGGTATTTCTTTTCTTCTTTGTTCAGCCCCAGGTATATCGAGCCCTCTTGATACTGCTTTGGTGGCACTGGCGCGCGCTTTCGCGGAGGACCATGTGGTATGGTAAGCGAGTCTATGAGGTTAGGTGCCAGGCAATGGAGTTGTGTCACGGTTCCTCTCGAAAGAGTTTCTTCGAACATTCTCAACAAGACGGGCTCGAACCCATCGTCTCGGGTGTTGCTGCCTCTGAACGAGCATGCGCAAGCGGTGGTAGGGATCCAAGGTCCTGTTGCACCTAGGGAGTTCCGGCATTCCGGTTTTTTGTGAAGCGAGTTCCGGGACCGTTTCCTCGGGAGACAGTTGCTTTAAGAGCTTCCACGAGCCTGATTTCATCCTTTCGAAGAGATTCCCAAGCATCTTCACTGCGGCATGGTCAGTTACTGACCTGTTGTTGCTTGACCTCTCGGATACTGGCTCATCGTAAGGAGGTGTCTTCATCGCTATTGCGTTGGGAGTTCCCGAGCGACTTCGCAACTGAGCGATAGCCAACTGTCATGCCTGCAACATTTCAAAAATAACACAAAGACTAACTCCCTGTTCCACCCGGGCTGGGGTTTTTTGAGCTTCATGTTGATCGCTGTGCCGTACGCTCCTGTCGGTGTGAGGCGTTTCGTCGACTCGTCGTGCGTCCTATGAATCTACATCCGCTAGGATCGGTGCGGGAGCGATATCAGGACCAAGCGGTGGTGCTCCAGCGGCTGGGACAGCCACTCCATTTTCCCCGTGATTTTCGAGGTTTTGGTTCTTAACTCCGTTTACCGAGCCGAGCAATTTGGCCTAAGATCAAAGGATCTTGGACAAGAAAAAGTGTGAAAGATAATGTGTGTTTGTGTGACAAAACCAACAAGAAAATAGTCACTATTATTGTTAGCCCCATGGTGGGCGCCAAACTGTTTACCGTGCAAAAGGTAACAACAATTAAATTTATAAATGGGACTCTAAAAATATGTGATCTATTACCGAGCTATTTGTTAAAGCAATTAATGCTGAGAGCATGTAGTATAAAGATAAAATGCGAGTTAAGGCGAAGCAGTAATCAAACCAAAGGGGCCTGTTGCCCGAGCTCGGAGATGGTCGATGGAGGACCTCGAGGTCGATACCTGGCTCGAGATCGAGCTATCGGGGGTAGTCGGGGATGTGATAACAATTATAGGTGTGATTAAACAAGGCACTACATTGCAAATATTAGACAATATGGTGAAGAACAAGTAAGAAAACAATAAATGTCAAGGAGGCCTCGGGCCTATGAGGATGAACCACTTAGAAGAAAAGAGAGAGAGAGAGAGAGATATTATTGCACTTGTGGAGAAATAGAGAACATCATCCCCTTACAAGATGGGACGAGTCCCATTGTATAGGAGGGGAGACTCGACTACAAGTATATGGGGATTAATTACAAAGTACGGTGATGGGATGGCTTGACATGATTCTTCAGCATAGACTCTGGATAGGCCGGGCTTGTCAGATATAGCCCTGTACCCAGAGGGCTTCCCCCTCTGTCCTGGCTTCATTCTTCGTTTTCTCTGAGTCGGGCTTCGATGGGTCCTGAGGTCGAGAACTTGGTCGCGACCCCCTGCCCTCGGGGTCCGAGGACATGCTTCTGAAATGTCTCGACAGCGAGAAATCAAGTCATTTGATTTCGCCGAGTACAATAGTACCGGGTGCAGAGATATGAATATGAATATGAAACGTAACGAATGTGTTATATAGAAAGTATCTGTATAGCCATAGAGAAAAGTGAATAATTGACGTAAGTCAGTTACAGTTAAAACATTTGCAAAATGTGAACGTTGTGAATGGGAACTTGAGCGAAGATCGCTCCCGTTTGAAGAACGGTTACCTCCTGCATTACCTGCAGAACTTAAAATATGATGGATGCAAAACATATATGGGTTATTGCGAGAATTTAAACATGATGCGAATTCCATTTGGACCATGAAGATTGTCTTCAGACGCTGAGGATGATGTCCGTTTACCGTGAAAATAGTAATTACAATTAGATTTGTAAATGGGATTCTAAAAATTCGTGATCTATTCCCTAGCTAGTTGTCAGATCAGTTGATGCTAATAATATTAGGTTTAACAATAAAGTGCGAGCTAAAATGAGGAAATGGTCAAACTGAAGGGACTGATGCCCAGTAGCAGGGCTTATCGATGGGGACCTCAGGTTCCAGGTTCGGGTCGAGCTCGAGGTATCAGGGGAAGCGGGAATGGGATAACACTTAAGGATACAATTGAGCACAACTCTTTATGACCAATATTGAGCAATATGATGAAAAACAAGCAAGAGGACGATATATTAAAGCGGCCTCGGGCAAGTGAGAACAAAAAAGTTAGAAAGAAAGAGGGAGAGAGAGAGATATTATTGCACTTGGAGAAATGGAGCAACATCAGTCCCTTACAAAGTGGCATGGGTTCCCCTTATATAAGAGAGGGAACGCGGTATGGTACAGAGTTCATTAAATGTAAAGGTACGGGGATGTGACGGATAAGCGAAGTACTATAGTTTGCTGAGTCTAGCTGCCTTTCTCGAGAATTCCCCGTCGTCGAAGCCTTTATCCGGCCGCTGGTAATTTCCTTATTCTCGGAATCTCTGCTGTTTCGCGGAAGATCCTTGAGATAGGGAGCTTGATCACAATCCTGTACCCACGAGATGCTGACATGGTATTGCGAACATACTTCAATGGCGGGAAATCGATTCCCCTGATTTCACCGCATACAGATAGTCTCTGAGTTTCCTAGAACGAAGAAGTAGGAAATGATATTGAACCGTCATCTCGAGGTCATCATTGCCATGAAGTCACACATATTAGAGCATTAAATGCCATGCTCAAGAGAACCGTGCAGGGCCGCCGTCAAACATGGTAATCAAGAAACCCACAAACTGCTGCAAGCTCATCTCTTCTGCTTCGCCGGCGATTCTTATAAATGTACCGATTGCTAGATGCTTCCCATCTTTACCCTTCCTTCAAGCCCGCAAACCAGAATTTCTCTATTCGGTATCCTTCCCTCTATTCATAGAAAGTTTCTACCATTTTTCATGGCTAGGACTTCTAGGACCGTCCTGTGACGGGATTACACTGCGTCGTCGTCCCGATTATCCGAGGGAGAAAACAAATCGATTCCTACTTTAGAGAAATGGACTCCTCCTGATACTGATACATCGAATGATTTTGACATCGTGACTCCCTCGTCTACGTCGGGTCGATGTGAGCACATATCTCGATATGTCGGCATCGTGATCGATGCTAGTAAAGTGAAGGAGGACTGCCGATGGAGCGAGGCAGTGGAGGTAGAGATTCCCGACCCCAATGATAACATTACCGATTTCAAGGCTGGCTTTCTTTACGTATATACTTACCCATTCACTCTGGGCCCTGGTAAATCTATCGGATCTCCTCCCTTCGAAATGGACCTGGTTATCCAGACTTCTGCGCCTGGTATAAGGTGACTCGGTTAGATCTATCTGTCATTTGGAGGATAGTGTTAATGCTCAGGCATTTTACTGAAGGGGTTAAAGGCGAGGTCTTTACCCTTAACCACTTGATCGGATTATACCGCCCTCGGCTGTATCGAGGCTTAACCAAGCTTCCACATCGGTCCAAAAAGTCTTTCTTCACGAGCGTTGATAAGGGGAAGGACCGGGGATGGATGAGCAGGTTTATCCGAGTGAGGACCTCGGACATCATCCCGGCCCAGAGGATGCCCTATCCAGAGCAGTGGAATGATCAATGTAAGTGAACTTCCCTTTAACCACTTCTCAATTACTCTTTCATCGGTCATGAAAACTTCTTTGTGCTCTCCCAGTCGTTGCTTCGCATCGCGGGGTGGTCCCAAATTTGTCAAGATGGATCAGGAGTTTGGATAAAAAGTTCTCGTACCGTATTCGGTCTTGGACCATCATGGCTAAAGGGCGTTGGGTGGCCAAGAATCACGGTGAGGTTGCTTTACCTCCTGTGCTTTGCTCTTTGTGCTTCCTTCCAAGCCCTTAGCAAAAACGTATCGTGTTTATTGTATTGGTGCAAGCCTTGGCGAGAATATGCAAATGAGGCCGCCCACCGTTGGTGAAGCAGAGGCCTTGAAGCCTTATACGAACAGGAAAAGGAAAAGCAGGGCAGTCACCGCTCGTCCTGCTGAAACTACTGCCCAATCCTCCGGGTTGAACCTAGATATCGTGGGGGAGGACGATGATGGAAGTCCGTTGAGGAGGAGAACTAGGTCCAGTGCGAGAGATTTGCAGGCATCCCGACCGGAGGCTGATGAATCAGGGAAGGCCGGCTCCGGCCAGCCTGGTGAGCAGAGGGTCCTTGAAGAGGATGCTAATGCAGCTTCTGCTAGGAGGGCCATTGGCGTTGATCTTGAGGTTTTGGAGCCTAGGGCTTTCCAGGATCGTGGGTCGCTATTTGGAGACATCGGCGACCCGAACGATTTCATTCAGAACTTTCTCGTTTCATCAAGAGAACTGAGAGATGCCGAAAGGATGATCAGTGCCACAGTTGGGACTCCTCTTAGAGGGGGAGACTTCATTGCCAATATTTTTGATGGCTTAATCGACGAGGCTGATCTCGACGTCTCTGGCCCTGTTAAAGCGGCGGAGAAGTCCATACAGAAGGTTTTTGCTTTTCCTTGCGCATTTCTTTCCATTCTCGGGCATTATTCGCCATCTTTCTCAACTTTCCCATTGTGCCACAGTGTAAGGAGATGTATGGTGATGCCATTCTTCGGCTTCGAGGGGAACTTTTCCGCCGTGAGAAGGAGCGTAATAAAATTGCCTCGAAGCTGTAGGACTCGGAGGTTTGTCATGCTCAGCGAGACAAAGAGTTAGGACAACTTCGGACTACCTTGGAGGCGGCTCTTCGGGAGAAGGTCGCTCTTGTTGCTCAGGTACTCTGCCTTTCTCATACCCGCCCTTTTACTCCGTATTCCTACATGTTCTGGATTCATATATTTATCGACTTGCCCTTGATCGTAGGTCGAGCAGAGTAGCTCGTGGATTAGTCAGTTGGAAGCGGAGATCTCCGGGCTGAAAGAGCGTAACGAGATTATGATCGGGGAATTTGCAACATCTCGAGATCTTCTCCCGGGCACTCACAGGGAGATTATTACTTTGGCTGCGGCTAAATCTGAGGCCGAACGAGATGCTGCCGGTTATAGGGAGGATGCGACCACGGCGCACACAATGGTCCGCAACATGTCCACGACAGCTGAGCAGAGACTAATTAGAGCTATCGAGCACGCCAAAGCGGAGGCGAAGAGGGAGACCCTGGAATGACTTGAGGCTAGAGGCTTTGATTTGTCTGCCGATCTGGAGGAGGCTTGTACGGTGGAAGGGAGACTGGCGCTCTTGATTTCCTATGAAAGGGGTGACGATGATAGTGGCGGGGAGTAGTCCTCGAGCCCTTCTAGTACGCCTTTCTTTTTTGCTTCATGTGTGTCCCCCGCCTCGGGAAACGAATAGCGTAAAGATGTTTTCTCTTTTTTCTAATGTATATAAAAAGAAGCGTTTATCTTGTCAGCTTTTCGCCTTGCTTCTTTGCTTTCGTGTTCCGTCACTGGCCCTTCGGTGCCTTTTCGTGGGGCAGAACAGGGGCCCGAGACAAGACACGTCCCAAGGTGGGATCGATAGTTCTCCCCCCCCCCCCCCGAATCAATATTTATGACGTCGGGGATCTCCCGAGGTCCTTCGGTCATATAAGTTATGTGGGAGCCTAGAATGATTCTGCCAATGCACTCCCCAAGAAGAAGGTGAAGCTAATGCGTTCAAAGTTAATTAGCTCTCTTAGGCAGATGAGCAGTTGTCGCTTAGCCTCTATATATTTGCTCGTCCGCCCTTCAAGCGACGATTTTGCAGTTTTTGATAAGCCAATCTCCTCTGTGCAGCCTGGCGCTCTGTGCGAGTCCTTTTGCTCCCCTACTTCCGAAATTTTTTGCTTGGATACTCATCGTCTTCCCCTCATTCTGTTGTAATCATGGCTGCTGCTTTGACGGCTGAACCTCGATCGGAGGGGAGTCCCTGCTGCGCTCTACCCTTGGTTGGTACCAGCGGTTTACCCTTAATGTCGGGAGATCGAGACTCGGGTCGCCCTACCTTGAAGAAGGCTGTCACACCGAGGAGACCTCGTGATGTTCCAGGCTATCGAGAGCATGTGTCGAGGGTTATTTCATCGGTGAGGGAGGAAAACCTCGAGGTGATCAAGAAAGAATGCAGATGGGGGGAAGGCGTGATTTTGCGAGCACCTTCCCCCGAGGAGAGTATCATGACATATGTTGAGGGGTTCTTGAGTGTAAATATCCATGTTCTTGTGCCAGGTTCCTCGGACCGGGTCGTGCTTGATTTCTTCGGAAATATCAAGTAATGTTGGCGTAGGTTCATCCATTTCATTGGAGAATAGTGCAGTCGATGAGGTATTTTGCAGACAAGGCCAGGATAGAATTCCCTCTTAGCCACCTCGTGAGGTTGTATCGGCCATTGCGTTATCGGGGCCTGATTGTTCTTCAACGTAGATCCACCTGAGCTCCCGCGATCGGCGGCGAGGGGGATGAGGACCGTGGTTGAATGAATCGGTTCGTTTGAATCCAGACGACCGACGTTATACCCAAAAATTTTTTTCCATGCCCTGAGAGATGGAACCTCACTCGTAAGTGCTTCGTTTGAGCTATCTTTTAAGTTGGCATAGGGTTGGCCCCGTAACGGTATCTTTCTGTTCTCTGTTTATAGAGACCCATTGGCTGCCCGGCGAGATCCCTGATTTAGCCGAATGGTCACATAGGTTAGCAGCTTGTTCATCTTACGATAGGCGCTGGTGGTGAGATCTATCAAAAGAGAGATGGGAGGCGAATCATCACGGTAGGTGCCCGAAGTCTTGCACCCCTAAGGGCCAACTTCCTTCTTGCAGGCTAATCTGATTTGTCTGCTATAGGTGCTGAGAGTCTCTTCGAAGCGAGGTCGAGTCCTCCGAAGGAGGAGGAGAGACTACTGGCCCCGGGGGCAAGGAACACCGGAAAAAGGAACGATGCCCCGGAGTGTGAGAAGGCCTGTCATGAGGTTCCTTCTTCACGGCGGTTAGGGGGAAGCAATTCGGATGATCGGTAATCTTCTGGAGTTGCCGCGTCATCAGACGTTGCTTCGGCCTTCGGCGAGGCTCAGCGCTTTGGCCTTATGGTGAGTTTCAAACGTTGTAAGGATGTTCCGACCCTGCGCTGCTCTCTTTTCTCTTTCTTTACAAGACTTTCCTTCTCAGGCTTTTGACAGGAACAAAGCCGAACTGCTTCTTCGTGAGGCCCTATTACGGGGTGCTCGAGGTAGGGAGAAATCCGTCAGCTTCTTTGTGTGGCAAAGGAAAGCGAGCTCGTCTCCTTACGATGTGAGGTAGATCGGAGTCGGGCCCGGGAGTCTCTCTTGGAGAAATAGGTATTCCGCATCTCGCACTAGCCTGTATTACCTTTTGACTTGTCATCTTGACACGTTGTTGTTTTAGCTGAAGGATAAGACGAACGAGCTGGAACAACTCTGGTGCGAGGTGGGCAAGGCAAAACGTGAATTCATCGAGCTACAGGCGCATGTGGATGCCAATTCTGAGGCCAAAGAGAGAGCTCAGGCCGGGGCTTCCACTCTTGAGGCGCAAATTCAGGCTGCCCGTGCGAATGATTCTGCTCCGGTGAAAATAATCGTGAGGCTCTTATCTGAGCTTTCAAGGGATAAAACAAAGATGGTGAATGTCCGGGCCGAGGTTGTGATGAACGATACCAGGGCGGGACAGAAATTGCCGGCTTATTCGAGGAGCGCTGCCGCTGCTAAATTCGAGTTGCAGAAGACCCTCGATCGTGCCAACAATAGCAAGGAGTACGTGAGGTGAAAATCCCGGAGGGAGACCCTTGAGGAGATTCACGCCAGAGGCTTTGATCTCTCGGGGGAGATCGTGCAAGCCAAAGGAGAGGAGTACGATGCGAAGTTCCTGCTGTCCAATGCTGAGGATGATGGGGAGGAGATCGTCAGGCTTTAACTGCCGGAAAGAAGCGGAATGATCATTCCCTACCTTCTTTGTTATGTATATATAACTTTCATTATACGACGCGGGCTGAGGTCGCGCTTTGTCGTCAATATGTAGCAATAAGAGGGGAAACCCCGCAACTTATGTCTTCTGTATTTCTGCTTGTTGGAGTTTTGATCGGGTCAGTTTGATCTCATATTTACCCTTAGGCTCACATGATTCAACTGTCTTTGGGCTCAGTCTCCGAGTCGCATTGCGATTCGAGCTTGAAAATTAACCGTGAAGTTTGTTCCTGCCTGCATAGGCGGATGGCGATACCCTTTTGTGTTCCAGGTGAAAGTGACCTTACAGGTGCGTAGCCGGGGGCTCGCTGATAGGGGCATTTATATCGTGCCCTTAGGCATGTTATAATTTAAATGTTTCCGGTCTAGTCTCCAAGCCGCATTGCTATTCGAGCTGTAATTGACCGTTAAGCTCTTTCTTGCCTGCATAGGCAAATGGCGATGGACTTTTGTGTTTCGGGTCGAGGTGACCTTATAGGTGCGTGGCCCGTGGGCTCGCTGATGGGGGAATTTATGCCGTGCCCTTAGGCATGTTGTAGTTTAGCTATTTCGGGTCCTGTCTCCGAGTCACATTGCGATTCGAGCTGTAATTGACCCTTAAGCATTTTTTCTGCCTATGTGGGCGGATGTCAATGGCCTTTATGCTATTCGGTCGTAGAGACCGGTTAATATGTGTCCCGTAGGGCTTGCTTAGTTAACTATTTTGGATCCTATCTCTGAATCGGGTTACGATTCGAGCTCACTTTAATCCTCAAGTTGTCAATTTTTGGTTGGCGACAATGTCCCTTACACTGTTTGGTCGTAGAGACCTTTTGATGTTTGGCCCGTAGGCTTCCTTAGCTGGCGCGACAATGGCTCTTACGGTGTTTTTGCCCGTGGGTTTTTTTATAGGCTTTGTTTTTCGCTCGTTAAGGTCTTTTTGAATATTTATACCTTACCCGTCATCGGTTCCGGGGAACCTCAATTTGAAGTCGTTATCGACGATGTTCGAGTACCTCGGAAGGTTCATATCTCGTAGGTCGAGTAGATCGACGCTCTTGCGATTTCGAGCCGACATGGTCGGAGCTCATTTTTTGCCTATTGAGGGAAGCCTGTTTTAACCGGTTCTTTTCGAAGTATATTCGGAGTAGTGGCCTGTGATTTTGTTTAGCGATAGTCGGGCATCCCCGAGTCGCATTATTTTTGCGGTATCAGCCATTTTGGTTATAGTGATATGCATTTGGACGTAGCCCTTTTTTATCCTGAGTGATAGTTTAGGTGTCTACGCTGAGGGTATGCCTTTTAGGGATTCTTACAAATGCGACGTATAACCTAAACTTCGGGATTTTCATGCCTGTTGAGGTCTTAGAGTTTGTCATGCCTGTTGAGGTCTTACAGTTTGTCATGCTCGTTGAGGTCTTACAATTTGTCATGCCTGTTGAGGTCTTACAGTTTGTCAAGAATAGATCTGGTTACGCCGAGGCTGCCTGCTAGGGGTCTTACAGTTTCGGGTTTTCCAGCGTATGGCGATTAATGGCAATCTCCGAGTCATCGAGTTTGTCTAAGCTTAAAGATAGTTTCCTGTCGCGCCCCCTTTTCTCGCGAAATCGGTATGACATTTTTGGAAGACAACTCGTTCCCTTTTGGGAATTGGGTTTTGGAATTGATGAGTCGCCACCTAATGATTTATGTGCATTAGGACACTTTGGAAGAGTTTGATTTTGGATAACCAGAGATAGGGTAAGGGCTTGAAATTATTCCACGGGGAATGTGTTAGGCACCCCTCGGAATCCACTAGTGTGGTTCCCGGCCAAGCTACTATTGTGACTTAAGGTACAAATAACACATAGGCAAGTAGGACTTCAAATAAGAGGGTTTTTTTTACATAAAGTTTAGAAATAAACAAAGTCGGAAAGCATTAAAGAGAGTTGATTAAGAAGAAACGTTTTAAAAGGATTTAAAAGAAACAAAGAACAAAAGGAAGGGGATCCTAGGTTTATTAAAATATGGATCACCCCACACAACACCCGGTAATCACTCTTACGCGTGGTGTTATCGTGTGGTCATCATATCCTTATCTACCCTTTCCCACCCCTTTAAGGCACTAAAGCACAGAATGGTCTCGTTTACATATTGCATGCTATTACCCGCCCCAATCCTATCAATCCCGGAGGTACTTGGGACTACTAATCTTAAGGGGAAGAAATGTTGGGCTTATTTGTGGTTTCAAAAGGTAAAAATACTAAGGCGACAAACAAAACACATATAGCAAGTTTGGGGGAGCATATAAACAAATACAAAGGCTCAAGAAGACCTCCTTTAAACCAAGAAAGCATATAGTGTAGCATGTATTGCACGTACTATTTAAGGTCTAATTAAAACCTAAAAATTTGAGGAAGACTGATTTATTACATAGTTCAGATAAGAAGCCCGAATCAGGTCTGCCTGCTGGTTGTAGCTAATAACACCTGATTCAGTTTATAAGTATATCATATGGCTTGCGTAAGTGTTAGACGAAGCTCCTATAGGCATGATATCTACTGATTTCAGAAAATAATGAAGTAGGTGGAATATATACAGATTAAGAGGGGTTACCATATTATTAAAGAAAAGCAAACTTTAGCAAAAGCTACAGGTTCAACCAACGTTATTATTGGTTTTAGACTTATAAACGAGTAAGGTAATTTAAATTCGATTAAAGCTCCTATAGGCATGCTTTCTATGCGCTTGTCAACTTTAAAACACATTTATAAACATAGTAGAAATGTAGAAAACCCTATAGGCGTGACATCTAAATGCTGAGATTTTATATGAACGTGACATTTGATTGCATTTGGTTATTAAGACCTATGAACACGTTTGCCTGGTGAGAAGTGGATGTGCAAGAATCAGAAAAGGACATATAGGCATATTTTCTACATGCATGTGCATCCCATAGACATGGTATCTATATATGCAGAAATCAGAAATCCTACAAACATGGTATCTACATATGCAGAAATCAGAAATCCTATAGACATGGCATCTATAAGAGAGTGCTGAAATTAGAAATCCTATAAACATGGTATCTGTATGGATGTGCTGAAATTAGAAATCCAATAGACATGGTATTTATATGAAAATGCTGAAATTAGAAATCCTATAGACATGGTATCTATATGAGAATGGAGAAATTAGAAATTATATTGACATGGTATCTATATGAAAGTGCTGAAATTAGAAATCCAATAGACATGGTATCTATATGAAAATGCTGAAATAAGAAATCCTATAGACATGTTATTGTCACGCCCCAAACCGAGGGACATGACCGGTGCCCGACCGGAAAGTCCCAGTCAAGCGGACCTGGGTGCCTTTCCTATCCCGCGCGTTACCCCGTATTTTCTTTGCTCATTAATCAAAGGAAATAGTCATTTGTAATTAAAACACCCTTTTTACAAAACATACATAGCCACTTAATAAGGTTTACAACTTACATCGCCCAACATACAAAATACATATTTACATAAGTTCGCAACCCACATTTACTGTCTAAGGAGCCTCTAAGGATACAAAAGGATAATACAGTACTTGCCGGTAACAAGACTCCGGCTATACCTTACACAAAAACCAAAACAAGACTCCAGAATGAAAGCGGCATGAGCCACGCAGAGCCCCGAGAGGAAAGGGTCTCACCAATTCAACTGACGGGAAGTGGGGGGGGGGGGGCTACGGCTGGTGGACTGGAGTACCTGCTACGGATCCACCTACAATCATAAAACGAATTTAGCGCCCCCGGCAAAAGGGACGTCAGTACATTTGAATTGTACTGGTATGTATAAACAAACTTTGCCCCAAGTAAACTCAAGCCATACACAAGTAGCGAGCAGTAATAGAATAAACTGTCAAATACACATGAAAGGTACAATCAAGCCAAACAAGTTTACAATCTCTCCTTTTCCCCTTCAACATTTTCACATCAATGATTTCACAATTTTTCTCATATTTTCATTTCAGTAGTGATTTCGATCACTTTGCACCCTTATTACCTCGGCCACCCTTATCAACACAACCCACACCTTATTACTTCGTGTTGCGCCGCGCAACCCGATCCCACCGAACAATCACAGTTCACAAACAACACAACAACAACAACAATTCACAAAGATCAACAACAACAATTCTCAAAGAATAACAACAACAATTCTCAAAGAATAACAACAACAATTCTCAAGGAATTTCCATGACCATCAATACTATTTCCATCATATTCAACAACTCATATGCATTTTTATGTCACAACGATTATTGCCCACGACAAGCCATATATGTTATTACTACAGTTGTTCCAATTGCATCATTTACGATTCTCTTCCATCATTTGTTTCTCAGCTCTTACCACACAATACATTCACAATCACACATTTGGTTTATTTCCAATTACTTACACCAATATATATTGGGAGACTTAACCACGAACACTCAAATCATACCAATCACAAGAATTTCACATGTAATCCACGTAGATATCACATACCAACTACTCATACACCAAACAAGGTGATTTTACAAAGGTCAATGTTAGCCATACATACCTGGAGTCGAATTCCCTTTTAACTTCTATTTTCAATTCACCAAATAGTCTAGCAACGTCAATCTAGTGCACAAGTTAACACATATATCTTAGAATTAAAGTTCACAGTTACTACCCGAACCTATTTAGGTTATCAATCCTTCTTTGTACAATCCTTTACTCCTAGCCAATTCCTCTTACTGGATTTTAGGTTTTAAAAAGGCATGCATGTATATTTGTAACCTCCATTTTCAAGAATCAATGCATGAGACTCCCCCCTAAGCTTAAACCCGAAAATCGTTGAAAATGGGTTAGGGATTTCATCTGCAAGAATGTGGATGAAGACGATTACTTTGAATTTTCCCGGCCCGGATAGTTTTGAAGAATCAATTTGAGGAAGATGCCTTTCTCTCTCAAGACCCTCTCTTCCCTCTCTCTTATTTTGATCAGAAAAGTTGTTAAAATGAGGGGTTGGGGGTGTTTCATTAAAAGGGGGTCGGGTTTAAAATTTAGAAAATTAGGAGTCCGAGTCAGGTTTGCGGTCGCATTTTGCGATCGCAGAGATGAAATGCGGTCCGCAAAATGGACCGCAGAAGTGCTCCAAAAATCCAATCCCACTGTTTGGGTCTGCGGCGGAAATGCGGTCCGCATACCCGATTTACGGTCGCATAATGCACCACATTTTTGACCTCAAATTTGACTGACACATTGACTCACTTTGCGATAGAAATGCGGTCCGCATATAAATTATGCAGTCGCATAATGGAGCACATTTTGACCTCAATTTTAACCAAATCACTGATTCGATCTGCGGCAAAAATGCGGTCCGCATACTAGATCTGCGACCGCATTCTGGACCGCAAAATAGCACTTTTCTGGAAAACTTGATTCTTTGATTTTTCAATGCTCAGATCAGTGAAAAAGGGTCCGAACCGCGGCGTGCAAGCTCGTCGCGAAGAATTTTACACATTCCTAACAGATATTCGGAACTTGACACTACGAGCTACTAGGTTTCGAGCACAAATTTTGCACGGGGCCTTACATCCTCCCCCACTTAAAATCATTCGTCCTCGAATAAGCATCTTAAAAAAAAATCAGTTGGTTTTTTTTTAAAACATGATATGCGGACTCCCAATTTTCACTAACTCCCATGTTTTTAAAAATTTTTGCCAGAGTTTCCTTTGTAATTTAGACATATCTACCTATCTGAGAGCCCCCGAAATACAATTCCAAGAACCGTTACACAATTACAACTGTCCCTATACAATTCATTACCTCAACAATTGCACATATTCAATCACTTGCCACATTCTGCACATAATTTAGTCACTTCAATGAGTCCCACATAATTAACCGCTTCAACATACCACATGCATATAAATAAATCATTACCAATCTACACTACCATTAGTTGTTTACTTATCACATGAGTTTTTATAAAACTTTCATTTAGCAAAAAGAGGTTCACATGACTTAAGCAATCACAACACATACAATTCTTACACCAGTAGAGGGATTTCTATAGTAAAGCATTTAGGAAAAAAAGATGGGGTGTCTTTGCACCAATTTGGACACAATATCAATTTGCTTAGGGATAAGAGTTCGCACGATTACTACTAGACGTGTTCAAACAGATGGGGATATTTTTCCTTCATTTCCTTTTCCGCTTCCCATGTGGCTTCCTCAACTCGTTGACTTCGCCATAATACTTTAACTGAGGCAACTTCCTTATTTCTCAATTTACGGACTTGCCTATCAAGGATAGCAACCGTAGCCTCTTCGTACGACAACTCTTCATTCACCTCGATGGTCTCGACTGGCACAACTGTGGATGGATCTCCAATCACTTTCTTCAATATGGACACACGGAACTTGACACTACGAGCTACTAGGTTTCGAGCACAAATTTTGCATGGGGCCTTACAGTTATCTACCCCTTTTGCATTCATGGTTATCCCTCCCTTTTCACTAGCCATCCCCAAGAGTTTTATTACAAGGTTATTACAGCTCGGAAGGAAAATAATGTAAAGAAAAATACATCAGAAATTAAAGTACTACCAAGGAGAGCCTAATTCAGACTTCTTGTCTGAAATATGAAGTAATCCAACTCCAAAGATCAGATTTCAAAGCCTTTCTCCCATTTGGGGGTATGTGAAAGTTCCCTAAGAGTCTCACATGAACTTCGGGCAACGCTTACACCCCATATACATTACCAGATTAAGACATAGTGCATTGTGGAAAGGCCAACACTCGAGTTTCCAAATTTAGAGGGAACTCAAGCTCCCAAGGCAAGGCTCATAGGAGGGGGGCAGAACTTTGAGATTAAGAGAGAGTGGAAGTGCATGATTCTGAAAGGGGAAAGGGAAAGGGAATACGGTTCACATTGATACACATAGGGGTATAGGGAATGGGGAGGTTTGCAAGAGTAAAAGAAAAGCAGGTTAATGGGCATACCCAGCGATGGAATAAGTTGGCACACCCTCCAGCCTGTTTATATGGAGGTTAAGCCCCATAGGTTCAAACTCAATTTCATGGGCAACAACTCAGATTTCCATGCCTTAAGTCACAACTCACAAACACATAAGGGTAATAGGGTAGGGGAGTAAGGATTCACAACAGAAACAGGCAGAAAGATTCGAGCATATTTAACTTAAATGTTGAACTCTACAAAAACAGTAAAGTAGAAATGGATAAAAAGCTGTAAGTAAACACATTGTGATGATGCTAAAACTTAACTTAGAACATACCATTTTCAAAGGAAACAAACAAAGTAAAGCAGTACGTCTTGAAAACAGGCCATAATGCAGACAGGAAAAGAATGTTATTGTGAGAGAGTATGAGTTTCGAAGAGATTATGAAGTGTAGTGTATGATTGTTAATCATGTGTGCTGTGTATTAAAGAGTCGTGTATTCATAGTGTGAAAGTCATGAGAAAATAAGGTAGGAAAATAATTGAAGAACTGATTGTCAATCAATTACACAAGACTCCCTTTTATTAAGGGATTCAGATTCAAACGGGTATAAACTAATTAAGGAAAGAAATTAATCAAACACATTGTGCAAAGTAGGCAATTAATGGTGAATACATAAAAGTTATTTAAGGACAGGGTTTTGAAATACACAGTTTGTGCAAATAAGGTAAGAAGATCAATTGATAACCAATAAATCAAAAGGGTCTAAGATTTTGTATGAATGAACCAAGTCAGAAAGATGGGAGAGGTTTTTTAATTTAAGGGAAATCAGCAAACAATCAATTAGACCTATTTGAAAGGAATTCTGAATCAATCACAATTTTAAAAACCCCTTCGAAGGAAGGTTTTTCACACATAAAGAGCACACAAACACGTTGAGTTGAGAGAAGATGTTGTGCCATTTGCACGATCAATAGAAAAATCCAGTAAAAGAGTTTAGAAGAGTTTATCAAAAGGTCCGAATCATATGAAACTCGAAATTGATCTAAAAGAGTTGGGGTTTTGAAATAAGAACCCTAGATCAGGCAAATCACAAAGAGAGGGCGAGCAATTGAATTGAAACATGTTTAGCGGTTTCAAAACAGAACTGAAGCTTCTAACATGCTTCTTTCAGTAGAAGAACTCATGAGACACATGATAGAAAAGTAACATGCAAACACAGTAGAAAGGTTCACATAAGACAGAGTGGAAGAAACTAATTCAAAGCATAATGATAAAAAGACTGATAAGAACAGTAGAAGAAACATGCTTAAGAAGATCTTTCAGGAGAAATTCAAACAAGGTTCAGTAGAAGAAAAATATCAAAACCTTAAGAACACAGTAGAAAAATATAGTAGGCGAGACATAACAGAACATGGTAGAAAAGCATACAGGAACATAGTATAGAAAACATAGTAGAAGAACATATGAGAACATGGTAGAAGAAAAAGCACAAGAACACAGTAGAAAAGCATACGAGCCCATAATATAGGAAAACATACTAGGAGAAGAATATAATAACATGATAGAAGAACACAGTAGAGACGAATACACACGAATGACAAAGAAAAATCATAAAAACACTTAAACACTTTTCAGAAAACCCTAGATCGGAAAAGAAAGGTTTTTGAAAGAAATTAATTTTTTTTTTTTGAAAGAAAAGTTAGGGAAATCGTTTGAAAATTAAGGGAAAGCATAGATACACAACAAATCTAAAGAAATCGGAGAAAACCTCGGTGAGTTAGGGTTTCAGAAGATCCCTACAAATGAGAAAGGCTTTGAGAGGTCACTGATCTGAGTCGGAGAGGTTAGAACCAGGCTCAAACAACTATGCTACGCCGGAGCAAGGCCAGAAATGACCGGAGAACCTCGTATCAGTAGAGGTCTAGGTTCGAACCTTCAAGGTCAGGCCTTGAATCATCAGAAATCAGGCATAGAAGAGCAATAGGAGGTGAGTATAGGACCCTTATAGCCTTAAAAGCCATTGATTCCGACGGCTTTTAGGGCGGAGGTGGTAAGAGACGATTAGGGTTTTGAGAATATTCAAGAGAGTTTGAGAGAGTGGAGTGCTTAGAGGCAACTGATAGATGAGAAGTAAGGAGACTAGGGTAGTCGTGTGGATTATAAAAGGCAAGAACGAATAGGGGCCATTGATCTCAGAGATCAACGGCCAGAATAAGAGGGGGTCTGGGTCGGGTAGGTTTTAGTTGGGTCAGGGGCGGGTTTGAATTATAAATGGGTTGAGGAATGGGGATGGAAATTGGGTTTAATTTGTGGGTTGTTTTAGGCTAAAATTGAAATGGTTAGGGCTAGTATTTAAATATCCATTTTTCCCTTTTATTTTACAAAAAATAGCAAAATCATTTCTGGAAACAAATGAAAGGTAGTAAGTTAATTAACAATGTATAAATATTGAATTAAAAATACCGGAATCAATTTTATAATTATAAACGGAATTAAATCTTAAAATAGCCTAAAATTACAATTATGTGCAATTTAATTTTTAAAATACTCGATAAATTTGTAAAAAATGTGAAAAAATTACTTAGCTGTATTTTTGTATAAATATGAGGATAAAATAAATGAATCACCAAAAATGATAATTTGAGGAATAATTATTGGTGTTTGTACTGCTAAAATAGGGCAATAAATTGGTTTAAAATCTTTTTAAAATTAGGAAAAATATTAAATCATTTGGACACACTTATATATGCATACATATGCTATTTTGAATGTATTTTGCATGTAAAAATATACAGGAAAAAATTGAGTATCAACAGCTGCCCCTCTTTTCCCATGAAGGATGAAAGAGTTGTCTGGTAAAGATATGATGGCCAATTTGACCGAGTGAAATGGTTTGAAGAGGTTGACCGTGCTCTGGTTCCTGAGCTGCCTACATATCCCTGGTCTTACAGGAATCAGGCCATATGTAGTTCAGGATTCGTCGGCGGAGTATGCCGATGGAGGGGTTTTTTTTTAGGGAACGGACGCAATTTTCAGGTTGGGATGAATGGTCAAGGTTTAGTAGGGCTGCGGGAACTGGAGCGGAATGCTCCTGCTGAGATGGTCGTTGCTCGTCGGTTAACCTGCAAATAAACAATACGAGCGTATATTATGCATAAATTTAAACATGATGTAAGTTCCCGTTGGACTATGAATGCTGTCTTTGGACGGTTAAGATGACAACCTTAGACCATGATGTCCTGGGCCATGAAGCATATAATAAAGGATTCGCAGGCTATGAAATGATGCTCTCGGGCTATGCGAATGATGCCTCTGAACCATTTTGAGCCCTAAGATGCAGGCTTCATATTCGACCATATTGTTGGAAGGCAGAATAGTAGCCTTATGCTATGCAGATACAAATAAAGGTAGAGCTTAACCTCGAAAGGCAGAATGGTAGCCTTATGCAATGCAGGAGTGCAAATCGAGGTAGAGCTTAACCTCAGAAGGCAGAATGGTAGCCTTATGCAATGAAAGAATGCGGATGGAGACAGAGCTTAGTCTCGAAAGGCAGAATGGTAGCCTTATGCAATGCAGGAATGCAGATTGAGGTAGAGCTTAACCTCGGAAGGCAGAATGCTAGCCTTATGCAATGCAAGAATGCAGATGGAGACAGAACTTAGTCTCGAAAGGCAGAATGGTAGCCTTATGCAAGAGATGAAAGGTGAATAATAATAAAACTTTCTTAGATGATAGTTGATAGCTAATTGTGATATTGTGGCAGCTGGGATACTGTGTGCGGATAACAACTGTGAATAGGTGTGACGGTTCTGAGAGCTGTATTCCTGAACAGTATGAGTGTATAATATATTCTATGATTGTACGACTCGAGTTCCTGCATCCAAAGAAAAATCACGAGTTTTGTTAAGGGGAAAGGTTAGTTCGTGTCCCTACTGGCTTTGCTCGACCTGATTGGCTCTACTTTGGTGATACCGTGCGTATCATTAGGGTATCGTTGCTAAACAGAGCAATTTTGATAACAGACATGCATGAGTTTGTTAAAAAAAATATGATATGAGCATATATTTAAAAAATAGTTTTTAGATGAACCGACGATTGTTACGTGGTTCGGGTCATTGCAACCTCTCTTGCCACGGAATTTTGAGGGTCCTCCTCAAAATTCTGCCCTAGTTTACTAGGCAGCTGCTTCTGACGGTTGCTTGCGATGATCGGCTGAAATTACTTCGGAATTTTGAGGGTCCTCCTCAAAACTTTGCCCCAGTTTCCAATTGCGAGGGGAAATGAAAATTTCATTTAATTGTGACCAAACCCATAAGGCTTCCTACGTATCCCCTCTTAAACGGGAATCATGTTAGACGTAGTTCAAATTACATCATGTAGGAAAAGCATGAAAATTGCACATAGTAACGCTTGACTGCATCTGAAATGATTTATTTTGGCCAAACTTCTCCGTCCATTTCTGCAAGTAAAAGGGCTCCTCCTGTCAGAACCCGATGAACAATGTATGGACCCTGCCAATTGGGAGAGAATTTCTCTTTGACTTCATCTTGATGCGGGAAAAGTTTACATTAACACTAGCTGCCCCGGTGTGAACCGTCTTGGTTTGACTCTCTTGTTGAAGGCTCTGGACATTCTGTTCTGATAAAGCTAACCGTGGCAAACTACATTCATTCTTTTACCATATATAAGAGCTAACTGCTCGTAGCGACTTTTCACCCATTCTGCGTCGTCGAGCTCAGCTTCTTGTATGATCCTCGAGGAAGGAATTTCTACTTCGGCAGGAATGATGGCTTCTGTACCATAAACCAGCATATATGGAGTTGCCCCAGTTGATGTGCGGACTGTGGTGCGATACCCCAATAGAGAGAATGATAGGTTTTCGTGCCATTGCTTATGCTTCTCTATCATTTTCCTCAATATCTTCTTGACGTTTTTGTTGGCGGCTTCTACGGCTCCATTCATCCGAGGTCCCTAGGTTGTGGAATTCTTGTGTTTGATCTTGAAGGTTTAACACATAGCTTTCATTAAGTCACTATTGAGGTTGGAGCCATTATCAGTGATGATTGACTCCGGGATCTCGAACCGATAAACAATACGGTCACGGACAAAGTCTGTCACGACTTTCTTAGTCACTGCTTTGTAGGATGCTGCTTCGACCCATTTGGTAAAATAATCAATTGCCACTAGGATGAATCTGTGCCCGTTGGAAGCGGCAGGTTCGATTGGTCCAATAACATCCATTCCCCAAGCGGCGAACGACCATGGTGAGCTTGTTGCATTAAGCTCATTTGGAGGTAACTTTATCATGTCTGCATGTATCTGGCAGCGATGGCATTTTCGGACGTACTGGATTCAGTCCGTTTCCATGGTCATCCAAAAGTAACCCGCACGGAGGTTCTTTTTTACTAAGACAAAACCGTTCATATGTGGACCACAAGTCTCGGCGTGAATTTCCTCTGGCAGTTTAGATGCTTCCTTTGCGTCGACACACCTTAATAATCCCTAATCAAGAGTCCTCCTAAATAGGATTCCTCCACTGTGAAAGAAATTGATGGACAATCTTCGAAGTGTGCGCTTCTGAGTAGTATTTGCAAGCTCTAGGTACTCTCATTTTGCCAAATATTCCTTGATGTCATGAAACCAAGGTTTTCCGTCTGCTTCTTCTGCGAAATGAGCACACTAAGCTGGCTGATCATGGATCTTCTCTGGAATAGAATCAATGAAGTTCGTATCTGGATGCTATATCATGGATGATAAGGTAGCCAATGCATCGGCAAACTTGTTCTGGACTCTGGGAACATGCTGGAACTCTGTCTTTGTGAACCTCTTTCTCAATTCCTGTACATGATGCAGATAAGGGAGTATCTTGGAGTTTTTGGTCGCCCATTCTTCTCGGACCTGATGTATTAGCAAGTCTAAATCCCCAATTACTAGCAACTCTTGGATGTTCATGTCAATGGCCATCTTGAGCCCTAAGATGCATGCTTCTTACTCGACCATGTTGTTGGTGCAAGGAAACCTGAGTTTGGCCGACACCGAATAATGCTGATCGGTTTCTGATAGTAGGACCGCCCCTATGCCGACTCCTTTGAAATTTGTCGCTCCATCGAAAAACATCCTCCAACCGTCATAGGATTCTGCAATATCTTCTCCTATGAATGATACCTCTTCGTCAGGAAAATACGTATTCAGGGGTTCGCATTCTCCGTCCACAGGGTTTTCGGCCGGGTGATCTGTTAGTGCCTGTCCCTCGATTGCTTTTTGTGTTATGTAGACAATGCCGAATTCACTCGACAGGAATTGCCACTTGGCGAGCTTGCCAGTGGGCATGGGCTTCTGAAAGATGTTCAAAGGATCCATCCTTGATACGAGATGTGTAGTATAGGCACAGAAGTAATGCCTCAGCTTTTGGGCCACCCAAGTTAGAGCACAACAGGTACGTTCTAACAGAGAATACCGGGCCTCGTATGGAGTGAACTTTTTGCTGAGGTAATAAATGGCTTGTTTCTTCTTTCTCGTTTCGTCATTCTGCCCCAGGACGCAACCGAACCATACCCTGCGAAACAATCTTTAAATGATTGCAACTCGTGCTTGGCACAATTGTCAATCAGGATATGTATGTTCGGCAAGGGGAAGTCGTCTTTTGGACTAGCCCGGTTGAAATCTTTGTAGTCGACAGAGACTCTAATATTCCCGTCTTTCTTCGGTACTGGCACAATGTTGGCTAACCATGTTGGATATTCTACTACCCTGAGAACCTTAGCTTTGACCTGCTTTGTGACTTCTTCCTTGATTTTCAAACTCATATCTGGCTTGAACTTTCTGAGCTTCTGTTTTACTGGCGGACAGGTTGGATCAGTTGGCAATTTGTGAGCCACAATAGATGTGCTCAGGCCAGTCATGTCGTCGTACGACTAGGCGAATATGTCTTCATATTCTCTTAGAAACTCTGTGTATTCTTCCTCTTCTGATGGTGATAAATGAATGTTGATTCCTGTTTCTTTGATGTTTTTTGCATCTCCCAGGTTAACAATCTCAGTCTCGTCCAGGTTGGACTTAGGTCTGTACTCAAAATTCTCAACTTCTTTAATAATTTCTTCCGATATATCATCTTCTTCTGAATCAATGTCCGTTTGCTGCGTTGTCTCGTTGCATGTCACAATCATTGGTTCATCAAGATAAGTAATAGTAGTGCTGTATAAGTAAAGTAATGAGAGAAAATAATAAGAGTAAGATTTATAAGAAAACCAAAATGCTTTAATAAATTCCATAACAGGTTTTGAACATTGGAGGTCTTTCTTGCAAAAAATAAAATGCGAAAGGAAAGTCAACTAGTAAAAAAAAATAGTGCATGATGCTTGTTCAGCCTTGCTACCCCGAGGCTCGCCGGACTCTGGTAGTTCTGATAGTCCAATTACTGAGGCATGCTCCTCTGCTTACAGCCTGTATTGAAGGACCTTCCTCCTCCTCCTCCTCAAAAAAGACACAACAATCCATATCATCATCTTCCAGGACAAATTCCTCACTGCTGACACAGCTTCCTCTTCTTCTGACCCGTAGATAACCTCGGCCGGTTGGAAAGTCTGCTCCAAGAAGGGTATAGGCTGATCCAATGGATAGTAAGGGCCGCGCCATGGTGGCGACGAGTGGTTGAATTCCTCCCACGTATACTCATATCCCAATCCGAAGGTGGTGCCATGTTTCTTGAGCTTGATGAGCTTAGCGATTCCTTGGAGGTTCTTGCCAAGTCCCTTGCCAGGTTCATACCCGCTCCAGTTCAATATGCTTTCAATTTTGTTATCCCACCATTTGTCCTTGTCAACGGCGTTGATTCGCTTGATGTGGTGGTATGTTTCCCCGCCTATCCTTCTTCTTCCTCCAATTGCTGGAATGGTCTGGCAACTGTATATTGGATTGCTACCATCGCCGTGAATGATCACCTATTGGTGATTCCACTCAAACTTCACTGCCTGATGTAGTGTTGACGCCACGGCCCCAGCGGCATGAATCCATGGTCGTCCCAATAACAGATTGTAAGATGTCGGCATGTCTATCACTTGAAAATCAACATCGAACCAAGTAGGCCCCATCTGCAAAAACAAGCTAATTTCCCCAATAATAGACCTTTAGGATCCTTCGAAAGCTTTGATGTTGATGGCCGCGTCCTTGATCTCATGCAACCCCTTTCCTAATGTCATCAGTGTTACTAACGGACAAATATTGAGGCTGGATCCTCCGTCAATCAGGATTCTGGTAATAAAATAATCTTTGCACTGCACGATGATGTGCAATTCCTTGTTGTGACTCAACCCCTCTGGCGGCAGCTCATCTTCGTGAAAAGTGATCTTGTGACTTTCCAATACCTAGCCTACCATGTTTGCCATCTCTCCGCCGGTGATGTTACTTGGTACATATGCCTCACTCAGGACTCTCAGCAAGGCATTCTTGTGTGCATCAAAACATTGTAGCAAGGCAAGGATAGAAATCTATGCCGGTGTTTTGTTCAGCTGATCAATGACCGAGTATTCTTTGACTTGTATTTTTCTCCAAAGATCGTCGGGCCCGGTTTCAGTGTTGATTGGCCGACTAGAGGCCTGCTTGCTTGACTCAGCCAAATGCTCCAAGGTATAAACCCTGCCGGTTTTTGTCATATCCTGTGCCGCAACGGCTTCCCCGAACTTGACATTCCCCTTTCTTCTGGCCACGGCTGTGTAGTCCCAAGGTTTGGACTTTGTGGGGAATGTTGTTACTGCCTACATTGCCACTGGAATTGGCGCAACTATCTCTACTCCGAATGGAGCAGGACCTTAGGTGGTAGAACTTCAACATCAAAGGGTGTAGGTGTGTTTGCTGGTGACATAAACTCAACCTCAATCGGCACTGACATCTTTGCAGAGGATGGTGCTTCAAACTCGAGTGGCATGGACATGTTCACCTCGGCGTCCCCAGAAAGCTGAATCTGGACCACAATCGGATTAAGGGTGGCCACTGGCTTCTTTGGATCGTCGCCTTCTGTGATTAAACTGATAGATCCCTTGGGGTCCCAATCATCCTCTATCTCAATCATGTGAACACCTCCACCTTTGTGGTCTGGCGGAGTGTTATTGCGGACATTCGGAGCTGGCTCCTTTGTTAGAATGATCTTGTTGTCAATCAAGGTCTGGATCTTATCCTTCAGAGAGCGGCATTCATCAATGGTATGTCCTTTCATGCCGGAATGGTATGCACATGACTTATTTGAATTGACCCACTGAGAAGGGTTTTCGGAGGTTATGGCAGGGATAGGGGTGACATAACTAGCAACTTTGAGCCTTTCGTACAGCTGGTCAATTGGTTAAGCAATAGCGGTATATTGTTTGGGAGGTCTGTGGTCGAAATTTGGTCGAGCTCTAGGGAAGTTTTGACGTGGGCAAGGTGATTGATAGTGGGATGGTTGGGTGTTGTATGCTTGGTAAACATGTGCTGGTTGCAGATATTTGGGTGAAGTGGGCTGATATGTGGGAGGTGGAGATGACTGATAAGTGGGTGATAGAGTATGGTAAGAGGGTGAGGGTTTTTGGTAATTTGGGGTAGGCTGATATGTGATTGGAGGTATTGAGTATGTTTGTTATTTGATAGGGGACTTGGTCCTCTGTGCAACCATTATAGCACCTACGTCCCTTTTCTTGGATGTACCACCAGACTGTAAAGCCTTATTGGTAGCTTGCAAGGCTTCAAAATTCGTAACCATACCACTCTTGATGCCTTCTTCGATCCTTTCTCCTAGCTTTATGATGTAAGAAAACTTGTGATTCTCGACCGTCATCAGCCTCTCATAATACTGTGGGTCTTGGGCCCGAACGAAGAATTTGTTCATTTGCTCTTCTTCCAAAGCAGGCCTAACCTTAGCAGCTTCCGACCTCCATCGAGTAGCATATTCACGGAAGGTTTCTGTGGGTTTCTTCTTCAAGTTTTAGATATAGAACATATCTGGTGCATTCTCTGGTTGAACCTAAATCTGTCCATAAAATCGGACGCCATGCTTACCCAGTTTGACGACTTCTTCGGATCTTGGCTAATGTACCAAGATAAGGCGTCTCCCTTCAAGGTCCTCATAAAAATCTTCATGCGGATTTTCTCGTCTCTTCCCACTCCGACCAACTTGTCACAGTATGTTCTCAAGTAGACCCTAGGATCTCCTGTAGCATCAAACATTTCAAACTTGGGAGGTTTGTACCCCTCGGGCAGTTCGACATCGGGCTGTATGCACAGATCTTCATAGTTTAGCCCCTCAACACCCTTACTACCTTCAACGCCTTGAATTCGGCTAGTCAACTTTTTAAGCTCTTCGGCCAGATTTCTGATGAGCAAGTCCTTATCATTGGACTCGGGTGTGCTTGAGATGGGCTGGGTAGCGTGTGGCACGGTCTCCACGTAGATGGGAGTACTGTGTTGGTGTGGCAGTGGTTATTTGTGGAGTTCTGGAGTTCAGAGATGAGTAGTGGGGTGTTATTTGAGGTATGGAGGTATTGCAACGGTGGTGAGGAGCGGGATGATTTTGTTGCTTTGGGATGTTTTGCGGAGGTACAGGATTCTGTGTATTTGGGAAAGTAACCTCTGGAGTGGTGAGGGAGAATGATAGACTTGCCAAATTCCGGAATTGATCCAGTTCTTCCTGAAACTTCAACAGCTTTTGTTCTAGTTGGGATGCACTTTCCTTGGGGACCAGAGTACTGTGACCATGGGTGATCTCTACCCGTTCAGTCGAATTTTCCTTTCTAGTGTTGTTCAAATCTTCCATCTTTCCTTTGTTCCTGTTTCTGACGGGACTAGGAGGAGGAGTGAGTGGAGGGCCCTTGGATCTTGTGGAATATGATGATGTTGACGAAATTCATGAACTAACCTTTGGGGAGGGGGTAAAACAAAAGAATAAAAACAAGAAGGTAACAAGTTAGCGAGGATCATTAGGAAAAATGTTGCAATATTTAAAACACATAGTGCTGAAATAAAAAGAGTGTCCTAATTTTGAGGGCCTTATTGTGCCCGAGGTAGGCCTAGCGACAAGTTAATTTTAGAGAACTTAGAATGCTAAAATAAAAATGACTAATGGCCATTGACCTTATTACATTTTATAAAGCATAAATGAAAAATCCTATCTATTTGGTCCCAGAAGGACCTTCCCCAGACTCGGCATCATTGGCTCCATCGAACAGCTTCCCTAGCTTGCGCAGTCCCAACAACAAGTAGGCTCTGGCCAGATGTCCGCCCTTATTTCCTTCAGCAGTCTAACAGTCTTCGACCCTCTTCAGAAACTTCTTTTCCAACTCTACTATACCTCGCTCCAGATAGACCAATCGCTTGTTGGCGCTGACAGCCATATCCTTCCACTCTTCAATTAGTTTGTGATTGGCTTCCTGTATTTCACGGTGCTCGTTTTCGTATTCTCGGATTCTTTTTCGCAGATGGTGGTACTTGACCTATGCTTCGGCCTGTTCATCGATGACCCTGTGACCTCGAACAAACCCAAGTTGACCCAGACCATTGTGATTGTCCTCCAACCAGCCTAAATAATAAGGAACACAACCTGCATGGTATCTGTCTGGTTGAATGGTGTCCCTTCCCATGACAATCTTGCAATGCCACATATGCTGAGCCTGGCACTGTAAGGGCTATCGTCATTCTGGAAGTCAGCCCGGAAGTGACTCATCTTGTCGACACTTGGTATGACCTGCTTCCTACCCGCTTGTCTCATAACCCGAAGAGGTACATATGCGTACATTCCTATTAAGCCGATTAGTATTAGGAAAGGCGCGTCGCTGGATCGGACGATGAACTCCTCGGTTATGACCACCCGAACATCCATTGTACTTGGTCCTTGGTCAGATTTTTGAAGAGTTCGCCCATTCTCTAGCATTCTCTGGTTGGGCGAACATTTCGGGTATGTAGTTCATTCGCTTTGGGTGAAGAAGCGATATGATCATCCCAGTCTCTTCGATAGAATTCCTGTCGGTATTCATCCTTTTGAAGATGTTCCATGAGCCAGAGTTGAAGTAGTAGATTACAACCCTCAAAGTGCTTGGTTCCCTATTGACACCTTTCTAGGGCTCGGTATATTTCTGCAATGATCATTGGTACGAGACTGAATGGTTGTCCGTCAATTCCTTCCATTAGAGTTTTGGTGACCATAGCTAGCCTGGTATGGATCCTTGCTTTCTTCATTGGTAATACTATCATTCCCGAGAAACAGAACATGAAGACAAAAACCCTTCGGTGAATATGCCCTAATGATGTAAGGGCGAACTCATCAGGATAAGTACGGTAAGATTTGCTGTGAACGTACCTCTCGTACAAGTAATCAAAGGGAATGTACGAGTCTTTTAAATATGTCAAGTCTGGATTTTTCTTTAGACCCATCATTTTGAGAAAACCTCCACCTTTCCGATTTTTCGGAATTAATAAACCCGGCGTTTCCCACAGTATACCAGTCAGTCCTCCTATTTCCTAGAGCAGGGGTGTCATCTCGATGTCTCCGAAGTGGAACACAGACCTATCGCAATCCCAGAATAGAGTAGCAGCTTCTATAATTTTGTTGTTGGGTTGAATTTCCAAGAGAGAGGGTAGGTTCCCCAAATATTTTAGAATGAGAGTCTGATCACTGGAGTGAAGGTCCTTCCATCAGCTTAGCAGTTTGGGGTGGATGTTGGTGACCATGCCGAATCAGGGGACTTCGTGCCTCATGTTTCTGCAAGACAAAAGGTTAGGCCCTTACCCCCACCATACTCGACTACTAAATATCAATAATTGGCATAGAAGCATTTAGTTCTCCAAATAAATGCACAAAATGTGATAGTGTCTGTTTGGGTTTTAGGGAAAACCCAGTGGACTTTGGACAAGGCTATCATAAAGAGTCATTATGTGGACAACAGAATTGACTCGGCTAGGTTTGACCATGATGCATGCACAATTAAACAACGTAAGGTTTCTATGGGGTATTAGACCGGTACCCTTGAGCGGACAACTCAAGAGGCGCGGAACCGTCGACTACACCGTTGATCAACTGGTTTTACCGCAAATATGCCTTTTGCAGATTTAGGGGGGGTGATAACATCGGATGAGCGCAACCACTCATTATAAGCGTTGCTATGGTATTTTATTTGGCACGACTGGAATGTGATGTTGAAAACATGCTTATGCAAAAATTAAAACAAGTTGTCATGTATTTGCACGTTCATAAAAATAATTACAACAATTTAATGCAGTAATACAGGAATGCGATAAAGGAAGGCAGTAAAAGAAATAAGGGAAAGAAACAAAAAGACAAGTCAGTTTCATACTAGAAGAAGGAATTAAATGCTTAAAGAGATTAAACAAGTAAAGGCATATAAGAAATGTAAAGTCACAGTAATAGCTTGAAATGGTAAAAGCCTAAATGAAGTCCCCAGCAGAGTGGCCATGACATTTTTGGAAGACAACTCGTTCCCTTTTGGGGAATTGGGTTTTGGAATTGAAGAGTCACCACCTAATGATTTAAGTGCATTAGGACACTTTAGAAGAGTTTTATTTTGGATAACCAGAGATAGGGTAAGGGCTTGAAATTATTCAAAGGGGAAGGTATTAGGCACCCCTCGGAATCCACTAGTGTGGTTCCCGGCCAAGCTACTGTTGTGCCTTAAGGTACAAATAACACATAGGCAAGTAGGACTTCAAATACGAGGGTTATTTTTACATAAAGGTTAGAAATAAACAACGTCGGAAAGCATTAAAGAGAGTAGATTTAGAAGAAACGTTTTAAAAGGATTTAAAAGAAACAAAGAACAAAGGGAAGGAGGTCCTAGGTTTATTAATAATATGGATCACCCCATACAACACCCGGTAATCACTCTTACGTGTGGTGTTATCGCGTGGTCATCATATCCATATCTACCCTTTCCCACCCCTTTAAGGTACTAAAGCGCGGAATGGTCTCGTTTACTTATTGCATGCTATTACCCGCCCCAATCCTATCAATCTCGTAGGTACTTGGGACTACTAATCTTAAGGGGAAGAAATGTTGGGATTATTTGTGGTTTCAAAAGGTAAAAATACTAAGGCGACAAACAAAACACATATAGCAAGTTTGGGGGAGCATATAAACAAATACAAAGGCTCAAGCAGACCTCCTTTAAACCAAGAAAGCATATAATGTAGCATGTCTTGCACGTACTGTTTAAGGTCTAATTAAAACTTAAAAGTTTGAGACATACTGATTTATTACATAGTTCAAATAAGAAGCCCGAATCAGGCCTGCCTGCTGGTTGTAGCTAATAACACCTGATTCAGTTTATAGGTATATCCTATGGCTTGCATAAGTGTTAGACGAAGCTCCTATAGGCATGATATCTACTGATTTCAGAAAAGAATGAAGTAGGTGGAATATACACCTATTAAGAGGGGATACCAGATTAAAGAAAAGCAAACTTTAGCAAAAGTTACAGGTTCAGCCAATGTTATCACTAGTGTTAGACTTATAAACGAGTGAGGTGATTCAGATTCGAGTAAAGCTCCTATACGCATGCTTTCTATGCGTTTGTCAACTTTAAAACACAATTATAAACATAGTAGAAATGCAGAAAACCCTATAGGCATGACATCTAAATGCTGGATTTTATATGAACGTGACATCTGATTGCATTTGGTTATTAAGACCTATAAACACGTTTGCCTAGTGAGAAGTGGATGTGCAAGAATCAGAAAAGGACCTATAGGCATATTTTCTACATGCATGTGCATCCTATATACATAGTATCTATATATGTAGAAATCAGAAATCCTACAAACATGGTATCTATATATGCAGAAATCACAAATCCTATAGACATGGCATCTATATGAGAGTGCTGAAATTAGAAATCCTATAGGCATGGTATCTCTATGAAAGTGCTGAAATTAGAAATCCTATAGACATTGTATCTATATGAAAATGCTGAAATTAGAAATCCTATAGACATGGTATCTACATGAGAATGTAGAAATTAGAAATTCTATAGACATGTACTATATGAAAGTGGTGAAATTAGAAATGCTATAGACATGGTATCTATATGAAAATACTGAAATTAGAAATCCTATAGACATGTTATCTACCCCTTTTGCATACATGGTTATCCCTCCCTTTTCAGTAGCCATCTCCAAGAGTTTTTTTACAAGGTTATTACAGCCCGGAAGGAAAATAAAGTTAAGAAAAATACATCAGAAATTAAAGTACAAACAATGAGAGACTGATTTAGACTTCCTATCTGAAATATGAAGTAAACCATCTCCAAAGATCAGATTTCAAAGCCTTTCTCCCATTTGGGGGTGTCTCAAAGTTCCCTATGAGTCTCAAATGAACTTTGGGAATTGCTTACACCCCAAATACATTACCAGATTAAGCCATAGTGCAGTGTGGGAAGGCCAGCCCTCGAGTGTCCAAGTTCAGAGGGAACTTAAGGTCCCAAGGAAAGGCTCACAGGAGGGGGGCAGAACTTAGAGACTAAGAGGGAGTGCAAGTGCAGGATTCTGAAAGGGGAAAGGAAAATGTAATACGGTTCACATTGATACACATAGGGGTATAGGGAATGGGGAGGTTTGCAAGAGTAAAAGAAAAGCAGGTTAATGGGCATACCCAGCGATGGAATAAGTTGGCACACCCTCCAGCCTGTTTATATGGAGGTTAAGCCCCATAGGTTCAAACTCAATTCATGGGCAACAACTCAGATTGCCATGCCTTAAGTCACAACTCACAAACACATAAGGGTAATAGGGTAGGGGAGTAAGGATTCACAACAGAAACAGGCAGAAAGATACGAGCATAAGACAGGGTTTTGAAATACACGGTTTGTGCAAATAAGGTAAGAAGATCAATTGACAACCAGTAAATCAAAAGGGTCTGAGATTTTGTATGAATGAACCAAGTCATAAAGATGGGAAAGGTTTTTTAATTTAAGGGAAATCAACAAACAATCAATTAGACCTATTTCAAATGAATTCTGAATCAATCACAAGTTTAAAAACCCCATTTAAGGAAGGTTCTTCACTCATAAAGAGCACACAAACACGTTGAGTTGAGAGAAGATGTTGTGCCATTTGCTCGATCAATAGAAAAATCCAGTAAAAGAGTTTAGAAGAGTTTATCAAAAGGTCAGAATCATATGAAACTCGAAATTGATCTAAAAGAGTTGGGGTTTTGAAATAAGAAACCTAGATCAGGCAAATCACAAAGAGATGGCGAGCAATTGAATCGAAACATGTTTAAAGGTTTCAAAAGAAAACTGAAGCTTCTAACATGCTTCTTTCAACAGCAGAACTCATGAGACACATGATAGAAAAGTAACATGCAAACACAGTAGAAAGGTTCACATGAGTGGAAGAAACTAATTCGAAGCATAATGATAAAAAAACTGATAAGAACAGTAGAAGAAACATGCTTAAGAAGATCTTTCAGGAGAAATTCAAACAAGGTTCAGTAGAAGAAAAATAGCAAAACCTTAAGAACACAGTAGAAAAATATAGTAGGCGAGACATAACAAAACATGGTAGAAAAGCATACACGAACACAGTATAGAAAACATAGTAGAAGAACATACGAGAACATGGTAGAAGAAAAAGCACAAGAACACAGTAGAAAAGCATACGAGCCCATAATATAGGAAAACATACTTAGAGAAGCATATAAGAACGTGATACAAGAACACAGTAGAGACTAATACACACGAATGACAAAGAAAAATCATAGAAACTCTTAAACACTTTTCAGAAAACCCTAGATCGGAAAAGAAAGGTTTTTGAAAGTAATTAATTTTTTTTGAGAGAAAAAGGGAAATCGTTTGAAAATTCAGGGAAAGCATAGATACACAACAAATCTAAAGAAATCGGAGAAAACCTAGGAGAGTTTGGGTTTCAGAAGAGCCCTAGAAATGAGAAAGGCTTTGAGAGGTCACCAATCTGAGTCGGAGAGGTTAGAACCAGGCTCAAACAACTATGGTACGCTGGAGCAAGGCCAAAAATGACCAGAGAACCTTGAATCGATAGAGGTCTGGGTTCCAACCTTCAAGTTCAGGCCTTGAAACTTCAGAAATAAGGCATACAGGAGCAATAAGAGGTGAGTATAGGACCCTCATAGCCTTGGAAGTCATAGATTCCGGCGGCTTTCAGGGCGGAAGTGGTAGGAGACGATTAGGGTTTTGAGAATATTTGAGAGAGTTTGAGAGAGTGGAGTGTTTAGAGGCGGCTTATAGATGAGAATTGAGGAGATTAGGTAGTCATTTGGATTAAAAAGACAAGAACGAATAGGGGCCGTTGATCTCCCGTTGATCTTAGAGATCAACGGCTAGGATAAGAGGGGGTCTGGGTAGGGTAGGTTTTAGTTGGGTCAGGGGCAGGTTTGAATTGTAATTGGGTTGAGGAATGGGGGATGGAAATTGGGTTTAATTTGGGGGTTGTTTTAGGCTAAAATTGAAATGGTTAGGGCTAGTATTTAAATAGCTATTTTTCCCTTTTATTTTATAAAATATTGCAAAATCATTTCCTGAAACAAATTAACGGTACTAAATTAATTAATAATCTATAAATATTGAATTAAAAATATTGGAATCAATTTTGTAATTATAAACACAATTAAATCTTAAAATAGGCTAAAATTGCAATTATGTGCAATTTAATTTTTAAAATACTCAATAAATTTGTAAAAAATGTGAAAAATTACCTTAGCTATATGTTGGTATAAATATGAGGATAAAATTAATTAATCACCAAAAATAATAATTTGATGAATAATTATTGGTTTTTGTACTACTAAAATACGGCAATAAATTGGTTTAAAATCTTTTAAAAATTAGGAAAAATACTAAAACATTTGGACACACTTATCTATGCATACATATGCTATTTTGAAATTATTTTGCATATAAAAATAGACAGGGAAAAATTAGGTATCAACACTTCTCGTGAGTTCGGAGTTGCCTTGTATGGGCTTCTTGAGCACGGAATTCCGCCCGTGGGGTCGTGCGGATGTTTAATTGCTTACGCTAAGTCTGTAAGTATCCCGGGACGTGTTTGGTGGAGAGGACCCTGTTGAATTCCGATCGTGGCTTCTTTTTCCTGACGGCGAACATTTTCACTTTCCATTTTATGAGTCAACGGAGGGTGTCGCCACTTCTTCACTGTCGTGGTAATAAGTCGTGGCTTGTTCACTTTGTCCTTTCCGATTGCCTTTCCTCCATGGGGCTGGATTCGAGTCTGACCGCTCGACGATACCTGGCGGTGATTTTTATCGAGTAGCATGGTTGTTGTTCTTCTGAGCTGGTGTCCGTTTTCGACCCTGTGGCCGCGTATGCTCTGTAGTTCCCACGCCGGGATGTGGTTCTTTTAAAGGGGTCTTGGTCGAATAGGCCCGTGTCATTTGGTGTAGGGAGATATTTCTGGCGCTAGTGCGCCGAGAGTCTCCGGGTGACTTTGCAGCTGAGCAATAGCCAACCGCTGTGCCTGCAACATTTCAAAAATAACATGGTAACTAACTTCTTGTTCTTCCCGGGCCGGGGTTTTGGGAGCTTCCTGTGGGTCATTAAGCTGTACCCTACCGCCGGTGCGCGAGGCTTCATCGACTTGATGTGAGTCCTACGAATATGCGTCCGCTAGAATTGTCGTTCTCGTGGACGGGACAGCCTACGAATATGCTCCAGCGGCCGGGACAACCACACTATTTTCCTCATGGTTTTCGAGGTTCTGGTTCTCGATTCCATTTATGAAGCCAAACATTTTATCCTGAAATCAAAGGATCTTGGACAATAAACATGTAAAAGATAATGTGTGTTTGCGTGATGAAACTAGCAAGAAAATAATCACTATTAGTACTAGCCCCATGGTGGGCGCCAAACTGTTTACCGTGAAAATGGTAACAACAATTAGATTTGTAAATGGGATTCTAAAAATACGTGATCTATTCCCGAGCTTGTTGTTAGAGCATTTGATGCTAATAATGTTAGGTTTAACGATAAAGTGTGAGCTAAAATGAAGCAGTGATCAAACTGAAGGAACTGATGCCCAGTAGCAGGGCTGATCGATGGGGACCTCGAGGTCCAGGTTCGGGTCGAGCTCGAGGTATCGGGAGCAGTCAGTAATGGGATAATAGTTAAGGATACGATTGAGAAAGGCTCTTTGTGACAAATAATGAGCAATATGATGAAGAACAAGCAAGAGGATGATATGTTAAAGCAGCCTTGAGCCAGTGAGAACAAACAAGTTAGGAAGAAAGAGGGAGAGAGAGGGAGATATTATTGCACTTGGAGAAATTGAGCAACATCAGTCCCTTATGCCATGGTTCCCCTTATACAAGCTAGGGAACGCGGTATGGTACAGAGTGCATTAAATGTAATGGTACGTGGATGGGACGGCTAAGCGAAGTACTAGAGTTTGCTAAGTCTAGCTGCCTGTCTCGAGAATTCCCCGTCCTCAGAGCCTTTATCGGGCGGCTGGCGATTTCCTTATTCTCGGAATCTTTGCTTCTCTGCGGAAGATCCTCAAGATAGGGAGCTTGATCACAATCCCGTAGCCCGGAGGTGCAGACATGGTATTCCAAACATACTTCAATGGCGGGAAATCGATTCCCCTGATTTCACTGCACATAATGTCCTTAGACCATGACGTCATGGGCGATGAATCATGTGATAAGTGATTCGCAGGTCATGAAATGATGTTCTCGGGCCATGAGAATGGTGCCTCTAAGCCATGACGCCTTTGAATAGTGCTGTGCTGTATTGAGAGTTCCTTATGCCATGACATGGTGTCTTCAGACTATTAGGATGATGCCTTCAGACTATGATGCCTTTGGATAATATGGCGATGTTTCAGCCCATGAAATGCAGAGACATGGTGATGGGTGAAACAAGACAGAGCTTAGTTTTACATAAGATTGGAACAGAGCTTAGCCCCAGGGAAGGAAAAATATTGCTGCTTTTCAAGTAGCGTAGCATTCGGTATTAGGCAAGGAAAGGCAAGGTTAGCCTTATGCAGTAGGAAAGGTAGGGCTTAGCCTCTTGCACGAAGAGGAGACATGACTTAATCTCATGCAATGGAAGGAAATACTTAGCCTTATGCACTTGAGGAGGCAATGCTTAGAGCTCGTTTGGCTTAGCTGATTTAGAGTAGCTAATATGCATTAGGTGCTGAAAAGCACTTTTAAGCGATGGAACTGATTTAAAAAATAAGCAGTCACGTGTTTGGATAAAAGTGCTGAAATTAATAATATGCAGCGGAAGAACTGGGTATATGAATAGTTTTGGTTTAAAAAGAAGTATTTTAGGGATAGAATAGCAAATATTTTGGTCAAACTTAAAATGCTATAAGATGAAATTTGATAAGTTGGGGTAGACCAGCTTATGACTTTTGGCTTATTTTTGGCTTATAACCACTTAACTTATAAGCACTTTTAATTTTACCAAACGCGTAGATAAGCCAAAAGGTGCTTATAAGCCAGTTTGACCGGCTTATAAGTTAGCCAAACACCCTCTTAGCCTCGTGCAAGAAGAGGAGACATGGCTTAGTCTCATGAAATGGAAAGCAATGCTTAGCCTTATAAAATTGAGGAGGGAGGGCTTAGCCTCATACAAGAATATGAGACAGGTCATAGTCTCATGGAATGGAAGGCCCTACTTAGCCTTATGCAGTTAAGGAGGCAGGGTTTAGCCTCATGCAAAAGGGGAGACATGGCTTAGTCTCACGCAATAGAAGGCAGTATTAGCCATATGCAGTTGACGAGGTCGGGCTTAGCCTCATGCAAGAAGAGGTAGAGGAGACATGGCTTAATCTCATGTGAGGGAAGGAAGTGCTTAGCCTTATGCAGTTAGGGAGGCATGGCTTAGCCTCATGCAAAATAGAGACAATGCTTAGTCTCATGCAGGGGAAGGGACTTCTTAGGCTTATGCAGTTAGGGAGGCAATGCTTAGACTCATGCAAAAAGAGGAGATAATGCTTAGTCTCGATCCAAGGAAATGTAGTGCTTAGACTTATGCAGATAGGGATGACCTTGCCAATAAGGTGAGAATTTTCCTTTGGCCTCAACTTGATGCGGGAAGATCTACTTCAGCACGATTGTCCCGATGTGAGCAGTCTGGGTTTGTCACAACCCAAACCAATGGGCCGCGATGGGCACCCGATACCTTACTCGATCGAGTACCAACGTAACGTATCTTTCCTATTACATCATCATATATCGGTGACATACGGGCCTAATATGCCAACAAAATCGTTTATAAACTCAAACATAGGCCGACAAGGCCGTACAATCTTTCACGTATACGACATATGTCTACAAGCCTCTAAGAGTACATAAATGTCATAAAGGTCGGGATAGATTCCCATCATACCCAACAATACACGTCTAAATCATTCTAACCAAACAAGCTACTCCGAAGCAAATGGAGCGCACCAGCATCTTCCGTTGAGCTAATAGCCTACTTGGAGAGCTCTCGACCTGTCTATCGGGACCTGCAGGCAAGAAACTCAGTGTCCCCAGGCAAAAGGGACGTCACTACTAATAATGTACGGAGTATGTAAGGCACATAAATAAATACATAAGAGACATGGAAGAAATATAGGGTACATGACTCAGCTTGTAAGTCTTAATAACTTTGTAAATCATAAATTACTTTTAGCATCATGCATATGCGTATGAATGTCATGTCGTGCATAGGTACATGTTTCATGATATTATCAGTATCTGAGGGCATCCCATCATATCATATCGTCCACTGTGCGCAAATCATCATCATATACCAGTTGATCAGGTGGTGGTGCGTATATAACGCCATAACTTTTCCCATATCCTATATACATATATATACATACATATATACGCGTTTATAATGCTGTTTGAATCATATTTTAGTCATTGTGGGAAACATCATAATCTTTACCAACTATTATGTGGTGGTGCGTATATAATACCATAACCTTTCCAATATTCCATATACATATATATACATACATATATGCGCGTATATAATACCGCTTGAATCATATTTCAGCTATTGTGGGCAACATCATCATCATATACCAGCTGATCAGGTGGTGGTACGTATATAACGTCGTAACCTTTTCCATATCCCATATACATATATATACATACATATATACGCATATATAACGCCATCTGGTCATGGGTCAATGCACATGAATGCAATGCATGAAAAGTACGTTAATAAAACCTTTCGGAATTTCATAAGACCATTTTGTCTTTGAGCAATATCGTAAAGTAAACCTTTTTTTTAACTTCCATATTTTATTGAGACCCATGAACAGGTGATAAAATATTACAAAACATGGAAATTTAGGAACATATATATCTCTAATACTTCTATGAATAGATTCTTTCATGGAATTTGTGCATTTGCACGTTTCGTTCGTATCATATGGAACATGCCAAAAGAAAGAAGGGATAGCCTTAATATACCTGGAGTAGGAAAAAATCCGTATGATATTCTTAAAAAAGGTTTGCACCGTACTTCCTTAGAATAGAAGAAAGTAATAACACGGCAACAAGCGACTTATTAGACTATCAACGAGCAGATGGTGGAAATAACATGAGCACCAATTGCAGTAATAACGGATCAACACTCAAAAGCAACTTTCGACCTCTTTCAATGTCATTTTTCTGATTTTGGGCTTTGAAACTCATTTTAAAATTTGGTAAAAAGTCAAGCCACATTTTATTTGATATGCAAGTCTCTAACAACATGGTAATAAAATGATTCACTATGCTGCAACACATATTCATAAAGAAAAGATAAGAATCAATAGTCAAAAGCCAAAAGAGCACACTAGGTTGTTGTGATGATTGAAAAGACAAGATTAAAGATCTATGGAAAATGAAGTGTTTTGTACTCATGTTTCCACCTAACCAAAATGATTTAAGAGTCAATTGTGCAAGAATTGGCTTGCTGCCACGTGGGGTGGGTGGGAAATATAAATCTTTATCCACTTATTAGGTAATTAGGTAGTGTCTTATTACTCGGTAATTAACCAATTACCTGCATAATTCAAATATTACTTTAAATTGTATTTGTTTTTAAATGCTTCATATATACTTTATATATTATACTACCGTGGTCATATGGTACCTTGCATGGTACTGCTTCATAATTATTGGGTATTATCGCTTGGGCCGTATTTTACCCCAATATGCCAAACATGGACGAAAAATTCATTTTCTTTGACTTGCTTCCCCTTCCACCTTTACGAATTTATTAATCACCTGTGAAATAGCATAATCCTTATAATCTCCAAATAATCTTTTACTTGGAATGATGTTAATTACATTACAACAAACTCAACGTACAATACTACAGGGTGCAACATCATCGTAACTTAATACTGTTGGACGTAACATCATCATAATATATTACTGCAGAGGGTGACATCATCGTAACATATTAGTGCAGAGCATAACATTCTCGTAATATAATACCGCGGGACATAATATTGATGCAATATTGCGGGATGTTACATCATTCCCCCCTTTGGAACATTCGTCCTCGAATGTTGACTAATGCTCTTATCATTTTCTTAACTTATATCTCTTGCAAATACTTTAGTACTTTCCTTTCCATCTGGGCAATTGTTCTGTGAATTATTCTAATGTCCAGGGTATTCATATCTGTAGGTCTCTTTCTCACACCACGGCCTGATTCTTTTGATCTCGTAACTCTTACTACCTTCTGTCATGCAGCCTGTACGATTTTTTCATTGTATGTGTGCCTATACAACTCTTCTCTTCTCTTTCCTCCAGCTTTTAGCCAATGTCTAGGCCTCACTTTGTGAACGTATGTATAACTACAACAAGTTTCTCCCTTGGGAACTTATAGGTGTACATAAGTTATTCTTTCGGTACTTTGTCGAAAATACGACTATTGCTATATCTTGTTTCATAGTCCCGGTTATCCAGCCATGTGAATGTACTGCATCTAGGTAGGTCATACTATTTATAATTCTAACTTTGATTTATCGTTACTGAGGTTTGCTACCCACTTCTAGGTTACTCTCTGGTTTCTTATCATAGGTATAAATCCATGTCCTTCAATGTCTCCTTATTATTGTTCATCTAAACGATGGGATGCTTATCTCCTCTCATACATTGGAACTTTATCCATCTATTATCAATTCACCTTAACGTTGATCCATAATCTAACACTGATAGCTTGACCTTTTTTGTAACACTGCTGCTAGGACTCACGTCCCACCGGGGACATCTGGAATAATTAGACTGATCCACCTAGGGGCAATACTATACTTCCATAATCGTATCTCATAGCATCTCAATATGAATCACCTTACCTGTGCATTATAATCCCTTACAATTCATGAAATCCTCTTCAAGTCATTACTCAATCGAAGGCCAAAACTATGACGACCCTAACACCCCGATCCCCTATTAACTGTTTTTCCCAAGTCTATTTTGCTAAATTGAATTGCCGGGATGTTCGGTTTTGAGTTTCGGAGAGTTTTGGGACGCTTAGCTCCTAAATGAGAGCTTAATTGTTGGAAAGTTATCGTAGTCGGAACAATGTGAAGAAGGCCTCAGAATAGAAATACGATGGTTCCGTTGGCTTCGTTAGGTGATTTCAAGGTTGGGAGCGTGTTCGGAATGTATTTTTGAGGTCCGTAGCTAATTTAAGCTAGAAATGCCGAAGTTTGAATTTTTTAAGTTTCCGGTCCGATAGTGAGTTTTTGATCCGAAGGACGGAATGGAATTCCGGAAGGTGCAGTAGCTCTGTCATGTCATTTGGGATGTGTGTGCAAAATTTCTGATCATTCGGACGTGTTTTGGTTAGGTTTTTGATCGAAAGTGTATTTTGATGAAATTTGAAGTTCTTAGGCTCAAATCCTTGATTAATTCGGATTCCCGACGTTGTTTTAGGTGGTTTAAGGATTGGTACGAGTTTGAATGATGTTACGGGATATGTTCGTAGGTTTGGTTGAGGTCCCGGGGGCCTCGGGTGTGTTTCGGATGCTCAACAGAGTATTTTGGAGTTTTGAAAAGTTGCAAAAATCCTACAGCAGTTGCAGGTTCCATTTCCTTCTTCGCGTTCGCGATGCTCCTATCGCGTTCGCGTAGCTTTGACCTTCTTCTTCTACGCGTTCGCGTCCTCCACACCGTTCGCGTAGAGTATTTCTGGAGGAGGACAAGTTTTTCCTCATCGTGTTCGCGTTTAGTCCTTCGCGTTCGCAAAGCTTCACGTTTTCCTCAATGTCGTTCGCGTCAAGGCCATCGCGTTCGCATAGCTTTATTCGACTCTGAGGGATGAGCCTATTTTTACTCAACGCGTCCGCATTACCCTTGTCGCGTTCGCCTAGTTTAGTGAGCCCAGGTCTTCGCGTTCGCGTGTTGCTTCTCGCGATCGCGATGGGAATTCTTGGCACCTTCAATTTGTCTTCTTCGCGAACGTGACCTTACTTTTGCGTTCGCGATGCATAACGAGCCTGGGCAGTCATAAACATTTTAAACCGAGGGTTTGCCATTTTTATCAAAACACAAGCCTGGGAGCTCGGATTTGGGAGAGATTCGAAGGATTTTCAAGGGCAACAATTCTCTACTCTCTTATGCTTAAAACCCACTAATCTAATCAAGAATTCCTCCTTAATTTGGATTTTTGAATGAAAAATGGGTAAAATATCATAGACCAAACAATTGGGTTTTGAGTGGGTGATTCACCTCCGATTTGAGAGATTTTTATATGGTTAGACCAAACTATCCTGGGAGATCCTCGTTGTTGGTTCTGATGTGGAGTTGTTTTACTCTGTGTCACCTTATTCTCTGTATGTTATTTGTTGTTTTGTATAACCTGTTTTCCTTCATAGTTGTATTCATTATTTCTATTTAATTCATACTGTAGCATGGCTTATTATTATATTTTATCTCTGTAGGGCCCAGACCTTCCTCGTCACTACCCGATCGAGGTTAGGCTTGGCACTTACTGAGTATCGCTGTGGTGTACTCATGCCCCTTCTGCGCATGTTTTTCATGTGCAGATCCAGGTACCTCCACTCAGGCGCACTATCCTTGAGGCAGGGAGAGCTACGAAGACTTCGAGGTACATCTGCAGCATCTACAGACCGAAGAGTCTCCTTCTTTACTCTATCTGTAGTATTTAGCCTTCTATCGTACTGTTGTTGTAGACATCTCTGGAGATTAGAGCATTTTTCAGTACTTCTTCAAGCTTGTGTTCTCGTGAGTTTCCGGGTTTTGGGGTGATATTGTAGACTTCCGCATTATTTGAGTTGTATATGCCGAGCGGCAATTATATATAGTTTTTCTTATATTTGTTCAGTTTTAGTTAATTATTCCGCAAGTTATGTTGTTTTCCGCATTGTTAGGCTTACCTAGTTATAGCGACTAGGTGCCATCACGACATGTTCACGGAGGGCGAATTGGGGTCGTGACAAGTTGGTATTAGAGCTCTAGGTTCATAGGATTCACGGAACACAGGCCGGTTTATTAGAGTCTCGCTGATCGGTACGTAGACGTCCGTACTTATCTACGGGAGGCTATGTAACTGTTAGGAAAATTTTCACTTCATTCGATTTCCTTGTCATGCGATATCTTGACATCACAAATTTTAAACTTCTGTCTTCTATTCTCTCATAGATGGTGAGGACACGCGCTACTCGGGATGATCAGGCACACGGGCCCCCTACTGCAGCCGTCAGAGGCCGGGGTCCGGGTAGAGGTCGAGGACTCGCAGGTGGTGCACCTAGAGCACCTGCGCGACCTGCCGCTGAGGCACCACCAGCAGATCCATCCGGAGCCCAGGCACCTAGCAGGCCTACTACTGCCACTACTACTACAGCTCTCCATGAGACTTTGGCTCAGTTCATGAGTATGTACACCACCTTGGCTCAGGCAGGGTTGCTTCCCCTTGCTGCAGCCACATCCCAGGCCGGGGGAGGAGCACAGACTCCCGCCGCCTGCACTCCTGAGCAGCGAGTGCATGTTGAGCAGGTTCCCGAGATTATTCCCGCACCGCCTGCAGTGCCCGTTCAGCCCGAGGACAGGGCAACGGCTTCCGAGGATGAGCAGCTGAGGCTTGAGAGGTTCAAGAAGTACAAGCCTCCTATATTCAGTGGATTAGCATCAGACGATGCCTTGGGATTTCTAGAGGAGTGCCACTGTATTATTCGCACCATGGGCATAGTAGAGTCTAGTGGGGTTTCCTTCACTACCTTCCAGCTTCAGGGAGCCGCCTATGATTGGTGGCGCACTTATGAGATAGACAGTCCAGCCGAGGCTGTCTCACTAACCTGGACCTAGTTCTCAGATATGTTCATGAGAGAGTTTGTCCCTCAGAGTCTCAGGGACGCATGGCGCGCAGAGTTTGAGCATTTGCGCTAGGGTGCTATGACCGTTTCGGAGTATGCTATCCGCTATACCAGGTTGGCCAGACATGCACCGGCCTTGGTTGCTACAGTCCGTGAGAGAGTTCACAGGTTCATTGAGGGTCTTACCCCACCCATCAGATCTAGCATGCTCGGGAGTTGGAGATGGACATCCTTTATCAGCAGGTAGTGAGCATTGCTAGGAGGATCGAGGGTATGCTCGCCAGGGAGCGAGTGGAGAGAGAGGCCAAGAGGTATCGAGAGTCGGGCCACTACTCTGGTGCCCGTACCCCAGCAGCAGGTCGTCATGGCAGGGGTATGTGGGTCGGCCCATCCATTTAGCTCTTCCAGCAGCCAGCAGTGCTCCAGCTCCGCCTATACCTCAGGAGCCTTACTATGCACCTCTAGTTTGTAGCGTGCCTCCTACGCCGGGTGCTTCTAGAGGTCAGTCCAGCAGACCTGGCCCTAGTTAGTCACAAACACCTCATCCTCTCGAAGCTTGTTTTAAGTGTGGTGATACACGCCATATGGTTAGGGACTTCCCCGGATATAGTAGGGGTGCATCTTCATAGACTGCTCAGCCACATCGTGCTCCTCAAAGTTCTCAGGCCATGATCACATCTCCAGCTGCTACCCCATCTTCCCAGCCGGCTAGGGGCGGAGGTCGGGGAGGTAGAGGTCACCCTCGAGAGAGGGTCCAGGCCAGATATTATGCTATTCCTGCTCGTACCGAAGTTGTTGCCTCCGACTCCGTCATTACATGTATTATACTGGTTTGTCATAGAGAGGCATCGGTTCTGTTCGATCCAGGCTCTACTTACTCTTATGTGTCTTCTTACTTTGCTCCGCATTTGGGCGTACCTTGAGATTCTTTGAGTGCCCCTGTTTATGTTACTACTCCTGTGGGGGATTCTCTTGTTGTGGACTATGTTTATCCGTCATGTCTGGTTACTATTCGTGGTTTTGAGACCAGAGCAGATTTATTGTTACTCGGTATGGTTGATTTTGATATTATCTTGGGCATGGACTGGTTGTCTATTCTTGATTGTCACGCCAAGACCCATTTTTCTATTCTTGATTGTCACGCCAAGACCATGACGCTGGCTATGCCAGGTATTCCGCGTGTTGAGTGGAGTGGTACTTTAGATCACACTCCGAATAGAGTTATCTCTTTCCTTAAAGCTCAGCGTATGGTTAAGAAGGGGTGTGCCGCGTATTTAGCTTATGTGAGAGATGTTGGTGTTGATACCCCTTCTGTTAATTCAGTCCCAGTGGTACGGGATTATCCCGATGTGTTTCCAGCTGATCTTCGGGGTGTGCCGCCTGATAGAGACATTGATTTTGGCATTGATCTATTGCCGGGCACATAGCCCATTTCCATTCCTCCGTACCGTATGGCTCCTCCTGAGTTGAAGGAGTTGAAGGATCAATTACAGGAATTACTTGATAAGGGATTTATTTGCTCTAATGTTTCACCTTGGGGTGCTCCTGTCTTATTTGTAAAGAAAAAGGATGGTTCTATGCGTATGTGTATCGATTATTGCCAGCTGAACAAGGCTACAGTGAAGAACCGTTATCCTTTGCCTCGTATTGAGGATCTGTTTGACCAGCTTCAGGGCGCACATGTGTTTTCTAAGATTGACTTGCGCTCAGGTTACCATCAGTTGAAGATTCGGGAGCCAGATATTCCGAAGACTGCCTTCAGGACTCGGTATGGCCATTATAAGTTCCATGTAATGTCATTTGGGTTGACCAATGCCCCAGCAGCTTTCATGCATTTGATGCACAGTGTGTTCAGGCTATATCTCGACTCGTTCGTCATTGTTTTCATAGATGATATTCTTGTATACTCCAAAAGTCGGGAAGATCATGAGCAACACCTAAGGACAGTGCTTCAGACCCTGAGAGAGAAGAAGTTATATGCAAAGTTCTCAAAATGTGAGTTTTGGTTGAGTTCTGTGGCATTCTTAGGCCACGTGGTATCGAGTGAGGGCATTCGGGTGGATCTGAAGAAGGTGGAAGCAGTGCAGAGTTGGCCTAGACCCTCCTCAGCTACAGAGATTCGCAATTTCCTTAGCTTGGCGGGCTACTACCATCGTTTTGTGGAGGGATTTTCATCGATTGCGGCCCCTATGACTAGATTGACCCAAACGGGTGCCCCATTTCAGTGGACAAAGGAGTGTGAGGCGATCTTTCAAAAGCTCAAGACAGCTTTGACTACAGCCCCAATTTTGATATTGCCTACCGGTTCGGGGTCTTATACTGTCTATTATGATGCCTCGAGAGTTGGCATCGGAACGGTGTTGATGCAGGACGGTAGGGTGATTGCCTACGCGTCCAGACAGTTGAAGATACATGAGAAGAATTACCCTGTCCACGACCTTGAGCTAGGTGCTATTGTTCATGCCTTGAAGATCTGGCATCATTATTTGTACGGTGTGCCTTGTGAGATCTATACTGACCATCGGAGTTTGCAGCACTTGTTCAAGCAAAAAGATCTAAATATGCGTCGGAGGAGGTGGTTAGAGTTGCTGAAAGATTATGATATTACAATTCTGTATCACCCGGGCAAGGCCTATGTGGTGGCTGATGCCTTGAGTCGCCGGGCGGAGAGTTTGGGGAGTTTGGCATATCTACCAGCTTCAGAGAGGCCTATGGCGATGGATATTCAGGCCTTAGCGAGTCAGTTTGTGAGAGTTGGATTTTTCGGAGCCCAGTCGGATCCTAGATTGCGTTGTTTCTTGGTCTTCCTTATTCGATCATATCAGGGAGCGGCAGTACGATGACCCTCGTTTGCTTGTCCTTAAAGACAAAGTTCAGCATGGTGATGCCAGAGATGTGACCATTGGAGATTACATGGTATTGAGTATGCAGGGTCGAATTTGTGTGCCCAATGTTGATGAGCTTCGAGAGTTAATTTTAGCAGAGGCCCATAGTTCGCGGTATTCCATCCATCCGGGTGCCGCGAAGATGTATCAGGACTTGGGGCAGCACTGTTGGTGGAGGCGGATGAAGAAAGATATAGTTGGCATGTATCTAGATACCTCAACTGCCAGGAGGTGAAGTTTGAGCACCAAAGACCGGGTAGGTTGCTTCAGCAGATAGAGATTACGGAGTGGAAATGGGAGCGCATCACCATGGACTTTGTATCTGGACTCCCACGGACCTTGAAAAAGTTTGATGCCATTTGGGTTATTGTGGATCGGCTGACCAAGTCGGTGTCGAGGCCCCCCTTTTTCTTTAAAGGCGAAATCGGGTTTACGACTTTTGGGAGGACAACTCTTTTCCCTTTTGGGAATTGGGTTTTGAAGTTTGAAGAGTCGCCACCTAATGATTAAGTGCATTAGGACACTAAGAATGGTTTGAGTTTGAAGAACCAGAGTTTGGGTTAGGGCTAGAAATTATCTCGAGGGGAAGGTGTTAGGCACCCCTCAAGATCCACTAGTGTGGTTCCCGACCATGTTATAATTGTGACTTCAAGTAACAAATAATCACATAAGGGCTTCAAATATGAGGGAATGTCATATTAAAGTTTGCAGATAACCTAAAGTTTGAAGAAAACAGAAAGGAGCTCGAATTTTGAGAAAAACAGCTTAAACGTTCTGAAATAACGATAAATAAACAAATAAAGGAAAGGGCGTCCTACGTTTACAAATAATATGGATCACATCAATGCAATAGTCGGTAATCACTTCTCAAAGAGGGGCTACACGTGGTATTAGCGCACCGATCATCATATCCATATCTACCCTTTCCCACCCCGTTAAGCTATTAAACGCGGAATGGTTTTATTACTTATTGCATGCTAGTACTCGCCCTGATCCTATCAGTCCCGGAGGCATTTGAGACTACTAGTCCTAAAGGGAAGGGAGTTGGGGCTTTTCAGAAGTTAAGAAAGGATAAAAGTCTAGGCGACAAATAAAACATATAATCAAATAGTGGGAGAAGCAAACAGCGGTTAGGGGTCAAACAGGCCTCCTCACTTAAAGGCAAATACATAGCATGACTTCAAATACTGGTTAGGTCTTTAATTAAACATAACGTAGGAAGGGTGGCTAATATATCACATACTTTCAGATAAGAAGTCCGAATTAGACCTGTCTGCTGGTTGTAATTATTAAATATTGGTATAGTTGATTAATTACCTACAGGTTTGCCTAGATGAGGCCTGTAATCATGAAATCTAACAATGCAGAAGGCGTACTGATTTTATGGAAGGATTACTAATTTTGGAAAAAACAGACAAAGGTTCTGCAGATTTCAAACAACGTTATTACAGGTTTTAGAGTTGTAAGCGAGATAGATGATTCAGATTCAGTTAGTTATTCCTATAGGCATGCTTGCTAAGCGGGATTGATATTAAAACGTTTATAAAAAGTGCAGGATTCCTATAGACATGGTATCTAGAGTGCATTTTGTTATTTGAGCCTATAAATTGTTTGCCTAGTGATAGATGATATGCAGAAGTGCAGAAAAACACTATCGTCATGGTCTCTATATACAGAAGAATATACTTATAGGCATGATTTCTATATGCAGATGTGAATAAACTTATAGCATGATTTCTAAATGCATAATGAAACGACTTATAGGCAGGATTTCTAAATGTATAATGAAATGACCTATAGGCAGGATATCTATATGTAGATTCATAAATGAAGATGTTGTGATTGCAGAAATAAAACCTAAAGCATGATATCTACCCCACATGCATAACATGAGAGACCCACCCCATTTTTTTCTATACAGCCCATAGTTATTACAAATTATTACAACTTGAATGAATCCAAAAAAAGTAAATTACATTAGAAATTAAAATTCCAACCAAGGAGAGCCTAATTCAGACTCCTAGTCTGATACATGAAATAAACCAACTTCCAAAGATTAGATTTCCAAAGCCTTTCTCTTATTTGGGATGTGTCAAAAATCCAAGGAGCTTCATGAACTCTAGGCAGTGCTTACACCCCAAATATCATTATAGAATTATAGTGTAGTGTGGAAGGGTCAGCCCTCAAATGTCCAAGTTTAGAGGGAAGTCAAGGTCCCAAGGAAAGGCTCATAGGAAGAGGGCAGAACTTACAGTGTAGGAGTAAGTGTAAGTGCAATAGAGGGGAAATTAGGGAAGGCCATGGCAGGCTGATGGTCATGCCCAGTAATTGGGATGCTGGCACACCCCTGACCGGCCTGTCACCTTTAAATTGGGGAGTTAGGACCTATTGAAGGTCAGGTTCAGCCCTGGGCAGCAATTTGGCTGCTGCCAGACCCTGAACTTTAACTCAGCACACATAGGGGAATGGGGTATGGGGATTCATAATAGAAGCAGGATACAGGGAAAGAGCAGGCGAAGGGCAGACCCAGCAATGAGACATACTGGCACACCCTTCAGCCTACTTAGAGGTTAGGGGTCAAAACTTAGTTCATGGACAACAATTCTTGTTGCCATACCCTAAGTCCCTACTCACAAACACATAGGGGTAATGGGATAGGGAGCAAGTGTTCACAAGAAAGAGAAGCAAGAAGTAGCATATAGGCATATTATGATAGATGTTAAACTTTACAGAAAAAATAGACATGGATACAAGGACTGTAAGTAAACACATTGGGGTGATGCTGAAAATTAAGTTAGGACATACCAGTTTCAAAGAGACAAGTAAAAAGAAGCAGTAGTGTTGTGAAAGCCAAAGTGCAGACAAGAAGCAAGAATACTTTTAAGTGAGAGTTCAGAAGAGGATTGTGCAATTGTGAAGTCTGAAGTGTGTTCAATCGTGTGTGTCTCGTGAAAAAAAAGGGTCGTGTATTTATAGTGTGAAAGTCATGAGAAATATGGTTAGAAAATAATTGAAGTTTGATTGTCAATCAATTACATAAGACTCCCATTGATTAAGGGATTCAAATTCAAACGGGTATAAACCAATTAAGGAACGAAATTAATCAAACCATTTGTGCAAAGCATGCAATTGAAGGAAAATACATAAAGATTATTTAAGGACAGGGTTTTGACAATACGCGGTTTGTGCAAATAAGGCAAGGGAATCAATTGACAGCCAGTAAATCACAAGGTATGAAATATGGTATGAATGAACCAAGTCACAAAAGTGAAGAGGGGTTTTACCTAAGTCAAATCACCTAGGGAATCAGTAAAAGATGGAAAGAAATCAATCAAGCTATATTCAGAAGGAAGTTTACACTAATTGCAAATTTGAAAACCAATTAGAGGAAAATTCATCATATATAAGGAGCATGTGAGCATGAAAGAAGACTGTCGTGTAAATCAGTTAGAAAGCCTAGTATAGAAGAGTTTAGCAAAAGGTCAGAGTCATATGAGAACAAAGAAGTCCAAACTCAATTCAAAGACTCGAAGTCAATCTGAAAGAATTAGGGGTTTCGAAATGAAACCCTAATTCAAGCAAACCATGTAGTAAGGCAGGCAATTAAATCAAAATCATGTTCAGAAGTTTCAGAGAAGGACATGCTTCTTCAACAACAGAACTGATGAAGAATATGATAGTAAAGTAACATGCAATCACAGTAGAAGGATTCAAATAACGTAATGGCCAATACTGATAAGAACAGTAGAAAAAGCATGCTAGAAGAAACATAAACAAGGCTCAGTAGAAGGCAAACAAAGAAACATAAAAATTTAGCAAGGAAAATACAGTAGAAGAACACAAGAATCACCGGAAAAGTATAGCAGAAAAGCATATAGGAAAATACAGTAAGATAAACAAATAAGAATATGGTAAAAAAATACAGCAGAGAAGTCTACAAGACAATAGTATAGGAAAACATAGTAAGATAAGCATACAAAAGATGATACGAGAACACAACAGAGGCAAACACACGAATAACAAAGAAGAAAAATCATAAAACACTTAAACACTTTCCAGAAAACCCTAAATCGAAAAGAAGCGATTTTTTGAAAGTAATTTTGAAAGAGAAAATTAAGCAAATCGTTTGAAAACTCAAGTAGAGCATAGATACACAACAGATCTAAAAAGAATCGGAGAAAACCTCGAAAGGTTAGGGTTTTAGAGGAACCCTAGAATGAGAAAGGCTTGGAAAAGTCACCGATCGGAGTCGGAGAAGGTCGGAATCAGACTCAGAAGGCCAAGATACGCCGGAGCAAGGCCAGAGATGGCCGGAAACCTCGAGTCGGCGAAGGTCTGAGTGAAGACCTTCAAGGTTTGGCCTCGAATCTTCAAGTATTAGGCACATAGGAGTAATAGGAGGTGAGTATAGGTCATTCATGGCCTGAGAGTCCATGGATTTCGATGAGTTCGAGGTTGGAAATGGTAGAAGGTGATTAGGGTTTCAAGAACATTCGAGAGAGTTTGAGAGGGGGAGGGTATTCAGAGGCGGCTGAGAGATAGGAAATGAGAGATTAGGGTAGGTCATTTGGGTTTAATTATGGAAGGGTAAATTATGGCTATTGATCAGTATGATCAACGACCTAGATCTAAAAGGGCAGGTGGGAACCGGGCAGGGCCATTTGGACTGGGTTATGGGTTGGGTCCAATTAAAAATGGGTCGGTCCGGTTGGGGTTAAGGTTGGGTCAATTAGGGGGTCGAAATTGAAAGGAAATGGGGCTGTATTTGAAATAAGATTAGGCTAAACGTTAAATAGCGAATTTTCCCCTTTTATTTTATAAAAAATATTAAAATGATTAAAAAAACAAATTGAAAGTACTAAAACAATTAATAGTATATAAACATTAATTGAAAAATACTGGACCCTATTTTACAATTACAAAATGCTATTAATCTTAAAGTAGGCTATAATTGCAATTATATGCAATTTGGTCTTTTAAATACCAAATAAATTTGTAAAAATATACAAAAATCACCTCAACTATATTTTGGTGTAAATATGAGAATAAAATAAGTTATTCATCAAAATGATAAAATTGGGAATAACTATTGATTTTTGTACTACTAAAAATGGACAATAAATTGATTTTAAAATCCTTAAAAATTAGGAAAAATGCCAAAACGCTTAGCTATGTTTATATATACATATATATGATATTTTGAGAGTATTTTGTATATGAAAGTTCTATAGGAAAAAATTGGGTATCAACAGCTGTCCCTCTTTACCCAGGAAGGATGAAAGAGTTGTCGGGTAAAGATTTGATGGCCAATTTGACCAAACGAAACGATTTGAAGAATTTTGACCGAGCTCTGGTTCCTGAGCTGCCTACATATCCCTGGTCTTACAGGAATCAGGCCATATGTAGTTCAGGATCAATCGGCGGAACATGTCGATTGAGATTTCGAAAGACGGATGCGATGTTCAAGTTGGAAGGATGGTCAGGTTCTGATAGGCTGCGGGAACTGGAGTGGGATCACTCCTGCTAAGACAGCCATTGCTAGCCGATGTACTTGCAAGTAAGTAATACCAACCTATATTGTGCGTAAATTTAAACGTGATGCAAGTTCCCATTGTACCATGAATGTTGTCTTTGGACGGTTAGGATGATGTCCTCAGACCATGACGCCCTGGGCCATGAAGCGTATAATAAAGGATTCGCAGGCTATGAGATGATGTCCTCGGTCTATGAGAATGATGCCTCCGAACTATGATGCCTTTGAATAATGATATCCAAGAGAAAAAATGGGCTCCTCAGGCCATGGCATGGCGTTCTCGGGCTATGAAAATGGTGCCTCCGAACAATGATGCCTTTGGACAATTCGGCGATCTTTCAGCCCATGAAATGCAGAAGGTGGCGATCTTTCAGCCGATGCAAGACTTAAATAAAATGGCGATACTTCAGCCGATGTAAAGTGTAAATATAAATAGCGATCTTTCAGCCGATGCGAGATTTAAATAAAGTGGCGGTATTTCAGCCGATGTAAAGATTTAAATAAAATGGCGATATTTCAGCCGATGCTAAGTGTAAAATATAAGTGACGATCTTTCAGCCAATGCAAGATGAAGTGGCGATATTTCAGTCGATGCAACACTTAAATAAAATGGTGATATTTCAGCTGATGCTAAGTGTAAAATATAAGTGGTGATCTTTTAGCCGATGCAAGATGATGTGGCGATATTTCAGCCGATGCAAGACTTAAATAAAATGATATTTTAGCCGATGTAAAGTGTAAATATAAATGGCGATCTTTCAGCCGATACGAGATTTAAATGAAGTGGCGGTATTTCAGCCGATGTAAAGATTTAAATAAAATGGCGATATTTCAGCCTATGCAATTATGGAGGTAGAGCTTAACCTCGGAAGGCAGAAGAGTAGCCTTATGCAATTATGGAGACAGAGCTTAGTCTCGAAAGGCCGAATAGTAGCCTTATGCAATGCAAGAAATGCAAATGGAGACAGAGCTTAGTCTCGGAAGGTAGAATAGTAGCCTTATGCAATGCAAGAAATGCAGATGGAGACAGAGCTTAGTCTCGTAAGGCAGAATAGTAGCCTTATGCAATGCAAGAAATGCAAATGGAGACAGAGCTTAGTCTTGGAAGGAAGAATAGTAACCTTATGCAATTTAAGAAATGCAGATGGAGACAGAGCTTAGTCTTGGAAGGCAAAATAGTAGCCTTATGCAATGCAAAAAATGCAGATGGAGACAGAGCTTAGTCTCGGAAGGTAGAAAGATAGCCTTATGCAACGCATGAATGCAGATGGAGAAAGAGCTTAGTCTCGTAAGACAGAAAGGTAGCCTTATGCAATGCAGAAAATAAAGGCGAATAACGATGAAATCTCTTAGCTGATAGATGATAGTTGATAGCTGATTGTTGTATTGTGGTTGCTGGGGATGTCTCGTACGGATAGCAACTGTAAATAGGCGATGATTCTAAGTTGTATTCCTGAAAAAGTTATGAGTGTGTAATCGTATCTGATGATTTTATGTCTTGGGTGCCTGCATCCAAAGAAAAATCATGAGTTTTGTAAAGGGGGAAGGTTAGTCCGTCTTCCCGTGGACCTCGCTTGTCCTGCTCGGCTCTTGTTCTTATTGGGGTAACATCGCTAAACAAAGCAATTTTGATAGTAGTCATGCATGATTTAGTAAAAGTGTAGCATAAATACATAAAAAATAGTTTTCTTTTAGATGAACCGATGACTGCGACGCAGTTCAAGACATTGCAACCTCTCTCGCTCCGAAATTTTGAGGGTGCTCCTCAAAATTCTGCCCCAGTTTATTGGGTTGGTGCTTCCGACGTCTGCGTGTTGGTGAATGGCTGAAGATCAACTTCCGAATTTTGAGGGTCCTCCTCAAAATTCTGCCCTAGTTTCCAATAGCGGAGGAAATGAAAATTTTAGTGAATTGTGATCGAACCCATATGGCTGCCTACGTATACCCTCTCAAGCGGGAATCAGGTAAGACGTAGTTCGAATTACATCATAAAGAAACCATAAATGGCTACACATAGTATCCCATCACTACATCTGAATTGATTGGTTTTGGCCAAACTTCTCCATCCATTTCTGCAAGTATGAGGGCTCCTCTTGTTAGAACCTTGTAAACCATGTACGGACCCTGCCACTTGGGATAGAATCTCCCCTTGGCTTCGTCTTGATGCGGGAAAATTTTTATTAACACCAGCTGCCCCGGTGTGAATTGTCTTGGCTTGACTCTTTTGTTGAAGGCTCTGGACATGCAGTTCTGATAAAGTTGACCCTGACAAAAGGCGTTCATTCTTTTTCCGTCTATAAGGGCTAACTGCTCGTAGCGACTCTTTACCCATTCTGCGTCTTCAAGTTCCGCCTCCTGTATAATCCTTGGTGAGGGAATCTGTACCTCGGTGGAAATGACTGCCTCGGTACCATAAACAAACAGTTAGGGAGTTGCCCCGGTTGATGTGCGAACTATGGTACGGTACCCCAATAAAGCAAATGATAGCTTCTCGTGCCACTACTTATGTTTTTCTATCATTTTCCTCAGTATCTTCTTGATATTCTTGTTGGCCATTTGTACAGCTCCATTCATCTGAGGTCTATAGGCTGTAGAATTCATGTGTTTGATCTTGAATGTTTCACACATTGCTTTCATCAGGTCACTGTTGAGATTGGAACCATTACCAGTAATGATTGACTCTGGGATGCCAAACCGACAAACGATACGGTCGCGGACAAAGTCTGCCATGACTTTATTAGTCACTGCCTTGTATGATGCCGCTTCAACCATTTGGTGAAATAATCAATTGCCACTACAATGAACCTGTGTCCGTTTGATGCGGCAGGCTCGATAGGTCCGATAACATCCATTCCCCAAGCGGCGAACGGCCATCGCAAACTTGTCGGATTAAGCTCATTTGGAGGAAGCTTTATCATATCTGCATGTATCTGACAACGATGGCACTTTCGGACGTACCGGATGCAGTCCATCTCCATAGCCATCCAAAAATAGCCAGCTCGGAGTATTTTCTTGGCTAAGACAAAACTATTCATATGTGGGCCGCAGGTCCCAGCATGAATTTCTTCCAGTAGCCTGGATGCTTCCTTTGCGTCAACACACCTTAATAATCCCAAATCGGGAGTCCTTCTGTACAGGATTCCTCCACTATGAAAGAAACTGTTGGATAACCTTCGAAGTGTGCGCTTCTGAGTAGCGTTTGCAAGTTCTGGATATTCCCCTTTGGCTAGATATTCCTTGATATCATGAAACCAAGGTTTTACGTACGCTTCTTCTTCGAATGAGCACAATAAGCCGGCCGATTATGGATTTTCACAGGAATATGATCAATGAAATTTGTGTCCGGGTGTTGTATCATGGATGATAGGGTAGCCAATGCATCGGCGAACTCATTTTGGACTCTAGGGACATGCTGAAACTCTGTCTTTGTGAATCTCTTCCTCAACTCTTGTGCATGATGCAGATAAGGGAGTATCTTGGAATTCGTGGTTGCCCATTCTTCTCGAACCTAATGTATAAGCAGGTGTGAATCCCCAATCACTAGCAACTCCTAAACGTTCATGTCAATAGCCAACTTGAGCCCTAAGATGCAGGCTTCATATTCGACCATGTTGTTGGTGCATGGGAATCTGAGCTTCGCAGACACTAGATAATGCTGACCGGTTTATGATACTAGGACCGCTCCTATGCCAACTCCTTTAAAGTTTTCTGCTCCATCGAAAAACATTCTCCAACCGTCATAGGATTCTGCGATGTCTTCTCCTATGAAGGATACCTCCTCATCAGGAAAATATGTTTTCAGAGGCTCGTATCCTCCATCCACAGGGTTTTCAGCGAGGTGAACTGCTAGTGCCTGTCCTTTGATTGCTTTTTGAGTCACGTAGATGATGTCGAATTCACTCAGCAAGATTTGCCACTTGGCCAGCTTGCCAGTAGGCATGGGCTTCTGAAAGATGTACTTTAGCGGATCCATTCTTGATATGAGGTAAGTAGTATAGGCACAGAAATAGTGCCTCAACTTCTAAGCTACCCAAGTTAGGGCACAACACGTGTGCTCTAATAGAGAATACTGGGCCTTGTACGGGGTGAACTTCTTGCTGAGATAGTAGATGGCCTGTTCTTTCCTCCCCGTTTCGTCATGTTGCCCAAGAACACAACCAAACGCTCCATCCAACACTGCAAGGTAGAGTAATAGAGGTCTACCTGGCTCGGGCGGGACAAAAACTGGCAGTGTTGACAGGTATTCCTTGATTATGTCGAAGGCTTTCTGACAGTCATCAGTCCATTTGGTAGCGGCGTCTTTCTTCAACATCTTAAAGATCGGCTCACAAATGGTAGTGGACTTAGATATGAACCGGCTGATGTAGTTGAGTCTCCCCAGGAAACTCATCACGTCCTTCTTGTTCTTTGGTGGTGGCAATTCTTGAATGGCCTTAACCTTTGATGGATCCGGTTTTATTCCTCGGCGACTCACAATGAACCCAAGTAGTTTCTCGGCGGGAACCCCTTATGCACACTTGGCGGGGTTCAACATCAGATTGTACCTCCTCAGTCTGTTGAAGAATTTCCTCAGATCTTCCATGTGGTCAGTGGCTCTCTTGGATTTGATGATGACGTCGTCTACATATACCTCGATCTCTTTATGTATCATGTCATGGAAAATAGTAGTCATGGCCCTCGTGTAGGTGGCCCCAGCATTCAATTACCCAAACGGCATCATCTTGTAACAATACATCCCCCACGGTGTAATGAAAGCCAATTTTTCTCCGCGTCTTCCTCATCCATCCATATCTGATGGTACCCAGCAAAACAATCGATGAATGACTGGAGTTCAAGCTTGGTGCATTTGTCAATTAGAATGTGTATGTTTGGCAAGGGGAAATCATCTTTCGGACTGGCCCGGTTGAGGTCCCGGTAGTCGACACAGACTCTAACATTCCCGTCCTTCTTCGATACTGGCACAATGTTGGCTAACCATGTTGGATACTCTACTACCCTGAGAACCTTGGCTTTGATTTGCTTGGTCACTTCTTCCTTGATTTTCAAACTCATGTCAGGTTTTAACTTCCTGAGCTTCTGCTTTACCGGGGGACATGTTGGATCGGTTGGCAATTTTTGAGCTACAATAGATGTACTGAGACCAGTCATATCATCATACGACCAGGCGAATATGTCCTCATATTCCCTTAGGAATTCCGTGTACTCTTCCTTTTCTGATGGTGAAAGATGAACACTGATGCACGTTTCTTTGACATTTTCTGTATCTCCCAAATTAACAACCTCAGTCTCGTCTAAGTTGGACTTAGGTCTATTCTCAAAATCCTCGACCTCTTTAACGACCTCTTCTGGTATATAATCCTCTTCTGAGTCTATATCCATTTGTTGCGTTGTCTCGTTGCAAGTCACAATCGTCGGTTCATCAAGATAAGTAATAGTAATGCTGTGTAAATAAAGTAAATGATGAAAAGTAATAAGAGCGAGATTTATAAGAAACTAAAATGCTTTGATAAATTTCATAACTGTTTTGAACATTGGAGCTCTTATTTCGAAATTAAAATGCGGAAAGAGAGTCAACTAACAAAAATAAAGATGATGCATGGTGCTTTGTTCAGCCTTGTTACCCCGAAGCTTTCCAGGCCCTGATGGTTCTAATGGACCAATTGTTGAGGCGTGCTCCTCGGCTCACGGCTTGTATGGAAGGGCTTTCCTCCCCTTCCTCCTCGAAAATGACGCAAGAGTCCATGTTATCATCTTCCAAAAATAAATTCCTCATTGCCGCTAGTGATTCCTCTTCTTTCGACCCATATATGACATCGGCTGGCTGGAAAGTCTGCTCCAGGCGAGGTATCGGATGCTCCAGCGGATAGTAGGGACTGCGCCATGGTGGCGACCAGTGGTTGAACTCCTCCCAAGTGTATTCATATCCCAAAGAAAAAGTGGTACCATGTTTCTTCAGCTTGATAGGTTTGGTGATTCCCTGGAGGTTCTCGCCGAGCCCCTTGCCAGGTTTATATCCGCTCCAATTCCATATACTTTCAATCTTGTTATCCCACCATTTATCCTTGTCCACGGCGTTGACTCGCTCAATGTGATGGTAGGTTTCTCCGCCTATCTTCCTTCTTCCTCCAATTGCTGGAATGGTCTGGCGACTGTATATGGGGTTGCTACAGTCGCCGTGAATAATCACCTCTTCGTGATTCCACTCAAACTTCACTGCCTGGTGTAGGGTTGATCCTCGCACTGCACAGTGATGTGCAATGCTTTGTTGTGGCTCAACCCTTCCGGTGGCAGCTCATCTTCGTGAAAAGTGATTTTGTGACTCTCCAATACTTGTCCTACCATGTTCACCATTTCTCCTCCAGTTATGTTGCTGGGTACATATGCCTCACTCAGTATCTTCAACAAGGCATTCTTATGTGCATCGGAGCTTTGCAACAGAGCTAGGATGGAGATTTGTGCCGGTGTTTTATTCAGTTGATCAACGACTGAGTATTCTTTTGCTTGTATCTTCCTCCAGAGATCATCGAGACCAGTTTCAATAGGCCGTCCGAAGTCCTGCTTACTTGATTCAGCTAAATGCTCCGGAGTATAAACCGTGCCAGTTCTTGTCATACCCTGCACCGTAACTGCTTCTCCAGTTTTGGTTTTTCCTTTTCTCCTTGCCTCGGCTGTGTAATCCCAGGGGATGGTCTTCGTATGGAATGGTGCTATGGCTGACATTGCTACCGGGATGGGTACCCTTTCTTTGGGAGGTAACACAGCAACTTCAAATAGCGCAGGTACCTTGGTGACCCAAACTCAACCTCAATTGGTCCTGGCGTCTTTGCAGTAGATGGTGTTTCAAGATCGAGTGGTATGGACATGTTCACTTCTCTTCAGAAGGCTGAATCTGGACTACAATCGGATTAAGTGTGACCGTTGATTTCTTTGGCTCGTCACCTTCAGTGATTAATCCGATCGACCCTTTGGGATCCCAATCATCCTCTATCTCGATCAAGTGAATGCCTCCGCCTTTGTGGTCAGGCAGAGGGTTGTTGCGAACATTCGGAGCAGGCTCTTTTGCCACGATGATCTTGTTGTCAATCAACGCCTGAATCTTGTCCTTCAGGGAGCGGCACTCGTCGATGGTATGCCCCTTCATGCCGGAATGGTATGCACAGGTTTTGTTTGGGTTGATCTATTAGGAGGGGTTTTCTGGAGTTTTGACAAGGATAGGAGTGAAGTAACCAGCAGCTTTAAGCCTTTCATACAGCTGGTCGATTGGTTCGGCAATGGCGGTGTATTGTTTGGGAGGTCTGCGGTCGAAGTTTGGTCGTGTTCTAGGGAAATTTTGGCGAGGTGATTGATAGTGATCTTATTGGGTATTGTTGGCTTGGTAGATGTGTGCAGGTTGGGAGTATTTGGGTGAAGTAGGCTGATATGCGGTAGGCGGAGATGATAGGTAAGTAGGTGGTGGAACTTTGTAAGAAGGCAAAAGTGCTGGGTAATTTGAGGTACGTTGATATGTAGGAGGGGGTATTGGGTAGGTTTGGTGTTTTATTAGGGATTTTGTTCTCTGTGCAACCATCACGGCACCCACATCCCTTTTCTTGGATGTGCCACCAGACTGTAGAGCCTTGTTGGTAGCCTGCAATGCTTCAAAAGTTAGTGACCATACCACTTTTGATACCTTCCTCGATCCTCTCCCCTAGTTTGATGACATCGGAAAATTTCTGGCCTTCGATCAACATCAACCTCTCATAATACTGTGGGTCTTGAGCCCAAACAAAAAACCTGTTAATTTGTTTTTCTTCTAAAGTCGGTCTGACCTTAGCGGCTTCTGATCTCTAACGAGTAGCATACTGGCGAAATGTCTCCGTGGATTTCTTCTTTCAGTTCTAGATGTAGAACAGATCTGGTGCATTCTCCGTGTTGAATCAGAATCTGTCCATGAAATCGGATGCCATATTTACCCAATTCGACCACTTCTTCGGGTCTTGGCTAATGTACCAATATAGAGCATCCCCTTTCAGACTTCTCATAAAGAACTTCATGCGAATATTTTCATCCATTCCTACTCCGACCAGTTTGTCGCAGTATGTCCTTAGATAAACTCTAGGATCCTCGGTGCCATCGAACGTCTCGAACTTTGGAGGTTTGTACCCCTCGGGCAGTTCGACATCTGGTTGAATGCTAAGGTCTTCGTAATTCAGTCCCTCGATCCCCTTGCTTCCTTCAACACCCTGAACTCGGCTAGTTAGCTTCTTGAGTTCTGCGGCCAGATTCTTGATAAGAGAGTCTTTGTCATCAGACTCAGGCTGAATGGGGTGCGGTATGGTTTCCACATAGATGGGGGTGTTATGGTGATGATCATTTGTGGAATTTAGTGGTTCATGGATGAGCGATAGGATGTTGCTTGAAATATGGCATGTGTTGGAGTGGTGGTGGTGAGCGGATTGGTTTTGTGGTTTCGGGATATTTTGAGGAGGTGTGGGATTTTGAGTGTTGGGGAAGTTGACATCTGGGGTAGTGAGGGAAAATGACAAGCTTGCCAAATTCCGAACTTGGTCCAGTTCTTCCTGAAATTTCAATAACTTTTGTTCGAGCTGGGAGGCACTTTCCTTGGAAATCTGAATACCTTGGGAAACCTCTACCCTTTCAACTGAGTTCTCCTTCCTGATGTTGCTCAAATCTTCCATTTTTCCCTTGTTCTTGTTTCTGATAGGACTCGGAGGAGGAGGAGGTGGAGGGCCCTTAGATCTTGTGGAGTAAGATGACGATGCCAGAATGCACGAACTAACCTTTAGGGAAGGGAAATAAAACAAAAAGTAAAAACAAAAGGTAACAAGTTAGTGTGGATTATGAGGAGAAAAACGTTGCAGTATTTAAACACATAGTGCAAGAATATAAATCGTGTCCTAATTTGGGAGCCTCGTTGTGCCCGGGGTAGGCCTAGCGACAAGTTGATTTGGAGAACTTATAATGCTAAAGGCCTCATTTTATTGATAAAAATAAGACGAATCCCAAAACGACACTAGAATTGTGGAAAATAAAATATCACTAATGGCCATTGGCCTTATTACATTTAAAGCAAAAAGAAAAGAATCCTATCTATTTGGTCCTAGAAGGACCTTCCCTAGGTTGAATGTTCTCATTGATCAAATCCTCCAGTTCGCATAGATTCTCCAGTAGAAATGCTTTTGCCAGGTTCTCTCCTTCGTTTCCCTCGGCATTCTGGCAGTCGGTGACTCTCTTTCTCGCTTTTCCTTCCAATTCCAGCAGACTGTATTCCAGATACTCCAGCTTTTCGCTAGCCTTGGTGACCCTCTCTTTCCATGCATTGATTTGGTCACTTGATGGGACATTCCTCCACCAGGTCAGCAAGAGTGAGGGTATACTGACCATACCGAAGTCGGGGACCTTGTTCTCCATTTTTTGCAAAACAAAAGGGTTAAGACCATACCCCCACCGGACTCGACTATTAAATATCAATAATTGGCATAAGCAGCATTTAGTTCTCCAAATAAATGCACAGACGTGGTAATGTCCGTTTGGGTTCCAAGGAAATCCAGTGGACTTTGGACAGGGCTATCTTAAAGAGTCATTATGTGGACAACATAATTGACTCAGCTAGGTTTGACAGTGATGCATGCACAGTTTAAACAGAGTAAGGTTTCTATGGGGTGTTAGACCGGTACCCTTGAGAGGACAACTCAAGTGGTTAAGGCACGGAACCGTCGACTGCACCGCTGATCAAGTGGTTTTATCGTAAATACGCCTTTACCAAATTTAGAGTGTAATATATCGGAAGGGCGCAACCACTCATTATAAGCGTTGCAATGGTATTTTGTTTGGCACGAGTGGAATATGATGTGGAAGATGCAATTTACAAGAATGAAATAATTTGTCATGTATTTGCACATTCATAAAGTAATGATTACAATAATTGCTCATACTTACAACAGTATTGAAGGAAAGCGGTAAAAGCATTAAAGAAAAGAAAAACAAAGAGCCAAGTCAGTTTCGAAGTAGAAGAGATATAAAGATGTTAAATAAAGGCAATAAAGAAGCAATAAAGTCATAAATAACATTAAATGGTAAAATCCTAAAGAATTCCCCAGCGGAGTCGCCATGCTGTCGAGGCCCCCCTTTTTCTTTAAAGGAAAAATCGGGTTTACGACATTTGGGAGGACAACTCTTTTCCCTTTTGGGAATTGGGTTTTGAATTTTGAAGAGTCGCCACCTAATGATTAAGTGCATTAGGACACTAAGAAGGGTTTGAGTTTGAAGAACCAGAGTTTTGGTAAGGACTAGAAATTATCTCGACGGTAAGGTGTTAGGCACCCCTCAAGATCCACTAGTATGGTTCCCGGGCATGTTATACTTGTGACTTCAAGTAACAACTAAGCACATAAGGGCTTCAAATATGAGGGAATGTCATATTAAAGTTTTGCGGATAAGTTAATGTTTGAAGAAAACAAAAAGGAGCTCGAATTTTGAGAAAAACAGCTTGAATGATCTGAAAAAATGATAAATAAACAAATAAAGGAAAGGGGGTCCTAGGTTTAGAAATAATATGGATCACATCAATGCAATACCCGGTAATCACTCCTCAAAGAGGGGCTACACGTGGTATTAGCTCACCGGTCATCATATCCATATCTACCCTTTCCCACCCCGTTAAGGTATTAAACGCGGAATGGTTTCGTTACTTATTGCATGCTAGTACCCGCCCAATCCTATCAGTCTCGGAGGCATTTGGGACTACTAGTCCTAAAGGGAAGGGAGATGGGGCTTTTCAGAAGTTAAGAAAGGATAAAATTCTAGGCGACAAACAAAATATGTAATCAAATAGGGGGAGAAGCAAACAAAAGTTAGGGTTCAAATAGGCCTCCTCACTTAAAGGCAAATACATAGCATGACTTAAAATACTGGTTAGGTCTTTAATTAAACTTAACATAGGAAGGGTGGCTGATATATCACATATTTTCATATAAGAAGTCCGAATTAGACCTGCCTGCTGGTTGTAATTATTAAAGACTGGTATAATTGATTAATTACCTACAGGTTTGCCTAGATAAGGCCTGTAATCATAATATCTAACAATGCAGAAGGCGTACTGATATTGGAAGGATTACTGATTTTGGAAAAAACAGACAAATGTTCTGCAAATTTCAAACAGCGTTATTACAGGTTTTAGAGTTGTAATCGAGATAGACGATTCAGATTCAGTTAGTTATTCCTATAGGCATGCTTTCTAAGCGGGATTGATTTTAAAACGTTTATAAAAAGTGCAGGATTCCTATAGACATGGTATCTAGAGTGCATTTTGTTATTTGAGCCTATAAACCGTTTGCCTAGTGATAGATGATATGCAAAAGTGCAGAAAAACCCTATCGTCATGGTCTCTATATACAGAAGAATATACTTATAGGCATGATTTCTATATGCAGATGTGAATAAACTTATAGACATGATTTCTAAATGCATAATGAAACGACTTATAGGCAGGATTTCTAAATGTATAATGAAATGACCTATAGGCAGGATATCTATATGCAGATTCATAAACGAAGATGTTGTGATTGCAGAAATAAAACCTAAAGCATGATATCTACCCCACATGCATAACATGAGAGACCCACCCCATTTTTTGCTATACACCCCATAGTTATTACAAATTATTACAACTTGAATGAATCCAAAAAAAAGTAAATTACATTAGAAATTAAAATTCCAACCAAGGAGAGCTTAATTCAGACTCCTAGTCTGATACATGAAATAAACCAACTTCCAAAGATTAGATTACCAAAGCCTTTCTCTTATTTGGGATGTGTCAAAGTTCCAAGGAGCTTCATGAACTCCAGGCAGTGCTTACTCCCCAAATATCATTACAGAATTATAGTGCATTGTGGAAGGGCCAGCCCTCAAATATCAAAGTTTAGAGGGAACTCAAGGTCCCAAGGCAAGGCTCATAGGAGGGGGGCAGAACGTAGAGTCTAGGAGTAAGTGTAAGTGCAATAGAGGGAAAATTAGGGAAAGCCATGGCAGGCTGGTGGTCATCCCCAGCAATTTGGATACTGGCACACCCTTGACCGGCGTGTCAGCTTTAAATTGGGGAGTTAAGACCTATTGAAGGTCAGCTTTAGCCCTGGGCAGCAATTTGGATGCTGCTAGGCCATGAATTTTGACTCGGCACGCATAGGGGAATGGGGTATGGGGATTCATAATAGAAGCAGGATACAAGGAAAGAGCAGGCCAAGGGGCAGACCCAGCAATGCGACATACTGGCACACCCTCCAGCCTACTTAGAGGTTAGGGGTCAAAACTCAGTTCATGGACAACAATTCTTGTTGCCATGCCCTAAGTCCCCACTCACAAACACATAGGGGGTAATGGGATAGGGAGCAAGTGTTCACAACAAAGAGAAGCAAGTAGTAGCATATAGGCATATTAAGTTAGATGTTAAACTTTACAGACAAGAAGCAAGAATACTTTTAAGTGAGAGTTCAGAAGAGGATTGTGCAATTGTGAAGTCTGAAGTGTGTTCAATCGTGTGTGTCTCGTGAAAAAAAAGGGTTATGTATTTATAGTGTGAAAGTCATGAGAAATAAGGTAAGAAAATAATTGAAGTTTGATTGTCAATCAATTACACAAGATGCCCTTTAATTAACAAATTCAAACGGGTATAAACCAATTAAGGAAAGAAATTAATCAAACCCTTTGTGCAAAGCATGCAATTGAAGGCAAATACGTAAAGGTTATTTAAGGACAGGGTTTTGACAATACACGGTTTGTACAAATAAGGCAAGGGAATCAATTGACAGCCAGTAAATCACAATGGTCTGAAATATGGTGTGAATGAACCAAGTCACAAAAATGAAGAGGGGTTTTACCTAAGTCAAATCACCTAGGGAATTAGTAAAAGATGGAAGAAATCAATCAAGCTATATTCAGAAGGAAGTTTACACTAATTGCAAATTTGAAAACCAATTAGAGGAAAATTCATCATATATAAGGAGCATGTGAGCATGAAAGAAGACTGTCGTGTAAATCAGTTAGAAAGCCTAGTATAAAATAGATTAGCAAAAGGTCAGAGTCATACGAGAACAAAGAAGTCCAAACTCAATTCAAACACTAGAAGTCAATCTGAAAGAATTAGGGGTTTCGAAATGAAACCCTAATTCAAGCAAACCAAGGCAGGCAATTAAATCAAAATGATGTTCAGAAGTTTCAGAGAAGGACATGCTTCTTCAACAACAGAACTTATGAAGAATATGATAGAAAAGTAACATGCAATCATAGTAGAAGGATTCAAAGAACATAATGGCAAATACTGATAAGAACAGTAGAAAAAGCATGCTAGAAGAAACTTAAACAAGGCTCAGTAGAAAGCAAATAAAGAAACATAAAAACTTAGCAAGGAAAATACAGTAGAAGAACACAAGAATCACCGGAAAAGTATAGCAGAAAAGCATATAGGAAAACAAAGTAAGATAAATATATAAGAACATGGTAAAAAAAAAAAAAAAAAAGTAGAGAAGTCTACAAGACAATAGTGTAGGAAAACATAGTAGGAGAAGCATACAAAAGATTATACGAGAACACAACAGAGGCAAACACACGAATAACAAAGAAGAAAAATCATAAAACACTTAAACACTTACCAGAAAACCCTAAATCGAAAAGAAGCAATTTTTTTGAAAGTAATTTTGAAAGAGAAAATTAAGGAAATCGCTTGAAAACTCAAGCAGAGTATACATACACAACAAGTATAATAAGAATCGGAGAAAACCTCGAAAGGTTAGGGTATTAGAGGAACCCTAGAACGAGAAACGCTTGGTAAAGTCACCAATTGGAGTCGGAGAAAGTCGAAATCAGACTAAGAAGGCTAGGATACGCCAGAGCAAGGCCGGAGATGGACGGAATCCTCAGGTCAGCGAAGGTTTGAGTGAAGACCTTCGAGGTCTGGCCTCGAATCTTCAAGTATCAGGCACATAGGAGTAATAGGAGGTGAGTATAGGTCATTCATGGCCTGAGAGGCTATGGATTCCGGTGAGTTGGAGGTTGGAAATGGTAGAAGGTGATTAGGATTTCAAGAACATTCGAGAGAGTTTGAGAAGGGAAGGGTATTCAGAGGCGGCTAAGAGATGGGAAATGGGAGGTTAGGGTATATCATCTGGGTTTAATTATGGCAGGTAAACTGTAGCCGTTGATTTGTACTATCAACGACCTAAATCTAAAAGGGTAGGTGGGACCCGGGTAGGGCCATTTGGACTGGGTTATGGGTTGGGTCAAATTAAAATTGGGCCGGTCCGATTGGGGTTAAGGTTGGGTCAATTAAGGTGTTAAAATTGAAAGGAAATGGGGCTGTATTTGAAATAAGATTAGGCTAAACGTTAAATAGCCAATTTTCCCCTTTTATATTATAAAAAATAGTAAAATGATTAAAAAACAAATTGAAAGTACTGAAACAATTAATAGTATATAAACATTAATTTAAAAATACTGGACCTTATTTTACATTACAAAATGCTATTAATCTTAAAGTAGGCTATAATTGTAATTATATGGAATTAAGTCTTTTAAATACCAAATAAATTTGTAAAAATGTACAAAAATCACCTCAACTATATTTTGTTGTAAATATGAGAATAAAATAAGTTATTCATCAAAATGATAATTTTAGGAATAACTATTGATTTTTGTACTGCTAAAAATGGACAATAAATTGATTTTAAAATGCTTAAAAATTAGGAAAAATGCCAAAACGCTTAGCTATGCTTATATATGCATATATATGCTATTTTGAGAGTATTTCGTATATGAAAGTTTTATAGGGAAAAATTGGGTATCAACAGTTCGCTCATTTCATTCCTGTGTGTACCACTTATTCATCGGAGCGGTTAGCGGAGATTTATATACGGGAGATCGTCCGTCTGCCTGGTATTCCAGTTTCTATTATTTCATACAGAGGTACTCAATTTACATCGCGGTTCTGGAGAGCCGTGCTGTAGGGGTTAGGTACTCGGGTGGAGTTGAGCATCACATTTCACCGCCAGACGGACGGACAGTCTGAGCGCACTATTCAAATTCTCGAGGATATGCTCCGTGCGTGTGTGATTGAGTTTGGAGGGTCTTGGGATACGTTCTTGCCATTGGTGGAGTTTGCTTACAACAACAGTTATCTGTCCAAAGTTCAGATGGCGCCGTATGAGGCTTTATATGGTAGGAGGTGTAGATCTCCGGTAGGTTGGTTTGATCCAGGTGAGGCCAGGCTATTGGGCATAGAGTTGGTTCAGGACGCATTGGAGAAGGTTAAGATGATTCAGCATAGACCCCGTACAGCCCAGTCCAGACAGAAGAGCTACGCGGATAGGAAGGTTCGTGATGTTTCGTATATGGTTGGTGAGTAGGTTCTGCTTCAGGTTTCGCTTGTGAGAGGCGTCATGAGGTTTGGAAAGAAAGGGAAGTCGAGTCCCAGGTTTATTGGCCCTTTTGAGATTTAGAGGCGAGTTGAGGAGGTTGCTTATGAGCTTGCCTTACCTCCCAATTTGGCTAGGGTTCATCCGGTATTTCATGTTTCGATGCTCTGGAGGTATCACGGGGACCCGTCGCACGTGTTGGATTTCAGTTCAGTCCAGTTGGACAATAATATATCTTATGTTGAGGAGCCAGTGGCTATATTGGGCAGACAGGTCAGAAAGTTGAGGTCAAAGAACATTGCTTCAGTAAAGGTTCTGTGACGGGGTCAGCCGGCCGAGGAGGCGACCTAGGACACCGAGTAGGATATGTGCAGCAGTTACCCTCATCTTTTCATCACTTCAGGTATGTCTTTATGCTCGTTCGAGGACGAATGAATGTTTCAGTGTAGGAGGATGTGACGACCCGGTCTGTCGTCTTAAGAATTAACGCCCCGATCCCCTATTAACTATTTTCCCCAAGTCTATTTATACTAAATTTAAATGCTGGGGCGTTCAATTTTGAGTTTCGGAGAGTTTTGGGACACTTAGTCCCTAAATGAGAGCTTAAGTGTTGGAAAGTTGCCCGTAGTTGGAACAGTGTGAAGACGGCCTCAGAACGGAAATTCGATGGTTCCGTTAGCTTCGTTAGGTGATTTCGGGGTTGGGAGTGTGTTTAGAATGTGTTTTGGAGGTCCGTAGCTAATTTAGGCTTGAAATGCCGAAGTTTGAATTTTTGAAGTTTTCGGTCCGATAGTGAGTTTTTAATTCGTGGGTCGGAATGGAATTCCGGAAGCTGCACTAGCTCCGTTATGTCATTTGGGATGTGTGTGCAAAATTTCAAGTCATTCGGACGTGTTTTGGTTAGGTTTTTGATCGAAAGTGTATTTTGATGAAATTTGAAGTTCTTAGGCTCAAATCCTTGATTAATTCGGGTTCACGGCGTTGTTTTAGGTGGTTTAAGGATTGGTACGAGTTTGAATGATGTTATGGGATATGTCTGCAGGTTCGGTTGAGGTCCCGGGGCCCTCGGGTGTGTTTCCAATGCTCAACGGAGCATTTTGGAGTTTTGAAAAGTTGCAGAAATCCTACAGCAGTTGCATGTTCCATTTCCTTCTTCGCATTCGCGATGCTCCTATCGCGTTCGCGTAGCTCTGACCTTCTTCTTCTACGTGTTCTCGCCTCCTCCACGCGTTCGCGTAGGGTAATTCTGGAGGAGGACCAATTTTTCCTCATCGCGTTCGCGTTTACTCCTTCACGTTCGTGAAGCTTCACATTTTCCTCAATCGCGTTCGCGTCAAGGCCATCGCGTTCGCATAGCTCTATTCGACTCTGAGGGCTGAGCCTATTTTTACTCAACATGTTCGCATTACCCTTGTCGCGTTCTCGTAGCTTAGTGACCCCAGGTCTTCGTGTTCACGTTCTGCTTCTCGCGATCGCAAAGGGCATTTTTGGCAGCTTCAATTTTTCTTCTTCACGAACGCGACCTTACTTCCGCGTTCGCGATGCATCACGGGCCTGGGAAGTTATAAACATTTCAAACTGAGGGTTTGCCATTTTTATCAAAACACAAGCTTGGGAGCTTGGATTTGGGAGAGATTTCGAGGGATTTTCGAGGGCAACGATTGGGTAACGATTCTCTACTCTCGTATGCTTAAAACCCACTAATCTAATCACGAATTCCTCCTTAATTTCGGATTTTTGAATGAAAAATGGGTAAAACATCGTAGAGCAAACTATTGGGTTTTGAGTGGGTGATTCACCTCCGATTTGAGAGATATTTATATGGTTAGACTCATGAGAGTATGAGTGTTCTGAAAATGTAAAATTTATCTGATTCCGAGACGTTGGCCTGAGGGACGTTTTGGTCATTTTACCAAATTTCGCGTCTTATCTTTGAATTAAATAGTAGAATCATTTGGTTGAGATGTGATTTACAATATTAAATTGAATTGAATAGATTCGGTCCATTCGGAGTCGGATACACGTGGCAAAAGTGTGATTTCGAGTTGATTTTGTAGCTGGTTCGAGGTAAGTGGCTTGTCTAACCTTGTGTGGGGCACCATTCCCCTTAGGATGTGATATTTGGTAATTGAATGCCCTGTACGTGAGGTGACGAGCGCGTACTTGAGAAAATTGTTGAAAAACCCGATTTTTACTTAAAATATTTAGACTAAGTTTCTTTCGTATTTGCTTTATTCTACTTGCAATTATAGCCCGTGTTAGTTTAGAAAAGCATGCTTAGTTGATTTAAATTGCCTATTGCTTAAGTTGCCTTGATTGTTCTACGTGAAGCATGTTAGGCTAGTGCTACCTGTTGCTTGTATTTTTGTACTTCCTTTCTGAATACCCTCTAGTTGTGGTTGCGCATTTTCATTGGGACTACAGATGTGGGATTCCGGTAGCTCCCCCCTTGTTTGTTTACTTTGGGACCACGGGTTAGATTCCTGGTAGATCCTCCTGCACTTTTATTTTGAGACTACGGGTTAGATTCCCGGTAGATCCCCCTACACATTGATAGTTGGACTACGAGACGGTATCCCGGGAGATCCTTCGGGTATACTCATATGACGCACTAAGGGAAAGTATCCCGGGAGCTCCTCGGACAGTTGATGAAATGGACAACAGGACAGTATCCTGGGAGATCCTCGTTGTTGGTACTAATGTGGAGCTGTTTTACTCTGTGTCACCTTATTCTCTGTGTGTTATTTGTTGTTTTGTATAACCTGTTTTCCTTCATAGTTGTATTCATTATTTCTGTTTAATTCATACTGTTGCAAGGCTTATTATTATATTTTATCTCAGTAGGGCCCTGAACTTCCTCATCACTACCCGATCGAGGTTAGGCTTGGCACTTACTGAGTACCGCTGTGGTGTACGCATGCCCCTTCTGCGCATGTTTTTGACGTGCAGATCCAGGTACCTCCACTCGGGCGCACTATCCTTGAGGCAGGGAGAGCTACGGAGACTTCGAGGTACATCTGCAGCGTCCGCAGACCGAAGAGTCACCTTTTTTACTCTATCTGTAGTATTTAGCCTTCTATCGTACTCTTGTTGTAGACATCTCTGGAGATTAGAGCATTTTTCAGTACTTCTTCTAGCTTGTGTTCCCGTGAGTTTTCGGGTTTTGGGGTGATATTGTAGACTTCCGCCTTCTTTGAGTTGTATATGCCGAGCGGCATTTATATACAGTGTTTCTTTTAGTTGTTCTATTTTAATTAATTATTCCGCAAGTTATACTATTTTCCGTATAGTTAGGCTTACCTAGTTATAAGGACTAGGTGCCATCACGACAATGTTCACGGAGGGCGAACTGGGGTCGTGACACAAACATCATCCTTTATCTATCACAATTACTCCCTTATTCCACTACAAGAGCAGCATTCCATATGTTCTAAATACTAATAGTATTAGGCTCCTTTGTGTTCATTCAGGCTATACTGAACTTTCAATAACTTAGAGAAACCATTGTCTCTCTTGTTTTCATGGACTTAATCTTGAAGACATCCATTCTCGTCACCTTTTCACTTACCTTTCCTCATCCTTACTCACGTTCCCTTGAAACTTTGTTGCTTTGCCATACTTTAGCTTACGACCTATATATATCCATTTATACTACTCGCAACTTTCCTTCAACTTGCTTGCACCATAGATTTCCTTATGTTATTCTGGAACATTAAGCGAGACATCACATCGTCTCTAACTTTTCTCTACTCTTTTAGAAACCATAGGCTGGAAGGTATGCCACTGAAGATGCTGCTATCATTCCTGGGTACTGGATCCTAGCACCTCTAACCTTTTGTCTGAATTGTAGACAATTGACAAGCTCCTGCATTTGAGTCCCTCGTACGTTGTTCACTTTTACCTTACTCACCTTAAAATCTTGCATCACATCTTCTATCTCTTTCATGACCTCCCTTTCATATAGGTATAATTCACATACACAACTTGAAGCTCTATTATAATACTTGCACCTCTGGTGTATATACGATTCCGTGGGTGCTTCGTACTGACTTTTTATGAAGTTGGTACTATTCTGATTGGCTTCATCATGGAGTCGTTAAAGAATATGGTTCTTGTACTATCTCTCATGTATCTCTGATATTAAGAGTGGTCCTTTCATGTTCTCAATCACGATTTCTTTAATTTTTTGGGTCCAATAATCAGTCTCCTAAGTTACGTGTGTGATGTAATTCTTTAGTTTCCTCTTCCTTCTGATCAGCCTTTACATAGGCTTAACCTATCTTCTGATTTGTGGCTCATGGTATCAGTTAATACCTTAGCCTTTCATGGGCGTTATGGAATATCCACGATGCAATCTTCTAACAATTCAATCCTTTGTCTATGCCTGGGCTAAATTCTTTTTTTTAGGTTATACTGGAGTCTTCTATGACTGTATGATTATCAACATATATGCTACATGGATACTACTCCGAAATATTAAGTGCATTTATAACGTAACTAATTCTGGATCATTGATACAATAATTCCTTTGGTTCCTTCTCCGCTTTCTTTTAAACGTAAGCTATTACTTTTCTTGGTCTTTCTGCCTCCTTTTTGCGGCCTACATAGATTATCTTAGTTACCACACATACTGGAATTTTCGTGCAACTTCCATATGATCTCGAGTATTGCTTTTGATCTTACTTCCCGTTTATTAGCTATGATAGGTGCCATCTCATTCCTCTTTCATTTATCGCATTCTTCCTTTACCATTCCATAGTCACTAGAACAACTTAATTCTGGCTTAATGCCACATTACTCCATATTCCCCCCTTTAGGGGTGTACTAAAAGCTGAAGCCACGAGGATATACCTATAGATGTTTTACCTCTTCATCTTTGGCGTCGTTTCACAATATCAATGATCCTTACTCGCCTTGCGGCAATACTTCTATACCAAGAATGACAAATTACCTTACTCGCGAAGGTGACACTTAGCGTAACTGGAACATAAAGTCTCTAAAGCTTAACTTTGCTCACATTGCTTGTTCTAGGGAAGCGTCTCCTTGAATGACTATTCTCTAAATTCATCGTGGATCTCGTTCTATTGTCCATTCTATTACTGCCGGAACGAAATCTGAAATTCCCATGATGCCGAGTACTTTCCAATCATTCAATCCCTAATTCATATCTAGTTTATCTTGTTTACCAATGTCGCGCCCCTTTTTTCTCGCAAAATCGGGTTAATGACATTTGGTATAGGACAACTCGTTCCTTTCGGGAACTGGGTTTTACATTTTAGAAGAGTCACCACCTAATGATTTATGGTGCATTAGGACACCTTCAAGGTTCATTTCTAAGTTCGTTTGATAACCAGAGATAGGGTAAGGGCTTGAAATGATCCTAAGGGGAAGTTGTTAGGCACCCCTCAAGATCCACTGGTATAGTTCCCGACCAGATAGTTCTTTGTGTATTTGGGTCAATTGACATATAAACAGATAAGGCTCCAATAAGTGGGGATTTTAACAAACAACTGTTTGAAAGTAAATTAAGGCTGATTTTAAACAGAGAGTTGCAATGCTTTTAAAAGAAAAGGTAAATAAAGAAAGGGGTCCTAGGTTTATTTAAAATAGGATCACCTAAATGCAATACCCGATAATCACTCCTCATATTCATATCTACGCTTTCCCACCCCGTTTAACGTACTAAAGCGTGGATCGGTCTCGACCACTATTGCATGCTATTACCTGCCCCATTACTATCAGTCTCGGAGGCACTTAGGACTACTAATCCTAAAAGGGAAGGATATTAGGCTGACTTGAGGTTTCAAAGGTGAAAAAATCTAGGGCAACATACAAAACATATAGAAGACTGCACATTGAAAGGGGGAGCACATAAACACATAAGACTCAAGTATACCTCCTCAAACAAGGTAATCAGATAGCATGACTCAAACAACAACAAGGGTCTGATTCTAAAGTAATTCTAAGGGGAGAGGAGATTATTGTTGTTGCAACAGACCTAGCTTATTACATGACTCAGTTAGGAAACACAAATCAGGCATGCCTGCTGGTTGTAGCACTTAAACAAATAACGGAGGCGAGTTTAGTTTTATTAATATTATTGCCTAAGGCTTGCTTAAGTGTTTAGGTGAGACCTTAGAAACATGGTATCTATTTCTGATTCTGAGTGTAGACACAACTTAAAGCGAAGGGATGGAAATCCTACAGGCATGCTTACGAAATCGCGTTAACCAGGAGAGGTTAAGTTACTTAAGCACTAGTTAAGAATAGACTAATTTTAGATTAGACTAGCTGCAGATGGTAGGATCCATTACTGCTGGTTTTAACTCCTTTGGACATGATATCTAGTGTACTGATTTTGATTTTGAACATGGTACTAATTAATAGCCGTTTAAATCCTAGAGCATGATGTCTAAGTGGTAACAAGCGTACAGAATTTGAAATGGAGTCCTATAGGCAGGTTATCTACGCGTGAAGTTGAACATAAAGAATTTTAAATAAATAAACCTCTATAGGCATGGTGTCTGAGGTGCAGAATTGAATACGCAGGGTTTAAAAGTAGTCCTATAGGCATATTTTCTAAATGTAGTTTGAATATGCAGAATAAAAATACCCTATAGGCATGGTTTCTAAACGCAGTCTGAATATGCAGAATTTAGAAGTAATCCTATAGGCATATTTTTTAAATGTTGTTTGAATATGTAGAATCAAAATACCCTATAGGCATGGTTTCTAAACGCAGTCTGAAAATGCAGAATTTAGAAGTAATTCTATAGGCATATTTTTTACCCTTGAACATGCATAATTACCCACCCCTTTTCACTATCCATCCCTGTTGTTTATTACAAATTATTACAAACCAGAAGTACTAAATTACATCAGAAAAATACATAAAAATACAACCAGAGGAAGCCTGATTCTTGGTTCCTCCCCGAGCTATGGAATAAACCACCTTAAGATGCCATTGCTTCACAGCTTTTCTCAGACTTGAGTGTGTCAAAGTTCCCTAAGGGTCTCAAAGGACCCCGGGCAGTGCTCACACCCATGTTGCATTAATCAAAATAGAGATGAGTGTAGTGTGGAAATGCCAGCACTTATGTGTCCAAGTTCAGAGGGAACTCATGGGTCCCAAGGCAAGGCTCACATAAATGGGGCAGACCTTAAGTCTAAGAAGATAGTGGAAGTGCAAGAATTGAGTTTTACAACTGAGGTGAAGTAAAGGATAAGGGTAAAGGGTGGTAGGAAAACAGTAACTTGTAAAATACTAAGTTGATAACTTCATACAAGGGGGTCAGGGTTGGGGATTCATTGCAAAGAGCCTGTGTACTTGGGCAAAGGCTAGCTTTGGGCATGCACAACAATAGAAGATGTTGGCATGCCTATGAGCCAACCAGAATACACAACAAACAGAGGAAACATGGAGGTTGTGATCCCAGAAGGATCAAGTTTGGGTCATGGACAACAATGTTTAATGTTGCCATGCCCCATACAAACCACAGTTGCCAAACACATTGGGGGGGATTTACAGTGCAGAAGCTATGATAAGTAAGTAACAGAACATTAATTCAGAATAGAAAAGGCAATATAGCATGCTTAATGATGGGAATTAGTTAAATACAAACAGGAAACAAACAAGAATGAAAGAAGCAGTAAAGAAACATGTTGTTGTTGATGCTGAAAACTTAGTTAGATCATACCAGTCAGAGAAGCAAAGTGCAATAAAGAAAAGTAAGCAAGACATCAAAGTATAGCCTTGGCTTTTAGCCGGCTAAACAGGCAGTAGCACAAGTATTAGTAGAGCAAGAGAGAGTTTTTGAGTGTAAGTATGTGTTCAAAACTAAAAGTGTTTGTGTTTGAAAGAAGAGAAGTACATGGTATTTATAGCCTTTTGAAAATGAGTGAAAGAGAAATAATAAGCCACAAACATGGAAACAATCACTATTCAGCAATTACACACATGATTGCCTTTAATTAAGGGATCACTTCCTTAACGGGCAGTGACAAATTCCAAATAAGGGAAGAAATCAATTTATAGGCTTACTGTTTATTGCCATAAAAGAAGTAGTAAAACCATCGAGTAAGTAATTAAGTCTAAGTATAGGAATGTACTAATTTTGGGAAGGGATTCAGTAAGGCAAGACAAGGAAAAGAATCAATTAAACTTAACAGACGAATAAAATCCGAATTTCACAAAAGAAAGGATTGAAATCAGTCCAAGATTGAAGATCAGTCAAGAGGGCAGCATATAAATAATGTTTACAAACATCTGACATGCGAGGCTAAACTATGGCAAAAAGAAGCAGCATACAATAACAACACAAAGTTAGTGGACAACACCTTCGAAACATGATAGCCACATAGGTCAACTTCATTGACTTATTAGTAGAGAAAAGAGAGATTATCAGAAGCATACAAAGGGTCAAGTGAGAGACCCTTCTGAAAAGGTATAGTCGAGATTCAATAATAGCAAGAAACCAGAATCACATAAAGAAATAGATGCTGAAGCAAAAGAAGTTCAAATCAAGCCGAGAAACTTCAAACATGAATTGCACAAACATTTTCAGAAACTCGAATAGACCTCAAAGAAATTAGGGTTCTGAAACCAATCTAGTCTAGAGATGATGAACAAGTAAGTCAAACAAATAAATAATCCCCAGGAACCCGAATGAACCCAAACAATTGGGGTTTTTAACACCAATCGAGCCTAGAGATAATAAACAAGTAAGTCAGACAAATAAATACAAATGGACTAAGAAAGCTCAGAAGACATTAGGGGTTTTATCATGCAAACTCAGAGAGGGGATCAATATGAGCAAACATAGCAGACCATGTAAATAATCAGCGAAAGTTTCGAAATAACTTAACAAGAAAACCCTAATCGAAAAAGATAAAGAATTTTGGGAGCAAGGTTTTAAAAGAAACTTCGAGAAACATTCTTAAGAGCTTAAAGAGAACATAGACCTGAAGCAGATCTAAAGAAAATCTAAAGAACCTTAGAGCTTAGGGTTTCAGAAGAACCCAAGACAATGAGAAGGCCTTGAAAGCTATCAATCTAACCAAGAGAGTCAAAGATCTGACTCGAGTGGTCATAGCTGGCCGGAGAAATGCCACAGATGACCAGAGAGCAACCATGAACTAACATCGAACGAAGGCTGGACCAGAGTTCTTCATGGTCTGGCCTTGAAACAATAAGAACAGACACACAGGAGCCATGGAAGGCCGGCATAAGTCTCTGATGACCTTGGAAGGCCATAGGTCAGGGCGGAGTCGGGTGGCGGCGACTAGGGTTTGAGGGGGTATAGAGAGGAATTGAGAGACGGGGGAATTCAGAGGCGGCGGATTATGGAGAATGAAAAGCGTTTGGCGGTCTTTGGGTTTGATTAGGAAAGGAGTAATGGTGGCTGTTGATCATTTTGATCAACGGCCTGGTATTGAACGGGTAAGTGGGGCGGTTCAATATAATAGGGTTTGGGTCGGGGTAATTGCAATTGGTCTGGGTAATTGGGATTCAATTGGGGTCCAATTGGGCTTCAAAATCATGCCATAATTGAAAGGTAATTGGGCTAGATTTTATAGCCAATTTTCCCCTTTCATTTTATAAAAAATAGTAAATTAATTTGTGGAAACAAATTTAAAGTACTAAATCATTTGTAACACATAATTATCAATTTAAAAATACCGGACTTAATTTAAATAGATATAAGCACAATTAAATCTAAAAGAGGCTAATATTGCAATTAGCCTTAAAAAATACTAAATAAATTTGTAAAAATGTACAAACATTATTATAGCTATATTTTGGTATAAATATGAGAATCCGATAAATGAATCACCAAAATAATAATTTTAGGAATTATTATTGGGGTTTTTTATGAATAATATAGGGGATAAATTGGTTAAAAAGTCTTTAGAAAATTAAGAAAAAATAATAAAGCATTGGGACATACTTATATATGCATATGTATGCTATTTTGAAAGTATTTTTTATATAAAAGATACGTAAGGAAAAATTGGGTATCAACAACCAGTCCATACTGATTTTTGTTACTCTAGGGATCAACTCTCCCCTCTGGTAGTCTTGTTGGAGCCACAAACTTATTTCTCGAAATGAAGATATAACTTTATGGCCTATACACTTTCGTTGTCTTAAGGCCCATTACCTTTCGTCTTCCTTCATTTTACTATAGGTTCTGTAACACTCTACCGTTTTCATCCATGTATCACACCTTATTCATAATGCTTCCTTATCTCTCTTCTCATTACTCTGCTAATATTTCTGCATATCCGTTTTTTTATGAAAACTTCAATACGACATTCTTTCACTTTTAGCTTCCCTTTGCTCCATCAAATGGCTCTTTGGGTTGCTCAGCATCCTCGCTTGCCACACTTAAGGTAATATTTATCCCATCTAGGCTTTCAGTGCCTATCTTCTGAATACTAGTATTCGCATCTAATCGTTATATTCTAGGGTGCACCATCTGAGTATCTCACAAGAAGATCTAGTGGCACATTTGTAATATCCTTCGGAAATGCCAACAAATGAATGTGATCCATTTACCAATTTGGGTTACTCTAACCCCAGCCAGATCTTGATATCCCATCCTTCTCTTAACTATACTTGTTATCACCCACAGGGCATAACTGAAATGAGTGTGACCAATTGTACATACCTCTGTTACTGTTGAATATAACTCAAAAAGCTTATGTTCCTCTGCCTCAATTATAAACGCTGTTAACCTTAATTAACAAGACGCCTCGTTCCCTTCTTCATCTTGATTCTTTTGTTTGTTGAACCTTGTATTTATCTTTTTTAATCTCTCGTTGTCTTTCACCATAAAGGTGGATAGGCATTCTTGCCTTATGGCTCTTTATCAAGAGGCTTATACCTTTCAGCCACGCATGATCTGCCGAAGACCTCACACTGACTCATCATAAGCAAGATGCAAAATCGAGTTCCTCTAACTCAACACTTCCACAGCTATATCCCTTATTGACCCCCTTTCTGAATGTAGGCATCGTCTTACTAAGAATAAATAGAATTTCGAAATTTGAATTTTTATAAGTGAGCTCTACCACACGATCTATAGTATGAAGAAAGAGTGACAATCCTTAATGCCCTGTAGCCTCATGCTTATAAGTATGGTGCACGACACACCCATAAACAAGACTCTACTAGACACGACCTGTCGACTCCCTATGACAGAACTGCTCTGATACCACTTTTGTCACGATCCAAACCATTGGGCCACGATGGCACCCGGTACCTTACTCGACCGAGTATCAACGTAACGTATCTTTCTTATTACATCATCATATAAACGTGACATACGGGCCTAATAGGCCAACATAATCGTTTATAAACTCAAACATATGGCGACAAGGCCGTACAGTCTTTCACGCATACGACATATGTCTACAAGCCTCTAAGAGTACATAAATGTCATAAAGGTCGGGATAGTGTCCCGCCATACACAGCAATACACGTCTAAATCATACTAACCAAACAAGCAACTCCGAAGCCAATTGAGCGCACCAACATCTTCCGCTGAGCTGATAGCCTACTTGGAGGGCTCTCGACCTGTCTATCGGGACCTGCGGGCATGAAATGCAGCGTACCCAGGCAAAAGGGACGTTAGTACGAATAATGTACCGAGTATGTAAGGCACATAAATAAATACATAAGAGTCATGGAAGAAATATAGAGTACATGACTCAGCTTGTAAGTCTTTATTAACTTTGTAAATCATAAATTACTCTTACCATCATGCATATGCGTATGAATGTCATGTCGTCTATAGGTAAATATTTCATAACATCATCAGCCTCTAAGTGCATCACATCATATCATATCGGCCACTGTAGGCAAAATCATTATCGTATACCAGTTGATCAGGTGGTGGTACGTATATAACGCCATAACCTTTCCCATATACCGTATACATATATATACATACATATATACGAGTATATAACGCCGTTTGAATCATATATTAGCCATTGCGGGCAACATCATCATCATATACCAGCTAATCAGATGGTGGTGCATATATAACACCGTAACATTTCCCATATCCCATATACATATATATACATACATATATACGCATATATAACGCCGTATGAATGATATTTCATCCACTGTGGGCAACATCATCATCATATACCAGCTGATCTGGTGGTGGTGCGTATATAATTTTTTTTTTCGACTTTCATATTTTTTTGAGACCCATGAAGAGATGGTAAAATATTACGACACATGAAAATTCCGGAACATAGATATCTCTAATACTTCTATGAATAGAGTCACTCATGGAATTTGTGCATTTGCACGTTTTGTTCGTATCGTATGGAACATGCCAAAGAAACAAGGGATAACCTTAACATATCTGGAGTAGGGAAAAATCCGTATGATATTCTTGAAAAAGATTGCACCGTACTTTCTTAGAATACAAGAAAGTAATAACACGACAAAGTGCGACTTTTTAGACTATCAACGAGCAGATGGTGGAAATAGCATGAGCACCAATTGCAGTAATAACGGATCAACACTCAAAAGCAACTTTCGACCTCTTTCAATGTCATTTTTCTGACTTTGGGTTTTGAAACTCATTTTAAAATTTGGTTAAAAGTCAAGCCAGATTTTCTTTGATATGCAAGTCTCTAACAACATGGTAATAAAATGATTCACTATGCTGCAACACATAATCATAAAGAAAAGATAAGAATCAATAGTCAAAAGCCAAAAGACATACTAGGTTGTTGTGATGATTGAAAAGACAAGATTAAAGATATATGGAAAATGAAGTGTTTTGTAGTCATGTTGCCACCAAAATGATTTAAGAGTCATTTATGCAAGAATTGGCTTGCTTCAAGGTGGGATGTGGTGGGAAATATAAATCTTAATCCACTTATTATGTAATTAGGTAGTGTCTCGTTACCCAATAATTAACCAATTACCCGTATAATTTAAAAATTACCATAAATTACTTAAAATTCTATTTTATTTTTTTTAAAATACTTCATATATACTTTATATATTATACTACCGTGGTCATATGGTACCTTTCATGGTAATACTTCATAATTATCGGGTATTATCGCTTGGACCGTATTTTACCACAATATGCCAAACTTGGACGAAAAATTCATTTTTTTGACTTGCTTCCCCTTTCACCTTTATGAATTTATTCATCACTTGTGAAATACCATAATTATTATAATCTCCAAATAATATTTTACCTGGACTGATGTCAATTACCTTACGACAAATTCAACGTACAATACTACAGGGTGCAACATCATCGTAACTTAATAGTGCTGGACGTAACATCATCGTAATATATTACTGCAAAGGGTGACATCATCATAACATATTATTGCAGAGCATAACATTGTCGTAATATAAAACTGCGTGACGTAATATTGATGTAATATTGCGGGGTGTAACAGGGTTCGACCCTATTGTTGAAAGCTATGGACATTCTGTTTTGATAAAGTTGACCATGGAATACCGAATTGATTATTTTTCCGTCAATAAGAGCTAAATGTTCGTAATAACTTCGTATTCATTCTGCATCACTGAGTTTCACTTCTTGTATAATTCTCAGAGAGGGAATTTCGACTTCGTTGGGAATGACAGCTTCAATACCGTAAACCAACATGTAGGGAGTTGCTCCTACGATACCCTAATAAGTCAAATGGTAATTTCTCGTGCCATTGCTTGCTGTTTTCTACCACTTTTCTTAGAATTTTCTCGATGTTCTTGTTGTAGGCTTCCACGGCTCCATTCATTTGAGGTCTTTATGTTGTGGAATTCTTATGCTTGATCTTGAAGGTTTCACACATAGCTTTCATTAATCGCTGTTGTGGTTGGAGACATTATCGGTGGTGATGGATTTTTGTAAACCCAAACCGGCAAACAATATGATCCCTTACAAAATGTGCGACGACTTTCTTGGTTATAGACTTGTAAGATCAACCTCAACCCATTTTGTGAAGTAGTCTATGACTATTAAAATGAACATGTGCCTTATCCTTGCATACCAACTTGCGACTAAGGGACTCTTGACGTATTATGTCATACTTTGCCATGGTCCACATTGTAAGACAACTGCGAATGCAGACTAAATATCAATATAAAGTTGAGGCAACAAGTCTGTCATAATTATTGCAGCTGACAAACCAACCAAATATACATACAAGACCTACAAGTCCAACATACTGCACTAACTGACAGAATATGTCTACAGCCCTCTACTGATAGATATACCGTGACCGGACTAGCTCCCCGACCTAATTATATCATATATACATATACATAGATGTACATAAAGCTCTAGACTCGGCAACTCTGAAAGGCATGGAGCTTACCGATCAAGCTGAACTCGGGCAATACTTAAGGAGGATGTCTACTCGCCTGTCTGTTTGGACCTGCACGCATGAAATGCAGCGCCACCAGAAAAGGGACGTTAGTACAAAATAATGTACCGAGTATGTAAGACAATATACTAAACTGATAATATAATAACTGCAATTAACTACGAGTCAAAGAAAATCAGAAGATATGCTCATCTGCTGATCTGACTCCTCTCTCTCAATATATATATATATATATATATAACCTCTACCGTAGTATGTTGGCTCATAGGCGCTCTGCCACACTAGGCTCGGTATATAACTTATCATCTGATCAGGGGTTGCCCAATAGGGGCCTGTCCATCTATTATAGCTCGATGGTAATGAAAATACTGTAGTATTGTATATAAACTCTCTGCTCTCTTGACTTAAAGAAGGAAATACTCAATTAAATTTAGAGTCCTGATAAGGAGAATATTGTAACTTACAACACTAGGAAAATATACGTAAATTCCGGGACATGAATTTTTCTTTATGCCTTGTTATCAAACTTGTGTAATTAATGGGATCTTGCAAAATGAAGGAGGAGCTTAGCCTTAACATACCTGCAATAAGGAAAAATCTGTGTGATATTTTTGAGAAGGTTGCACCATACTCTATTAGAACCGCAAAAGCCCGTCACTATTTTGCTAAATAATTCGTAGGAATTTGTTTTTATTGAAGAACTCATGTTACATTATCTCATTTTGTAAGAGAGTCCAACGAATCTTGTTTTTAAACTTTGCATCCGTAACGGTCTCTTTAAAGACACATAAGTCATTTATAATTAAGCTTTGTAGGCCACATTTTGCATAATGACTAAGCCATCCAAAATACAGCTAATCTTGCCATTTTTCAACATAGTTCATGAGTAATCCAAGATGTCCCTCTAGGCATCTATAATTATATTGAAGTTCTTCTCTCAGTATTTTGTCGAACTTAAAAATATTAGTATATCTTATTTCACAGACACGTTTATCCATCTGTATGACTTTAATACATCAGTGTAGGTCCTACTATTCCATAAATATTACTTTGATTTATCATTGATGATGTCTGCTACCAAATTCCAGCTTATTTTTGTTGCTTATCCTATATGCATAAATCTAAGTCCTTTAGTGTTTCTTTATTACTGTTCATCTTAATAATGATGGTCTAATCTCATCTCATATATGTAACTTTTATACATCCATTGTTGATTCACCTTGATATCGTAACTTGACCCTTTATGTAACATTGTCGCTAGGGCTCACGTTTCATCGAGAAACATCTAAAATGATTAGACTGATCCGCCTGGGGCGATACCAAGCTTTCATAATCGTATTTCATAGCATCTCAATCGGATTCACCTTATGTGGGTATTTTAATCATGAACAATTCATGAAATCCTTCCTTTTCTTTTTCAAATCCATTTTTTGTCACAATTACACCATAATTCTATTACCAGGGCAGTATTACATCTCTTCTAAATGCTACGAGTCTTAGACACCTTTGAGTTCATTCAGGCTATATTGAGGTTTCTATAACTTTGAGAACCCATCGACTCTCTTGTTTTCATGGGCTTAATCCCGAGAACTTAACCATTTTCGTCACCTTCTTACTCACCCTTTCTCATCCTTACTTCTATCATAAAACCTCTTCGCTTTACTATACTTTAGCTTGCGACTTCTACGTGTCTATTTATACTATTCATAACCTTCTTTCAACTTGCTTGTACCCTTGATTTCCTTATGTTATTCTAGAACATCAAGCGAGAAAACACATCGTTTCTAACCATTTTTACTCTCTTGACTAGATCAATCGGTACATAGAAACCATAGGCTGGAAGGTATGCCACTCGCGACCCTGCTATCATTCTTCGATACTGAATCCCCACACTTCTAAGCCTTTTATCTGCAGTACAGACTATTCACAACCTTCTGCATTTGAGTATCTCGTACGTTGTTCACCTTTACTATTCTTATCTTTAAATTTTTCCTCACATTCATCGATCTCTTTCATAACCTCCTTTCCACGTAGGTATAATTTACCTCCACAGCCTAAAGCCCTATTATAATAATTGCACCTCTGGTGAATACATAATCTGGTAGGAGCTTCATACTGACCTCTTTTGAGGCTGGTACTCTCCTGTTGGCTCTATCGTAGAGCTGTTATAAAATATGGCTACTGTACTATCTCTCTTATACCTCTGCTATTTAAGAGTGATCCGGAGGTTTATAATTCTCTTGGTCCAATCCTGTTTTACTTAGTTGATGTAACTCTTTAGTTTCCTCTTCCTTCTGATCAGCCTTTATGTATGATTATGCCATCTTCCGATCTGCGGCTCATGGTATTACTTTAGCCCTTTCATGGATGCTATGGAATATTCAGTATACAATCTTCTAACAATTCAATCCTTTATGTATGACCTATACTCAATTTTTTTCTTTTAACTTATACTGGAGTCTTCTACGATTGAATGATTGTCAACTTATATGTTGCATGGCTTATCCGAACACTTAAGTACGTTCATAACGTAGCTAATTCGGGATCATTGATCGAATAATTCCTTTAATTCCTTTTAACTTTCTTTAACGTAAGCTATTACTTTTCTCGGTGTTTCTGCCCCCTTGTTGCGTACATACTTAGCTTACCTTAGTTCCCACGCATACCGGAGTTTTTGTGCAACTCATATAATCTCGAATATTACTTTTTGTTTTACTTCCCATTCATTAACCACGGTAGGTGCCACTTTCCTTTGGAGTGCTTACAATGTTGTTGTGAGACTGTTGTTACCCGACCATTTCCTCTTTAGGTTATTGTGCTTAGGTTGAAGCCATATCCCTTATTTCTTCAGTTAGTCCTTTGTTGTAGATCTTAGGAAGAACCTTTGACTCTTGTAAAGCTGTGAGCTTATTACGGACCCTTTTGATGTCCTTCCTTGCCTATTACCATCCATAGTTGCTTACCTCCATGCCCTTGTGCTTGTAGGGTTGCTTCTGAAATGATATTTTCTTTTACTTCCATAACGCTCATACGGTACTTTTAACTACCCCGACTCCTATTTTAATATATCTCAAGTATTATAATGACATTACTGCGAGGCTGGATTCTCCATGTTGGGGTTTACTACATTTATCTTGCATGATCCCTTGATTTGCCTGTAACTTTTTGACTAGTCATAACTAGGCTCTTCCTGAATCAACTACAAACTACTCGTTGGCCCATTCTCATATCACTATTCCATGTAATCTTTCTTGGGTTATTTTCTTTGTCATAACTTACCTCACGTACTAGCTCCTTATCTATCAATAATATCCCAAGCAGGAACCCTTACTTCCTTTTCTTGACGTCGTGCTTACATAATGTTCTGGGGTCATTGCATATCTGTAACATTCAGAATAAGTGCAATCTCATTCCTTTCTCATTTTTATTGCATTCTTCCTTTTAACATTCTATAGTTACTAGATCTACTTAATTTTGACTTAATGCCACACCATTACATATTTCCCCTTTTAGGGAAGTACTAAGAGTTGGAGCTACGACGACTTGCCTATGGATGTTTTTCCTCTTCATCTTTGGTGTCCTTTCACCTCATCCATAACCCTTACTCGCATTGTGGTAATCCTTCTGTACCAAGAGATAACAAAATTCCTTACTCGCGATGGTGACACTTAGTGTAACTTGCATAAAAGTCCCTTAAGCTTAACTTTTACCATATTGCTTGATTTAGGGAAGCGTTTTCCTGAGTGACAATTCTCTGCATTCATCATGAATCTTCCTGTGTTTCCCATTCTATTATAGTTGGAACGCAATTTGAAATTCTCATGATGATGACTATTATCAAATCAATCAGTCCTTAATTCATGTTTAGCTTATCTTGTTCACTAGCCCATACCGATTTCTATTATTCTGAGTTCTATCTTTTCCTTCTAGAAATCACGTTGGAGTCACGAACATATTTCTCAAAATAAGGATATGACTTTGTGGCCTATACTCTTTTATTGCCTCTAAGCCTGTCACCTCTCATATTTTCCTTCAGTTGACTATAGACTCTGTAATATTGTCATTTTTTGATCTACCGTTGTCATCCATGTATCACGTCTTACTCATAATGCTTCATTATCCTTACTCGTATTTTCCTGCTAGTATTTCAATCTATCAATTTATTCTGAAAATTCAAAGAAAACATTTTTTTATCTCCCCTTGCTCCATCCATTGGCACTTCGAATTTCCAAACATTCTTTCTCTACTAAGGACGGGATCCACACTAAGATAATATTTACCCCTTCCAGGATTTCAGTTGACGTCTTTGTAGTACTCATATCTAGCTATACTATTTTATTGTGCACCATCTAGGTATCTCATAAGGAGGTCCATTAGCACCTTTGTAATATCCTTCGGAAATGTCAACTAACGCAAACCATCCATTTATCATTTTGAGTTACTCTAACCCGAGCCGGAACTTGCTATCCCGTCCTTCTCTTAAAAAAAATCCATTAGCTCCCATAGGGCATGACAGAGATAGGTGTGGTTGATTGTACGTACATCTAATACTGTTGAAGGTAATTCAAAATACTTATATCTCCCTTCCTAAATGGTAGACAATTAAAATCTTTATTAATCGGGTACCTCGTACCCTTCTTCACTTGCTTCTTTTACTTTCTGCCACTCGTGTCTCACTTCCGATTCCGTTATTCCTTTTTACTGTAAGAGTGAATAAGTATTCTTTCCTAAAAGCTCCTTATTAAGAACCATAAACCTTTTAGTACATGCATGATCTGCTGAAAATCTCACATTTACTTATCATAAGCATGATACAAAGTCGAGTTTCTCTGACAACACTTCCATAACCATATCTCTTACCAACCGTCTTTCTGGATGCAGGTTTCGCCTTATTATGAATAATATAGACTTTAATAGTTTGAATTCTTACAACTGAGCTCTACAACACGATCTAGAGTAAGAAAAAAAAGTGACAGTCCTAAATGCCTTATTGCCTCCTGCTATCAGAACTGCTCTAATAGAACTTTTGTCACGCCCCGATCCTGAGGCCGAGATCGGCATCCGCTGCCTCACCTATCCTTGTATACCAACTTGCGACTAAGGGACTCTGGACGCATGATGTCATACTTTGCCATGGGCCACATTGCAAGACAACTGCAAATGTTGACTAAATATCAGTATAAAGCTAGGCCAACAATGTCGTCATAATTATTACAGTTGATAAACCAACAAAATATACATAAAAAAGCTACAAGCCCAACATATTATACTAACTGACATGATATGTCTACAAGCCTCTACTGATGGATATACTGTGACTAGAATAGCTCCCCGACCTACTTATATAATATGTACATATATACAGACGTACATAAAGCTCTAGACCCAAAAACTCCAAAATGCATATAGCTTACTGATCAAACTAGGGCATTGCTTAAGGATGTTGTCTACCCGCCTGTGTCTCTGTACCTGCATGCATGAAATGCAGCTCCCCAAAAAGGGACATCAATATAAAATAATGTACCGAGTATGTAAGGCAATATACTGAAAGCTGAAACTGAACTGATAATAATATAACTGCAAGTAACTGGGAGTAAAAAAAAATCTGAAGATATGCACATCTGCTGATACTCACTCCTCTCTCTCGTTATAGTGAGTAAAATAGTCGTCTGATATTATAAGGCTCGGTATATATATATATATATATATATATATATATATATATATATCTGCTCTACCCTAGTAGGCTCGCTCATAGGCGCTCGACCATGCTAGGCTCTGTATCTCGACCAACTAGGCTCGCTCATAGGCGCTCGGCCACAGTAGGCTCGGTATATATCATACCATCTGACTAGAGGTTGCCCAATAGAGGCCTGCCCATCGATTATAGCTCGATGGTAATGAAAATATTATATTCCTGTATATATAAACTCTCTTCTCTCTTGACTAGGAGAAGATATACTCAATTGAATATAGAGTTCCAATAAGGAGAATATTGTAACTTACAACACCAGAAAAATATACGTAAATTTTGGGACATGAATTTTTATTTATGCCTCGTTATCAAACTTGTGTAATTACCGGGATCATGTAAAATAAAGGAGGAGCTTAGTCTTAACATACCTGGAGTAAATTAAAATCCGTGTGATATTTTCGAGAAGGTTGCACCGTACTCCCTTAGAACGGCAAAATCACATCTATGTTTTGGTAAATAGTTCTTAGGAATTTGTTTTTATCGAAGAACTCACGTTACATTATCTCATTTTGTAAGACAGTCCAATGAATCTCGTTTTCAAACTTTGCATCCGTAAGGGTCTCTTTAATGACATATAAAAGTCATCTATAATTAAGCTTTGTAAGCCCCATTTTGCATAATGGCAAAGCCATCCAAAATACACCTAATCTTGCCATTTTGCAACCTAGTTCATGAGTCATTACATAAAGTGATGGGCAGCCACGTGAATGAATATAATACTTATCCAAAAGTCACCCACTTAATCTCTTAATCAATTTATGAATCTCCACTAGTCCAATAATTAAACAATTACCCCCATAATTAGGAATTATCTCAAATTACATATAATACTACTCACTATTAATACACTTTATATACCTTACTATCATGGCCATGTGTCACCTTGTATGGCACTAGTCCATAAATATGGGGTATTATAGCTTAGACCGTATTTTACCCCAAAATGTCAAATGTCGACGAAATTCATTTTCTTTGATTCGTTCACACTCTCACCTCCACGAATTTATTTCACTTGTTTGAAATAGTACAATACTTATAATCTCACAATTATCCCATTCCCGAAATTACGTCGATTAACTTACCACGAAATTTTATCGTATGAAAATGCGGGATGTAATGCATCCATTCCACAAGCAGCAAAAGGCCAAGCTGCACTTGTTGCATTGGGTTCATTTGGTTGTACCTATATCATATCAGCATGTACATGACACTGGTGACACGTTTGGACGTACCTAATGTAGTCTGTTTCCATAGTCATCCAAAAGTATCCTGCTCTAAATATCTTGGCTAAAATGAAACCATTCTTGTGTGGTTCGCAAGTTCCGGCATTTATATCTTGGAGCAGTTTGGAATCTTACTTGGCATCAACGCACCGTAATAATCCTAGGTTTGGAGCCCTTCTGTACATAATTCCTCCACTGTGGAAGAAAAAGATTGGATAATCTTTGGAGTGTGCATTTCTGAGTATGGTTTGCATGCCCCGGGCATTCTCCTTTTGCCAAGTATTCTTTAATATCATTAAACCACAGGTTCCCATCTTCTTCTTCTTCAACATGATCGCAATAAGCTTGCTATTATGGATTCTTACTGGAATAGGGTCGATGAAATTCTTGTCCGGATGCTGTATTATGGAAGACAAAGTAGCAAGTGCAACTGCAAACTCGTTTTGGATTCTCAGAATATGTTTGAATTCTATCTTGGTGAACCTCTTCATCAACTCTTGCACGTGATACAGATACGGTAATATTTTGCTATTCATGCTAGCCAACTCTCCTAGAACCTGATGTACCAGAAGGTCTGAATCACCAATTACCAGCAATTCCTGGATATTCATGTCAATGGCCAAACCGAGCCCCATGATGAAATCCTCGTATTCTTCCATATCGTTGGTGCATGGAAATATGAGCTTCGCGGATACTGAATAATGCTGACCTATCTATGAAACCAAAATATCTCCAATAACCACTCCATTGAAATTTGCAGCCCCATCAAAAAGCATTCTCCAACCGTCGTATGTTTTGGTGATATCTTCTCCTACAAATGATACTTCTTCAGTAGGAAAATACATTTTTAGTGGTTCGTATTCTCCTCCGACGGGATTTTCTGCAAGATGATTTGCTAATGGTTTCCCCTTGATCGCCTTTATGAGTCACATAGACAATATCAAATTCACTCAACAGTATCTGCCATTTTGCTAGTTTCCCTGTAGGCATGGGTTTCTGGAAAATGTATTTCAAAGGATCCATCCTTAATATGAGATATGTAGTGTGGGCATAGAAGTAGTGCCTTAATTTCTGAGCTATCCATGTCAAGGCGCAGTAGGTGCGTTCTAGCAAGGAATACTATGCTTCATAAGGTGTGAACTTCTTACTCAGATAGTACATGGCCTGTTCTTTTCTCCTCGTCTCGTCGTGTTGTCCCAAGACACAACCGAAAGCTCCATCTAGTATTGACAGATAGAGTAGCAGAGGTCTGCCAGGTTCCGGCAGGACACAGACTGGTGGTGTGGATAGGTACTCCTTGATCCTGTCAAAAGCTTTTTGACATTCTTCAGTTCAACTTGTTGCATCATTTTTAGCATTTTTAAAATAGGCTCACAGAACACAATTGATTGTGCTGTGAAGCGGCTGATGTAATTGAGACGCCCGAAGCTCATCACATCATTCTTGCTCTTCAGAGGTGGAAAATCATGGATAGCTTTGACCTTTAGAGGGTCTAATTCAATCCCTCGGCTACTGACGATGAAACCTAGACTTTTTCCAACAGGGAATCCGAAGGCACACTTTGTAGGATTCGGTTTCAGATTGGAAGCCGATTAAAGAACTTCCTAAAGTCTACTATATGATATATGCTTTTTCTGGATTTGATGATGACATCATCCACGTAAACCTTTATTTCATTGTGAATCTTATCATGGAAAATAGTCGTCATGGCTCTCAAATAAGTGGCTCCAGCATTCTTTAGTCCAAACGGCATCATTTTATAACATTACATCGCCCACAGAATTATAAAGGCTATTTTCTTGGCTTCTTCCTCATCCATCCAGATCTGATGGTATCCCACGAAGCAATCCACAAAGGATTAGAGTTCATGCTTGGCATAATTGTCGATCAGTATGTGTATATTGGGTAACGGGAAACAATCTTTTGGACTTGCTTTGTTTAAATCTCAATAGTCGACATATGCTCTGACCTTCCCATCCTTCTTCAAAACTGGCAGGATGTTCGCCAACCAAGTAGGTTCTCTAAGAAACTTAGCTTTGATCTGCTTGGTGACTTCCTTTCTAATTTTCAAACTCATATCAGGCTTGAATTTTCTGAGTTTCTATTGTAGAGACGAAACCGGTCATATCATCATAAGACCATGCAAAGATATCTTTGTATTCTTTCAGGAAATGGGTGTACTCTTCTTTTTGTGATGGTGAAAAGTGAATGCTTATGCAAGTTTCTTTGACTGTTTCATAATCTCCCAAATTGACTATCTCGGTTTTGTCCAAATTTGACGTAGGCTTGTTCTCAAAATTTTTCATCTCTCTGACTATTTCCTCAGGGATTATATCTTCTTCTTCTATTCCCTCAGAATCACTATCCTTATGTTACGTTGTCTCATTACACGTCACAGTCACCGGTTCATCAGGATAAGTAATAATAATGTTGTAGAGAGAAAAAGTAAAGGATAATAATAAATACTAAAATAGAAATGCATTAGATAAATCTTGAAACATTAAAACATGTACGGCTCGATGACTCGAACAATTTTTTCAAAACAAAATGCGTCTAAAACAATATACTAAAAATGTCTTACATGCTAAAAATTGCTTTTAAAAATAGATCATGATAATTGCCAGGCTACCCAAGAACTCGACGGGCCCGGGACAGTGCAACAATATAGTTCTTGAGAAGAGCTCCCTTTCCCACGGACTGAATTGTAAGATCTTCCACCTCCTCCTCCTCCTCAACATTTACATTGCAGTCCCTTTCTTCATGTCCAGAAATACATTCCTCCGGCCAGCTAAAGCTTCATCGTCTTCAGATCCCCATGTCACGATAGTCTGGTGAAATGTCTGGTGCAGATGCGGTATTGGTTGCTCAAGTGGGTAATAAGGACCACGCTATAGTGGCGACCTATATTGATACTCGTGCCAGGTGTATTCATACCCAAGCCCAAAAGTTGTGCCATGACGCTTTAGCTATATTGGTTTGGTGATCCCTTGGAGATCCTTGCTGAGACCCTAGCTAGGTTCGTACCTGTCCATAAAAGTATGCTTTCAATATTATTACTCCACCACTTTTCTTTCTCGATTTCATTGACGCGTTCGATGCAATGGTACGCTTCTCCACCCAACCTCCTTCTATTTTCGACAACTGGAACTATTTGATTGGTGTAAATGAGGTCACGCCCATCCCCGTAGATGATTACTTCGTGATGGTTCCATTCAAACTTCACATCCTGATGTAGAGGGGAGGCCACGGCCCCGGCAGCATGTATCAAAGGTCGTCCCAACAACAATTTAAATGTGGCAGATATATCCAATACATGAAACTCAACATCAAATCAAGTTGGGCCCATCTGCAAACACAGGTTGATTTCCCCGATCATGGCCCTTTAGGACCCATCGAATGCTTTCACATTCATAGTTCCTGCTCGTATCTCATGCAAGCCTTTACCCTACCTCTGCAAAGCAGTCAACGGACAAATGTTGAGACTCGAACCCCCATATATTACTCTGTCTATGAATTTATTCTCAAATTATACTGTGATGTATAGCGCCCTTGTTACACCCCAATATTTTTGTACGTGAAAGTACGCTATAAGTTAATTGATAAAACCTCAGAAATGAGATGTTATATCTCACATTTTTATACGTTAGAGTTTTGACGTAAGTGTGTGCGGTAAAATCGGGGGAGTCTATTTCCCGCCATCGAGGTACGTTCGGAGTACCCTAATGGCACGTCGAGGCCATAAGGTCGTGATGGAGCTCCTTATCTCAATTATAATTAACGGCTCTGTAATGGCTCAAAGGTCAGCAGATCTGTCCGCAACCTAGTAGAAGTCACGCAGACGATAAACACCCGAGGGGATAACCTAAGCCAATAGGTTCTAGTGTCTTGTCCAAACGTCCCATCCCTGTATCTTTACATTTAATGCACCCTGTACTATATCGAGTTCCCTTGCCTATGTAAGGGGGACTCACCCTACCTTGTAAACGACCGATGTTGCTGCACTTCTCCACAACGCAATAATATATATCTCTCTCCCTCTCTCTCTCTCTCTCTCTCTTTCTTCTAAGTTATTTGTCTTTATTGACCTCGAGCCCGCCTTAGCATTTTATTGTTTCTTCGTTCGTTCCTCGTTATTTTGCTCAAGATTGATAGAATAGAGCCTTTCTTACCTATATCTTTACTTGTTATCCCCTTCCCGACTACCCTCGATAAGCCCGAGACAGGCTCGAGGCTCGGCTCCGAGGTATCTACTAGCCTGCTTTGCGCTCGGGAAACAACAACTTACTGGTTCGATTATTGCTTTGGTTAACTCGTTCTTCATCACTTTACTTCACGTTTTAGCACTAACTGCCTTACAAACTAGCTCAGGAATAGATCACATATTTTTAGAATCCCATTTACAAATTTAATTGTTGTTACCATTTTCACGGTAAACAGTTTGGCGCCCACCGTGGGGCTAAAAATAATAGTGATTATTTTCTTGCTAGTTTCGTCACTTGAATGCACGATATCTATCACGCTTTTTCTTGCCCAAGATCTTCCGATTTCAGGTTAATGATCAGCTCGATAAGGAAAATCGAGGACAATAACCCCAAAAATTGCAGAGAGAGCATTATGGCCGTTCTAACGACTGTCGCGACACAACAGGACCTTCATAACGCATCTAGATCGGTCCGAGCGGATGCGGATCTGCACGTCGTGCAGCAGGGTAATGAAGTCTCGCGCACTGATGGCGGCACACAGCATGTTAACCAATAGGAAGCACGAAAAATCCCAGCCCGAGTAGAACAGGAATGTAACCTTCGTATTATTTTTGAAATGTTGCAGGAACAGCATTTGGCTATCTCTCAGCTACGGAGCCGCCCGGAGACTCTCAGCGCGGTAGCACCCAAAATATCTCCTCATTTTGAGCCAGCACCCGAGGTATCGAACAACGACGAACCGACAACCTATCCTATAACAGTAAGGATGCTGGAAGAGCTTATCGTAAGGATCGAATCATGCTCGCGGAAACTCCTGCAGCAACCATCTCCCGAAGATACGATCCCGGAACTCATTTTGCAAAAGTCGAAAACGACGAAACTCCCTAGGAGTGATAGGACCTCAAGTCCTCACGGGCGCATCACCACTTACGCACGTCCGTCCGGGAACGGCAAACTCCAAAATGGAGAACTCGGGCCCATCCCGATAAGGAGGTTTGAAGAAACTCCCTCGGAAGAAACCACGACGCAGCGCCACTGTTTGACACCTGATCTTCAGGACCCGCTCCCCGTACTAGTGTAGTCCCTGGAAGCGCACGCCGACACTATCAAAGCAATGCCAAAAGGGCCCAATGCACCGAAGGCCAGAAGAAGAAAAAATAAATTGTCACGGGAAGCCGCACCCCGCACCCTGACAGGACAAATGAGACCGCTCCCGGTCCCGAGTAGTGGGGCGGCACAGGCCTTTGCCAAAAACCCAAACAAAGCATACCCGGCGACTTCAGATCAGTTCAAGCAAAGCCTGGTCGAATATCCGGTCGAGGCTTGGTCGGATGGTAGCAACAAACACCAGACCCTAATCAGGGCCGTGGACGACCCTCAAAGAACCTCCTCGAGATTACCAGCAGAGGAGCTGACACTGAATGCATGGAGCCGTCGTCCATACAGCGTGAACGGAAGAGATGATTCGAGATACAACACGTCTCGCAACAACAATGCAGCAGCCCGAGGACAACACCCCCGAGGAACCTCCAATGGTACCAAATTCAACAAAACAGAGCCGGCGAGCCGCGGCGCATCATCACAGCTGTTAAAGGATGGCAGCACCCCGCGAAGATCCGTAAAACATAGAATTCAAGTGACCATCACAAGAAAGGGATGGTCCCAGAAAATGCTCCGAAAGGACACCCTCTCGCTCGAGGAAAAGGACGGCGCGATTCAACCTCGGCATCGCATTAACGTATTGGCAATCCCTTCTTTCATTCGACTCATTTCAAATAAAACATGCATTTATGAGTACAGGTTGATCGGCCAAATTATACCGACGATGTCGGGCTGAAGCCGATAGGACAATCCGGACCAACGCCTCTCTCGGACCGAATCTCTGATTGGTTCCCGATGGCAATTGCCATGACCAAATCGCTCCCCCTACGCGGCTTGCCCGAGCTCAGGCTGATACGTTGAGCGACGCAGGGCGCAGACGCTTTGTACAGACAACAACGAATACATCGCCCTGGGCGCGACTCCAACCCTGCTCCGCCAAAGGTGTAAAACCGCACTACAAACGCAGGGCTAAAGCATCTAGCTACGAGCGGCAAGAGTAGATCCCTCACCTTATGCCCATGGCCGGAATTGCGCTCGAATGAGGTCAAAGGGTAAAGTTAATCACATCCTCGGTCAGGCTTGGCCGGACGAGGAAGACGACTGCAGCGGAGCTTACTCCCGGAAATGCCGCCTCTGCACCTCACAGAGAGAAAGAACTACCCCGCCTCCTTTATTATTTCCTTTCTTTTCTCGTTGCTAATTTATACGCAGGGAGCCAGCAGAGGCATTCCGTAGCTCTGGATCCTGCTCGAGGATCCGCGGCCACCACGGGGCCCGCCGAACATTCTTTCCTCGATCGGGTTTCTAACATGAAGAAGGTTCTGCCAACAAGATTATTAGCATGACGGCACATCCCCGGGGAGGGGACCCGATGAGACCATGATCCTCTCTCCTAAAAATTTCCAATATGGAATCATACAAGCACATCGGATAATCAGGAAAGTCACACCCATGTGGACCAGACTCACATCAAAAGGACGACATTTATTTATAGCTTATATTTTCGCCAAGTAGTAATGAATATTTTTTAAGCATTCCATGCTTCGGAGAAGACTATTTAGGCTTATCCACAGCAAGAAACCTCTCCATCGAATACGTCACGAAACACTCGGAGACATAAAACGATTCAGCATCCACCCTACCTCGGGGTCGGAATTCCGGGCTCATAAAGCCCTTGCAAATGCGACTCCGGGTTCACATTCAAGATTGAGCAGAACTCGGAGACTCAGAAAAACTGCCACCAATCTCCACGCACTGGAAAATCCGAAATTGTAAGACCCTAACGGGCAACCTCGGCACAACCAGATCTATTCTCCATACACTGTAAGACCTCAACGGGCATGGCAAACTGTAAGACCTCAACAAGCATGAAAAATCCCGCAGTTTAGGATATACGTCGCATTTGTAAGGATCCGTATAGGGCATACCCTCGGTGTAGACGCCTAAAATTGTTTCTCGGGATCAAAAATGGCCCCGGCCAAATGCACATGACTCCGGTCAAAACGGCTACTACAGCCCAAAAAACGCGACTCGGGGATGCCCGACTGTCGCTAAAAAATCCTCCGAATCTACTTCAGAAAGAACCGGTTAAAAACAGGCTTCCTTCAACGGGCAAAAAATAAGTCCCGACCACGTTGGCTCCAAAAATTGCAAAAGCATCGATCTACTCGACCTATGAGCTATGAACCTTACGAGGTGCTCAAAACATCGCCGACTACGACCTGAAATCGAGGTTCTTTCATAACCGACGATGGGTCTGGCAAAAATATTCAATATGACCTTAACGAGAGGAAGCAAAGCGTAGAAAAAGCCTCTGGGCCTCATATCAAAAGGTCTCTACGACCAAACAGTGTAAGTGTTATTTTCGCCGGCTAAGCAAGTCTCCGGGCCACATATCGAAAGGTCTCTACGACCATGCAGCGTAAGAGCCATTCTCGCCAACTTGAACATTGACAACTTGAGGATTAACGTGAACTCGAATCGTAACCCGATTCGTAGACCGGATCAAAATAGTTAACAAAACAAAGCCTCCGGGCCACATACTAAAAGGTCTCAATGACCAAGCAACAGAAAGGCCACCATCGCTGGCCGAGAGCTCAAATGAGATTTAAGGGTCGACTACAGCTTGAGTCGCAACGCGACTCGGAGACTGGACCCAAAAATCATAATACTCCCAAGAGCGTGACATCGATGCCACTGTCGCCAACCGGAACCTCCGGAAATAATAAAAGGGTCAATGACGGCTCGAATCGCAACGCGACTCAGAGACTGGACCTGGAAAATCGCCAAACGCCCGAGGGCAGAAAATAAAACCATTATCGCCAGCCCGAACGGGCTCAAGGGTAAGTTAAACTCTAGTCGGATCCCAAATCGGAGATTGAACTTGAAGGTAGTCGAATAATGCAATCCTAAAGGCTACTCCGTGATTGAATCCGTCTGGTGATAAAAACTCCAGCAAGCAGAAATGTAGAAATTACAAGTTGCGGGGTTCCCCCCTCCTTATTATTACATGTCAATAACAGTGCACAATCTCGGCCTGCATCGTCTAGTAAGATCTATATATGTATATACACAGCAAAGAAGGTAGGGTATATTTGTTCCCCCTTTATTTCCTTTTTATGGCTGCTACGGCCCATCGGCCTCCTTCTCATTATCAGATATTAGAAACATGGCATCAAACTCTGCTCCCTTGGCACGTCCGATCTCCTCCGAGAGATCGAAGCCTCTGGCATGAATCTCTTCGAGGGTCTCCCTCTGGGATCTGCATCTCAGATATTCCCTACTATTGCCTGCACGATCAGGGCCTTCTTCAGCTCGGCCCTAACAACAGCGGCACTCTTTGAATAGGCTGCTATCTTCTGCCCCCCCTGGGTGTTATTTAATACGAACTCGGCATGGACGTTCGCCACCTCGATTTTTGCCCTCAATAGCTCGGATGAGAGCCTCACGATCATTTTTGCTCGAGCAGAGTCATTCGCACGAGCAGCCTGAATTTGTGCCTAAAAAACGGATGTCGCAGCCTGAGCACTATTTTTTAAAGACCTCTTTATCTTTGAATCTCTTGACCCTTACTTCACTATGGAATTCATATGAGATTATCAAAGATCTCTTTATCTACAAAGTAACGAATGGATTTATCAAAGAAATAATTCTTGTAAATTCTTGAATTCATATGAATTCTTTACACGGAGTAGATGGAAACGGGATTTCTTCAGCAAACATATACAAAAGTATGTCCATGACAAGCAACAAGAAGCCACGAAATTCATACAGAAGTAGACAATAGCAACGTGATTTGTTACAACAAAATTTCATACAGATTTTTTCCTACTCCAATCTTGCCGTCACGTGTTTTGTTGCAGTTAACGTGTGTTAGAGAGATTGTTAAAAGAATCGAATCAGGTATGTTAAGGCTAATTCTTCTTTCCTTTTTGCATGATCCATATGATACAAACAAAACGGGCAAATGCACAACTTCTAAGTATTAGAGGTGCCTATACTCTTGAATTTCCACGTGTCTTATTATTGCATCTTCTGTTCATGGGTCTCAGAAATATACGTATGTTGAAAAAAAGGTTTAATTCATGATATTATTCAAAGGCATAACGGTCTAATGACATTTTGAGATATTCCATTAACGTACTTCTCATGCATTGCAATCATTTATACATGTACATTGACCCATGACCAGATAGCATTATATATATATATATATATATATATATATATATATATATATATATTCTCTACGTATATGGGATATGGAAAAAGGTTATAGCGTGATATATGCACAACCACCTGAGCAGCTGGTATATGTTGATAATTTTGCTCACAGTGGCCGACATGATATGGTGGGTGCCCTCAGAGGCTTGATAATTTTTTAAACACATATACCTATGCACGACATGACAATCATACGCATATGCATGACACTATAATTATTTTCATGATTTACAGAGTTATCCAGACTTATATGTTGAGTCATTTACTGTATATTTCTTACATGTCTTTTATGTACTTATTTATGTGTCATACATACTCGGTACATTATTCGTACTGATATCCTTTTTGCCTGGGGGTGCTACGTTTCATGCCCTCAGGTCTAAATAGAATGGTTCAGAGTCCTCCAAGTAGGCTACCAGCTCAGCAGAAGATGTTTGTGCGCTCCATTTGCTCCGGAGTTGCTTGTTCGGTAAGTATGATTTGCACGCGTATTGTTTGGTATTGCGGGGCCCTGTCCTGACCTTTATGTTAAGTATGTACTCTTAGAGGAATGTCAACGGATGACATGTGTACGAATGTTTGTATGGCCTTGCCGGCTTATGTTTTGAGTTTACAAATGATCATGTTTGCCTTATAGGCCCGTACATCACATGTATAAGTTCTTATATCAGGTTGGGTCATCCTATATTGAGTATTCCCCTATATTTATTCTGGTTAGCCCATGATGACCCGTTTGGACTGTTTGACAATGAAAGTACAATAAGAAAGATATGTCATGTAGTACTCGGTTAAGTAAGTTATCATGTGCTCGTTGCGGCCCATAGGTTTGGGTCGTAATAGCCAAGTTGTGACTCAGTCATTCTGGTGGCAACTCGTCATTGTGAAAAGTGATCTTTTGACTTTCCAACACTTGTCCCACCATGTTGGCCATTTCTCCACTAGTGATATTATTGGGTACGTAAGCTTCGTCCAACACTTTCATCAATGCATTCCTATGCATCTCAAAATTATGCAATAGTGACAGAATGGATATCTGAGCAGGGGTATTGTTCAAATGATCAATCATAGAATACTCTCTTGTTTGCACCATTCTCCAACGATCGTCTGGGCTAGTTTCAATGATAGGCTGTTTTGGAGCAGCTTCTTTACTTGTTTTTGCAAAATGCTCAGGTGTGTACACCCTACCGGTCCTGGTCATGCCTTGTGCAGAACCTATTTCTTTTGTTTTCCCTTTTCCTTTTTCTTCTTACCTCTACATCATAGTCCCATGGTATAGCATTGTATATAAAGGTGGTGTGGCTGCAACCGTCATAGTGAAGGTTGTGGTCACTTCCACCTCAAACATAGTTGGCATGGCTGAGGGTTGTTACTTCAGCCTCAAATAGATTTGGTTTGGCTACTTAGACTTAAATCAGTGACTAAATCTGCACTATAATACGTGTAACAGTGACATGACATATTTTAGGTTCATCCACTTCATGAATGAGCCCGATCGATCCTTCCGGATACGATTCTTCATTAATTTCTATCACATTTACCCCTTCACCTCTATGATCCGGGAGGGGGGTTGTTGCGGAGATTTAGTGCAACCTCTTTTTCTTGTATAACCTTGGTGTCAATCAACGTCTGTATCTTATCCTTCAAAGTGCGACATTCATCAATAGTATGTCCCTTCATGACCAAATGATAGGCAGATATCTTGTTTGGATTAACCCACTTAGAAGATTTTTCCATAGCAACATCGGGAATGGGGGATGCATAAACGCCAGCCTTCAGTCTTTCATACAAGTGATTGATGAGTTCACCAATACGAGTGTATTGTCTAGGTAGTCTACGATCGAAATTTAGTCTAGGTCTTTTGAAGTTTTTGCGAGCTGGTGGTAGTGAATGGAAATATGCATGTTGGGTGTTATTGGTATGGTAAGTGGCGGCGGGCTGTTGGTATCTGGGTGGTGAAGGTTGATATGTGGGTGGTGGTGTTTGGTATGTGAGGGAAGATTTCGGACCGCGGGCTACCATTACTGAACTAACTTCTTTCTTTATAGATATACCCCCTGACTGTAAGGCTTTGTTTGTAGCTTGGAGTGCCTTAAACATTGTCACCATTTCTCTTTTAATTCCCTCTTCTATTCTTTCTCCTAATTTGATGATGTCAGAAAATTCATGGTTTTCAATAACCATCAACCTCTCATAGTAGTGTGGATCTTGATCTCTGACGAAGAACTTATTGATATGTTGTTCTTCACGCGCTGACCTTACCTTTGCAGCTTCCGACCTCCATCGAGTAGCATAGTCAAAGAAAGTTTCTGTGGCCTTCTCCTTAAGATTATGAATACAGAAGAAATCTGGCTTATTTTTTGTTTTGAACCTGAACCGATCCATAAAATCTAACTCCTTGCTTACCCAATTAACCCATTTCTCCGTGCTTTGACTGATGTACCAGCACAGGGCGTCTCTAGTGAGGCTCCTCATGAACAACTTCATGTGGATTCTTTCATCTTTACCAACCCCTACGAGCTTGTCACATTATGTTCTCTAATGTACCTTTGGATCACCTGTCCCGTCGAACATCTCAAACTTAAGAGGTTTGTAACCCCAAGGTAGTTCCACGTCCGGCTGGATACACAAATCCTCATAATTCAAACCTTTGATGCCTTTACCACCTTCAACACCTTGGACTCGACAAGTATTCTTCTTGAGCTCCTCTGCCATGTTCTTGATGAGCAGGTTTTTCTCGGTGAGTTCGTGTATGTATAAAGTTTGTTGTGGAGTGTTAGGTAAGGTTTCTACGTATATGGGGTTGCTTTGATGGACTCCAGGAATTTGGCCATAGTGGTGGTCCTTGGTTGAGTTTTGAGGATTATAGGTAGGTTGTGGTGCATTTTGAGGGGTGTGGTAGGTAGTGGTTTCTGGATACTGAGTTCGATGATGATGATGATGTTGTGGACAATTTAGTACTGGTGGAGAATTGGAATTTTGAGGAGGTGTGGCATTTCGGTGAGGTGCGGGAAGATTTTGTTGGTTTTATGTGTTTTGGGGAGGTGCTAGGTTTTTGTTGTTTTATTGGTTAACGTCGGGGACGTTCAGGGTAGGAAAGGTTTGCCTTGTTTTGGACCTGCTCATATTCCCCTTGTAACTCCAATGTCTTTTGTTCCAATCGTAAAACAAAGTCATTCTGTGCTGGAGTGCTTCGACCATCTGAAGTATCGACATTCTCTTCAGGTATAGCATTGTCTTTCCTGATATTGCTTGTGTCATCCATTCTGGCTTTTCCTTTGCCTCTACGGTCACTTGGAGAAGGAGGAGGTGGAGGACCTCTAGATCTGGTATGATATGCCGATGATGTCAGTATGCACGAACCAACCTTAGGGGATGAGAGTAAACAAATAAATAAAAGAAGAAAAACAAAAGGTAAACAGGTCATTGAGGAGTATTAAAGAATGTTTGCGGTATTTAAACACATATTGCGGAATTAAAAAATGGCATCCTTATTTGGGGACCTCATTGGGCCCGTGGTAGGCCTAAGCGACATATGAATTTTGAGAACAACGATGCCATTAACTACGTCATTTTATTAATACGATAAATGAACCAAATCTCTACTAAAACAATAGTAATTATAAAGAGTCACCAATGGCATTTGCCTTATCTCAACCAAAGCCTAAAACGTGTCTAGAAAGCTAGTAAAACATAATTCCTAATCTATTTGGTCCCAGAGGGACCTTCTCCATGCTTGGCCTTCTTTTCCCCATCGATCAGATTCCCTATGTCGCGCATGTCCAACAAAAGATATGCCCTTGCTAAGAGCCCTCCTTCATTGCCATCCATGTTTTGACAGCCTGCAACCATGTTTCTCATGTTTCCTTCAAGCTCCATTAACCCCTGCGCTAAATATTCCAACCTCTCTGTCGACTTAGTAGCTATTTCTCTCCACTCGTTGATCGATTCCTTGTCCACTTTATGTTGTTCCAAATGCCTGGCTTCATACTCGAAGACCCTTTTATGTAGCATCCTATAGTTGACTTGTGTTTCAATAACGCCGTCTATAACCCAATTCTTTAGATTAATCCCTGGCTTTACAACCCCGCTATATCATTTACCAACCATGATGGATAGAAGTGCACATGGCCGGCATGACACCGATCTGGCTCGATGGTTTCTCCACAATGACCTTTTGATGCCACTTGTATTGTGCCTCAAATTTAAATGGAATGGCGTTCCCCTGAAAGTTTGCGTTGTACTGAACCATTTTTGAAACTCGTGGTATAATCTGCTTTCTCCCAGCTTGTCTTATAAATCAGATAGGAGCATAAGGATAAATCCCCCTTAGTCCGATTAACGCTAAATGAGGAGTATCTCTCGACCTGATAATGAATTCACTGCTAGGGAACCACTCGAACATCCAATGTACTTTGTCATCAGTCAGATTGTTGAAGAAGTGTGCCCAACTCACACCGTTTTTCGATTGCGCAAACCTATTTGGGATAAAAGTCATTCTCTTCGGATGGTGATAGGCTAAGTGGTCACTCTATGGTCGTCACGGAAATTTTTCATGGTATTCTCCCCTTTGAAGGTGTACCAACAACCATACTTGCAGCAATAGATTGCAACCCTCGAAATGCCTATACCCCGTTTTTGCAACGGTCTAAAGCCTGATACATATCAACCACAATCATAGGAATAATGGTGTAAATTTGCCCATTAATCCCTTTAATTAAAGCCTTAGTGACCATAGCTAGGCGAGTGTGGATCCTTTCTTCTTGTATCGGAAATACCAGCATCCCCAGAAAACAGACAATGAACACAAAAACTCGGCGGTGAGTCTAACCCAAAGAAGTGATGGCGAACTCATCATGGTAAGGGTGGTATAACTTGTTGTGTCATAAAGCTCAAAGAGGAAGTCGAATGGTGTATAAGACTTCTTCAAGCAGACTAAATCATCATTTCTCTTGAAATCCATCATTTTCAAGAAACCTCGAGGAGTGCGGTTTTCCGGTAGCAACAAACCAGGACTATCCCACGGGAGCCCAGCGAAACCTCAGATTTCTTCCAAAAGGGGAGTGACTTCTATGTCACCAAAATGAAAAACGGCTCTCTTCTCATCCTAGAACATAGTAGCGGCCTCAATTAATGCATTGTTTGGCTGAACGTCTAACATAGAGGGTAAATTTTCGAGGACTCTTTTCACATGGTTTTTGTCACTTGGTGCGAGATTTTCTCACCAATCCAACAACAAAGGTGGGATATTTTGGACCATGCCGAATCAGGGGACTTCGTGCCTCGTTTCTGTAAAACAAGTAGAGTTAGCCCTTTCCCTCTCCAGATTTGGTTATTTACACGTTAATGATCAACATATTGGCATGTTTTCTCCAAATAATGCAGAGATCGTGATTGTTCCCATTAGGACTATGGAAATCCCGGCGGACTTTCGACAAGGCTTGTTTTAGCGAGTTATTACACGGACATCGTTCTAACCCTTACTAGGTTTGCACATGATGCACTCACAGTTGATATTAGAGTGGGTTTTCTAGAAGAGTCTACATCGGTACCCTCAAGTGGAAAACTTGAGAGGGAAAGGCACAGAACCCTCGACTGCATCGCTGATCGACTAGTTTGACCACAAATAAGCATTTCCAAATTTAAAGGGTGATAAAGGAAGAGCGCAGTCACACATCAAGTGCCACTATGGTATTAATTACGCACTAGTGGAATATGATGTGGAGCATGATTTATACAAACATAAAACAATACGTTGTAAAATATTTTTGCATGTTGAAAGCAGTAAATGCAGTATTGAATGAAACGTAAATACAAAGAAAGAAAAACATGGAAGAAGTTAGTTCGCGCAATGTGGAAAATGTGATAAAGTAGATAAGGGAGTGAGGGTGGCGAGAGACATGATGTAGAACTTGAAAAATGTCTAAAGGAAAGCACATGTTATGACATAATTAGGTAGAGATTTGCATGTGAGTTCAAATAAAGGGAAAATGGGGAAAAGTGTCTACATGTAGCAATAAAAGGGAAACGGGAGTGGGATATTCATGTATCAACAAAGATAATGAAGACGCGCTTATCAGAGAAGACTAATTCATACAGACTTAGTTCACTTATGGTAAGAACCTAAAATTCCCCAGCAGAGTCGCCATGCTGTTGTGCCCCTTTTTCTCGCGAAATCGGATTTCGACACGTGACAACTCTTTTAAGGAAAGGTTTTAAAAGGCAGAGTTGCCACCTAATAGGTTTGAGATGCATTAGGGCACATATTTTGTAGATAACTCTGTTTGACTAGTTTGCGTCACCAACGAATGGGTAAGGGCTCGAAATTACCTCTAAGAGAAGGTGTTAGGCACTCTTCGTGGTCCACAAATGTGGTTCCCGGTCGAAATCAATTGTATGAATTAGTCTATGTGATCAAAGATAAGAAAACAACGAATTTAGGAAATTCATTATTAAACAAAAATAATTGATTTAAAGACAAGGTGGGGATCCTAAATTTATAAGCCTAAAGGATCACCCCGTGCAACATAAATAATACTTTGTAACTCCCACATGATAGGGTGTTACTCATATTATTCAGAGGGAAGAGACTATCATCTCTAGTTACCCGATTACTATCTTTATGTTGTTATCGAAAGCGCCGTAGTTGATTATAAATCGTACCTTATGCGTGCACTACCCGTCCCATGCCTATGGTCCATGAGGCTTTGGACCTCTATTTAGGTAGTTCTAGACATCACTTAGGCTACTCAAAATGATAAAACTAATCGGCAAGCAAAACAAGTTGGACTTCACATAAAAGCATTTAAGCGCTCAAGTTAGCCTCCACACTTTTACAATGTATGCACGCAAACACTTTGAGCATTTGACAGATGCATATTTTAGAGTAATCAAAAGTTTTTGAATCCGATAGGTATGATCTCTATGTGATTGTGGATTTTAATGGGCAGACAGTTTCATATATAAAAGCCAATTTCATAATACGATTTCTACAAGACAACGCAGTTGCCTACTGATTATGAGATTAAGCCTATTGGCATGATATCTAGGTGATATCGAGTCCTATAGGCATGGTTTCTAATAATTATAATTAGTATAATTAGAAAATTCGACATTAGCACTTTAAAGAAACGAGCAGGATAATAATGAAGACTAATTTTAGACCCTACAGGCAAGATTTCTATAGTTATGCTTGAGACTGATTTTAGATCTTATATGCATGGTATCTAAATAACAGATTAGGCAATATGTAAATTTACAGGGTCCTATACAGCCTAATGCATGTGCACACTGAGATATTAATATCCTATAGGCATGGTTTCTAACAAGTAAAAGCAGAACACATTTCAACCAAATGAAGAACCTGTAGGCAGGATTACTAACACATAATAATCGAACATGTTTTAGCATAATGACACATTTTTTAGCAAAATAGAATACCTATAGGCAAGATTTCTAGCATATGATAATTGAACATGTTTGAGCATAATGACACATTTTTTAGCCAAATAGAATACCTATATTATAACGACCTGGCCAGTCCTTTTTGGAATTTACGCCCCGATCCCCCATTAATTGCTTCCCCTAAGTTCATTTTTGCTATTTTGGTTTGCCGGGACGTTCGGTGTTAGGATTCGGAGTGTTTTGGTACACTTAGTCCCTAAATGAGAGCTTAAGTGTTAAAAAATGGTCCGTAGTTGGAACAGTGTGAAGACGACCTCGGAATGGAAATCCGATGGTTTCGTTAGCTCTGTTAGGTGATTCCGGGGTTGGGAGCATGTTCGGAATGTATTTTGGAAGTCCGTAGCTCATTTAGCCTTGAAATGCCGAAGTTTGTATTTTTGAAGTTCCGGTCGATAGTGAGTTTTTGATCCGAGGGTCGGAATGAAATTCCGAAGGTTGCAGTAGCTCCGTCTGTCATTTGGGATGTGTGTGAAAAATTTCAGGTCATTCGGACGTGTTTTGGTTAGGTTTTTGATTGAAATCGTATTTGGAAGAAATTTGAAGTTCTTAGGCTTGAATCTTTGATTAAATCGGTTTCCGGTGTTGTTTTAGGTGTTTTAAGGATTGGTACAAGTTCGAATAAGGTATTACGTGGTATTGGTGCTTTTGGTTGAGGTCCCGGGGGCCTCGGGATGATTTCGGGTGGTTAACGGAGAAAATTTCTAAGTGTTGCAGCAGCTGGTATTTTCTTTCTGGTATTTTCGCTTTTGCGGCCTGGGAACCGCAGAAGCGGTGTCGCAGAGGTGGCCTTGGACGTCGCAGAAGCGACTTTTGGTCACCCCCCAGGAAACCGCAGAAGCGGTAGGATTTCCGCAGAAGCGGATCCGCTTCTGCGAGATAGGAACCACAGGAGCGGAAGCTGGGATTTTTAAATGGACCCGCAGAAGCGGCCAGTGCTTCGCATGTTCAGAAATAGCAATTTCGAGGGTTTAATTTCATAAGTTTGAAAAATCGATTGAGAGCTCGGGAGAAGGCGATTTTGAGTGGGTTTTGAGGAGAAAATCATTGGGTAACGTCTCTTTGATCCCTTTTTGTTATATTTCACCATTATATAGTTAAATACATCACGGGAATTCGAATTTTGGACCAAAAATTTGATAATTTGGGGTAAAACTTCATTGGATAGACTATTGAGTTTTGAGTGGGCATTTGACCTCCGATTTGGGAGATTTTTATATGGTTAGACTCGTGAGAGTACGAGGGTTCTAAAAATGTGAAAATTGTTCGATTCCGAGATGTTGTCTTGAGGGGCGCTTTGGTCATCTTATCTATTTTCGCGCCCTAGCTTTAATTTTAATAGCGGAATCAGTTGTTTGCAATATTATTTACGATATGTAATTGAATTGAATAGATTTGGGCCATTTGGAGATGGATACTCGTGGCAAAGGCGTGGTTTCTATTGATATCGAGCCGGTTCGAGGTAAGTGGCTTGTCTAACCTTGTGTGGGGGACTTTTCCCCTTAATATTGTTTTCTTCATAATTGAGTGCCTTGTACGTGAGGTGACGAGCGCGTACTTGTGCCGATTGATGAAAATCCGCTTTTCACTTAAGTTTTCTTTCCCTACTTGCTTTATCCTACTTGAAATTATACTTGTACTATATTTGGAAAGCACTTTTAGCTGACTTAACTGCCTAATTGCTTAAGTTGTTTGATTGTACTACGTTAAGTATGCTAGGCTAATTCTATCTGTTGCTCTGTCTTTCGTACTTTATTCCTTAGTTTGTTTCTGGTTGTGGTTGCGCATTTACATTGGGACTACGGATGTGGGATTCCGGTAGCTCCCCCCCTGTTTGTTTACTTTGGGACTACGGGTTCTATTCCCGGTAGATCCCCCTGCACTTTCACTTGGGACTGCGGGTTAGATTCCCGATAGATCCCCCTGCATTTTGATGGTTAGACTACGGGACGGTATCCCGGAAGATCCTTCGGTTTGGTATATGAGTTGGACTACGAGACGGTATCCCGGGAGATCCACTGGACAGTTGAGGAAAGGGCTACAGGACGGTATCCTGGGAGACCCTCATTGTTATCATTGGTATTGAGTTGTATTTACTCTGTGCTTGCTCTGTCCTTTTGTGGTTGTTATTGTTTCGTTGACCTGCCTTATTTCACTGTTGTAATTGTTATTTCTGTCAGATTATCATACTGTTAATTATTGTTATTACTATATTTTGTCTCAATATGGCCCTGACCTTCCTCGTCACTACCCAACCGAGGTTAGGCTTGGCACTTACTGAGTACCGCTGTGGTGTACTCATGCCCTTCCTGCGCATGTTTTTCATGTGCAGATCATTCAGGTACCTCTACTCAGGCGCACTATCAGTGAGACAGGAGGACTACGGAGACTTCGAGGTAGATCTGTTGCGTCCGCAGATCGACGAGTCTCCCTCTTACTCTATCTCTAGTACTTAGTTTTTCTTCTTCCGGTTGTTAGATATTCTGGAGTTTGGAGCCTTTACTTTTCGCTTCTGTAGCCTGTGTTGCCCGTGAGTTTCCGGGTTTTGGGGATTGTTTTGAGCTTGTGATATTGAGTTGTACATGCCGAGCGGCATTCAGTACAGTTTCTTTTAGTATTTAATTTGGTTTCCTCTATTTTTTCGCAATTTTTTTTATATTTCTGCAATATTAGGCTTACCTGGTCGTGGGGACTAGGTGCCGTCATGACATGTTCACAGTCGGTGAACTAGGGTCGTGACAAGTTGGTATCAGAGCTCTAGGTTCTTAGGAGTCACGGAACACGGGCCGGTTTATTAAAGTCTCGCTGATCGGTACGGAGACGTCTGTACTTATCTACGAGGGGCTATGTAACTGTTTAGGAAATATCTCTGTTTCATTTGAATTGCTTGTCGTGCGATATTTTGACATCAATTCTAAACTTCTGACTTCTATTCTCTCACAGATGGTGAGGACACGTGCCACTCGAGATGATCAGGCACCCGCGCCCCCTATTGCAGCCGTCAGAGGCCGGGGCCGGGGGAGAGGTCGAGGACGCGCACGTGGTGCAGCCAGAACACCTGCGCGAGCTGCCGCCGAGGTACCACCAGCAGATCCAGCCGGAGCCCAGGCACCTGGCACACCTACTACTGCCACTACTACTCCAGCGCTCCAGGAGACTTTGGCTCAGTTCATGAGCATGTACACCACCTTGGCTCAGGCGGGGTTGCTTCCCCTTGCTGCAGCCACATTCCAGACGGGGGAGGAGCACAGACTCCCGCCGTCCGCACTCCTGAGCAGCGAGTGCAGGTTGAGCAGGCTCCCGAGATTATTCCGGCACCGCCTGCAGCGCAAGTTTAGCCCGAGGATGGGTCAGCTGCTTCAGAGGACGAGCAGCGGAGACTTCAGAGGTTGAAGAAGTATTATCCCCCAGTGTTCAGTGGATTAGCATCAGACGATGCCTTGGGATTTCTAGAGGAGTGTCATCGTATTCTTCGCACTATGGGCATAGTGGAGTCTAGCGGGGTTTCTTTCACTGCTTTTCAGCTTCGGGGAGCCGCCTGTGATTGGTGGAGGACTTATGAGATAGACAGTCCAGTCGAGGCTGCTACGCTGACTTGGACCCAGTTCTCGGATATGTTCATGAGAGAGTTTGTCCCCCAGAGTCTCAGGGATGCATGGCGCGCAGAGTTTGAGCATTTGCGCCAGGGTGCTATGACCGTTTCGGAGTATGCTATCCGTTATACCAGGTTGGCCAGGCATGCACCGGATTTGGTTGCTACAGTTCGGGAGAGAGTTCGTAGGTTCATTGAGGGTCTTATCCCACCCATCAAATCTAGCATGGCTCGAGAGTTGGAGATGGACATTCTTTATCAGCAGGTAGTGAGCATTGCTAGGAGGATTGAGGGTATGCTCGCCAGGGAGCGAGGGGAGAGGGAGGCCAAGAGGTCTCGAGAGTCGGGTCACTACTCTGCATTGAACATTTTAGAGCGTTGGCTCTAGTTGTGAATTGAGTTGTGGAAGTAATATTGGTAATTGAACATTTTAGAGCGTTGGCTCGAGTTGTGAATTGAGTTGTGGAAGTAATATTGGTAATTGAACACTGTAGAGCGTTGGCTCAAGTTGTGAATTGAGTTGTGAAGTAATTGTGAAAAAGAGAAGAGGTTTNCGAGAGTTGGCCTTGGAGCAGTGTTGATGCAGGACGATAGGGTGATTGCCTACGCGTCCAGACAGTTGAAGAGACATGAAAAGAATTACCCTGTCCACGACCTTGAGATAGCTGCAATTGTTCATGCCTTGAAGATCTGGCGTCATTATTTATATGGAGTGCCTTGCGAGATCTATGCTGATCATCGGAGTTTGCAGCACTTGCTCAAGCAAAAGGATCTCAATATGCGTCAGAGGAGGTGGTTAGAGCTGCTGAAGGATTACGACATCACCATCCTGTATCACCCGGGCAAGGCCAATGTAGTGGCGGATGCTTTGAGTCACCGGGCGGAGAGTTTGGGGAGTTTGGCATATTTACCAGCTTCAGAGAGGCCTATGGCGATGGATGTTCAGGCCTTAGCCAGCCAGTTCGTAAGATTGGATCTTTCGGAGCCCAGTCGAGTTCTAGCTTGTGTGGTTTCCCGGTCCTCCTTAGTTGATCGTATCAGGGAGCAGCAGTATGATGACCCTCATTTGCTTGTCCTTCAGGACAAGGTTCAGCATGGAGATGCCAGAGATGTGACCATTGGAGATGGCGGGGTATTGAGGATGCAGGGCCGGATTTGTGTGCCAAATGTTGATAGTCTTCGAGAGTTGATTCTAGCAAAGGCCAATAGTTTGCGGTATTCCATCCATCCGGGTGCCGCGAAGATGTATCAGGACTTGAGGCAGCACTACTGGTGGAGGCGGATGAAGAAGGATATAGTTGGTTACGTGTCTAGATGCCTCAACTGCCAGCAGGTGAAGTATGAGCACCAGCGCCCGGGTGGGTTGCTTCAGCAGATAGAGATTCCGGAGTGGAAGTGGGAGCGCATCACCATGGATTTCGTGTCGGGACTCTCACGGACCTTGAAGAAGTTTGATGCCATTTGGGTCATTGTGGATCGGCTGACCAAGACTGCTCATTTCATCCATGTGTGTACCACTTATTCATCAGAGCGGCCGGCGGAGATTTATATCCGGGAGATTGTCCGTCTGCATGGTATTCCAGTTTCTATTATTTCGGACAGAGGTACTCAGTTTACATCGCGGTTCTGGAGAGCCGTGCAGCAGGAGTTAGGCACTCGGGTGGAGTTGACCACAGCATTTCACCCCCAGACGGACGGACAGTCCGAGTGCACTATTCAGATTCTTGAGGATATGCTCCGTGCGTGTATGATTGAGTTTGGAGGGTCTTGGGTCATTTCTTGCCACTGGCGGAGTTTGCTTAGAACAATAGTTATCAGTCCAGCATTCAGATGGCGCCGTATGAGGCTTTATATGGCAGGAGGTGTAGATCCCCGGTGGGTTGGTTTGAGCTGGGTGAGGCCAGGCTATTGGGCACAGAGTTAGTACAGGATACATTGGAGAAGGTTAAGACGATTCAGGATAGACTCCGTACAGACCAGTCCAGACAGATGAGTTACGCGGACAGGAAGGTTCGTGATGTTTCATATATGGTTGGTGAGCGGGTTCTGCTTCGGGTCTCGCCTATGAAAGGCGTTATGAGGTTTGGGAAGAAAGGAAAGTTGAGTCCGAGATTTATTGGCCCTTTTGAGATCTTGAGGCGAGTTGGGGAGGTTGCCTATGAGCTTGCCTTACCTCCCAGTTTGGCCGGAGTTCATCCGGTATTTCATGTTTCGATGCTCCGGAGATATCACGGGGATCCGTCGCATGTGTTGGATTTCAGTTCAGTCCAGTTGGACAAGGATCTATCCTATGTTTAGGAGCCAGTGGCTATATTAGACAGACAGTTCAGAAAGTTGAGGTCAAAGAATATTGCTTCAGTGAAGGTTCAGTGGCGGGGTCAGCCGGCCGAGGAGGCGACTTGGGAGACCGAGCAGGATATGCGCAGCCAGTACCCTCATCTTTTCACTACTTCAGGTATGTTCTTCATGCTCGTTCGAGGACGAACGAATGTTTAAGTGTAGGAGGATGTAACGACCCAGCCGGTCGTTTTTGGAATTTACGCCCCGATCCCCCATTAACTGCTTCCCCTAAGTTCATTTCTGCTATTTCGGTTGTCGGTACGTTCGATGTTAGGATTCGGAGTGTTTTGGGTAACTTAGTCCCTAAATGAGAGCTTAAGTGTTGAAAAATGGTTCGTAGTCGGAACAGTGTGAAGACGATCTCGGAATGGAAATTCGATGGTTCCGTTAGCTCCGTTAGGTGATTCCGGGGTTGGGAGCATGTTCGGAATGTATTTTGGAAGTCCGTAGCTCATTTAGGCTTGAAATGCCGAAGTTTGTATTTATGAAGTTCCGGTCCGATAGCGAGTTTTTGATCCGAGGGTCGGAATGGAATTCCGAAGGTTGCAGTAGCTCCGTCATGTCATTTGGGATGTGTGTGCAAACTTTCAGGTCATTCGGACGTGTTTTGGTTAGGTTTTTGATCGAAATTGTATTTGGAAGAAATTTGAAGTTCTTAGGCTTGAATCTTTGATTAAATCGGTTTCCGGTGTTGTTTTAGGTGTTTTAAGGATTGGTACAAATTCGAATAAGGTATTAGGTGGTATTGGTGCTTTTGGTTGAGGTCCCGGGGGCCTCGGGATGATTTCGGGTGGTTAACGGAGAAAATTTCTAAGTGTTGCAGCAGCTGGTATTTTCTTTCTGGTATTTTCGCTTCTGCGGCCTGGGAACCGAAAAAAGCGGTGTCGCAGAGGCGGCCTTGGACGTCGCAGAACCGACTTTTCGTCACCCTCAAGGAAACCGCAGAAGCGGTAGGATTTCCGCAGAAGCGGATCCGCTTCTGCGAGTTGGGAACCGCAGGAGCGGAAGCTGGGATTTTTAAAGGGAGCCGCAGAAGCGGCCAGTGCTACGCATAAGCGGTATTCACTGTTCAAAAATAGCAATTTCGAGGGTTTAATTTCATAAGTTTGAAAAATCGATTGAGAGCTCGGGAGAAGGCGATTTTGAGTGGGTTTTGAGGAGAAAATCATTGGGTAACGTTTCTTTGATCCCTTTTTGTTATATTTATCATTATATAGTTAAATACATCATGGGAATTCGAATTTTGGACCAAAAATTGGATAATTTGGGGTAAAACTTCACTGGCTAGACTATTGAGTTTTGAGTGGGCATTTGACCTCCGATTTGGGAGATTTTTATATGGTTAGACTCGTGAGAGTACGAGGGTTCTAAAAATGTGAAAATTATTCGATTCCGAGACGTTGGCTTGAGGGGCATTTTGGTCATTTTATCTATTTTCGCGCCCTAGCTTTAATTTTAATAGTGGAATAAGTTATTTGCAATATTATTTACGATATGTAATTGAATTGAATAGATTTGGGCCATTTGGAGTCGGATACTCGTGGCAAAGGCGTTCTATTGATATCGAGTCGGTTCGAGGTAAGTGGCTTGTCTAACCTTGTGTAGGGGACTTATCCCCTTAAGATTGTTTTCTTGATTATTGAGTGCCTTGTACGTGAGGTGACGAGCGCGTACTTGAGCCGATTGATGAAAATCCGGTTTTCACTTAAGTTGTTGATATTTAGCTTTCTTTACTACTTGCCTTATCCTACTTGAAATTATACTTGTGCTAGATTTGGAAAGCATGTTTAGCTGACTTAACTGCCTAATTGCTTATGTTGTTTGACTGTACTATGTGAAGTATGCTAGGCTAATTCTATCTGTTGCTCTGTCTTTCGTGCTTTATTCCTTGGTTTGTTTCTGGCTGTGGTTGCGCATTTACATTGGGACTACGGATGTGGAATTCCGGTAGCTCCCCCCCTTGGTTGTTTACTTTGGGACTACCGGTTCGATTCCCGGTAGATCTCCCTGCACTTTTATTTTGGGACTGCGGGTTAGATTCCCGATAGATCCCCCTGCATTTTGATGGTTGGACTACGGGACGGTATCCCGGAAGATCCTTCGGTTTGGTATACGAGTTGGACTACGGGACGGTATCCCGGGAGATCCACTGGACAGTTGAGGAAAGGGCTACAGGACGGTATCCTGGGAGACCCTCATTGTTGTCATTGGTATTGAGTTGTACTTACTCTGTGTTTGCTCTGTCCTTTTGTGGTTGTTATTGTCTCGTTGACCTGACTTATTTCACTGCTGTATTTATTATTTCTGTCAGATTATCATACTGTTAATTATTGTTATTACTATATTTTGTCTCAAATATGGCCCTGACCTTCCTCGTCACTACCCAACCGAGGTTAGGCTTGGCACTTACTGAGTACCGCTGTGGTGTACTCATGCCCTTCCTGCGCATGTTTTTCATGTGCAGATCATTCAGGTACCTCTACTCAGGCGCACTATCAGTGAGGCAGGAGGACTACGGAGACTTCGAGGTAGATCTGTTGCGTCCGCAGACCGACGAGTCTCCCTCTTACTCTATCTCTAGTACTTAGTTTTTCTTCTTCCGGTTGTTAGATATTCTGGAGTTTGGAGCCTTTACTTTTCGCTTCTGTAGCCTGTGTTGCCCGTGAGTTTCCGGGTTTTGGGGATTGTTTTGAACTTGTGATATTGAGTTGTACATGCCGAGCGGCATTCAGTACAGTTTCTTTTAGTATTTAATTTGCACATAGTTTAGATAGATAGTTAAAATACATATGCATACTATTCCAAACTAAACATGATAGTTACATATATTACTGTAGTTCAAATAAGGAGAAACATGTTATGACTTAGTCAAAAATGGAGTTTAACAACAAATAGCTCGGGTACATACTTGTCACCTCATGTACACGGAGCTCACAAATCAAACAGTACCAAATCCTAAGGGGAGTTCCCTCACAAAAGGTTCGGCAAGCCACCTACCTCGAACTGACCTCAAATAAATCTGTCACAATGCTCTTTCTACGAATATCCGGCTTGAGATGGCCCAAATCTTGTCAGATCTATTACATGACATAAATATAACTACTCATAACTAATCTAACCAGTGAATTCATGGCTAAAGCAAAAAAATTAGAAAATTTCCTAAAAAAGTCTTATAGGGCCCACGTCTGGGAATCAGGTAATAGTAAATTATTATGAACACCCGTTTACTCGCGAGTTCACTCTTACCAAAATTATTCAAATCCGATGTCAAAATGACCATCGAAACTCAAAAATTCAGTTGGGGAACTTTTCCCCGTTTTCCCACTTTCTCACCCAATTTCCTTAATTTAATGAAGAAAACAACTATAGATCAATGAAATACAATCAAAATCCAGTTAGAAATCATTACCCCAAAGCTCTATCTGAAAATCCCTCGAAGAATCACCAATTTTCGAGCTCCCAAGTCCAAAAGTCGAGAAATGAATCAAAACCTCGACTTAGCTCCTCTTTTCTGCCAGTTAAACCGCACCAGTAGTTACTTTACCGCTTCTGCAATACCGCTTCTACAGTACCGCTTCTGAGGCTACAGCTCCGAACATGTGGAATTTCAACTTCACAGACTCCAAACCTGCGCACAAATATCAGCATCTGCGGATGGGCTTCTGCGCTCATCCGTCCGCTTCTGCAGAACATTACTTCCTTCGCAAATCCACTTATGTGATCACCCTTCCACACATACGGCTCCGCTTCTGCGTCTCTAGCGTCCGATCTGCGACCATTGGCCCTCTTGACTAAAAATGCACCTGGGACCTCACCCTTGCTTCTGCGGGGCCGCACCTGCGGACCTCCCACCGCAGGTGCGAAAACACCAGAACCAGCAAACTTCAGAATATGCACAAGTCCAATTTCATTCTGTCGACCATCTGAAACAAACCCGAGCCCCGCGGGACCTCAACCAAATATAGCAACCAATCTTAAAACACCATACAAACTTAGTCGATTCCTTAAATTACGTCAAACAACGCTAAAAAACACAAATCGTCCTCCGATTCAAATTTAAAGAACTTAAAATCTCCAAATTCGATAGCTGATGCCGAAACCTATCAAACCACGTCTTAGTGACCAAAATTTTTGCAAAAAAGTCATAATCAACACTACAGACCTGCTGCAGCTATCGGAATCCGACCCCGATATCAAAAATTCCACTACCGGTCCAAAACTCAAAAAATTTGACTTTCGTCATTTCAAACCTAAATTAGATACGGATCTCCAAAACACAATCCGGACACCCCGTAAGCCCAAAATCATCGAACGGAGCTAACAGAATTGACTGAACTCTATTCCGGAATCGTCTTCACACAATTCCGACCATAATTTGGCTAACAGAATCGACGGAACTCTATTCCGGAGTCGTCTGCACACAGTTCCGACCACGGTCCAAATCATCAGTCTTAAGCCTCCTTTTAGGGACTAAGTATCCCAAGACACTCCAAAAAACAAAATGAAACCTCCCGGCAAGTCACTATAGCATAAATAAATACGGGGGAAGCAGTTAATAGGGGATCGGGGCTCTAACTCTCAAAACGACCGGCCGGGTCGTTATAGAATAACCAAAAAACGATAACCGACCATACACCTATGTTTTCCGGCAACTCGCTTCTCACTTCTGCTTAGCCTCTTCGTTTCTTTGTCGCTAACTACTTTGTTTTGTAGGTGTAATTTTACTGGAACTAGTGAAGCTGCAAATCGCTTCTCATCCTTTATTTTCTTTACATGCAGTGGATGGAAATAAAAGGGATGGAAAGAGAAGAAAATCCTTCGCCAAAGTTTCTATATTGTTTTTCTATGTTGTTCCATGAAATCCTCACTGCTTCTGGCTTCTTTAAGTTGGAATCTTAATTCCATGTTGGTTTGGTTTGGTCATTTGTAATAGTTCACAATGGAGGATTACTTTGACTCTAGACGATGGTAATTAATGGACCTCACAGTATTTTGGTAATGTTCCATTTGCTGACTGTCTTGAACGATGCTCTATCGATCTAAGGCCGATGAGAATAATTTTTTGAGGCCACTACACCCCGAATGACCCTCGGATTGGGCCGGAAGTAATGAGGTGATGATAATGAAATATCAATAAAGAAAAAGGCGAGAACGAGACGAGCCAATAACACTTTGGACGGCGACACGGTCAACCACCGTAGTCGCAACCAAGGCGGTTCCCGTTTTCATGTCTTGACGGATATCAAAAATACATATCTGAGCCTCCTCTTATATTATATACTATTTCAAAAAACATTTTCCAAAAAATATTCAAATCATTTCCGCAAGCATTTTAAAACCAAAACCCAGTTCAAAACATGTCGTTTAATTTATGTTACCTATGTTCTTTTACTAATAATTTCACTTCTCTTGCCTTGCGAGGTACTATCATACGAAGTCGGTTTTGAAAGACGGCATTTGGAGAAAGATTGAAGACAAACCCGTTGGCTTAGTAATTAATTAGTTAGTTACTACACACATTCACAGAACACGATCTAACATACATATGGATATCCTCATCCTTGCAATAGGTATCCATTACAAAGATAAGAGGTAAGACAAAATAACAAGGTTTATTATAAATAGGTGACATTAGAGCTTCTTTTGCCAACTGGTTTGCTACCATGTTCCCCACACGAAAGCTATGCTTCATTGTGATTTCCCATTGCTGGGTTGCCTTCTCCATTAACCACCTGCATTCATGAATTAAATCATTGTAAGTTGGATAATCGTCATGAAGGAAGCGTATGACCTCCGTGGCATCTATTTCAACTTCAACTGGGAATATGTTTTCCTTGATAATTATTTGAAGTGCATGCCGTAATGCTTAGAGTTCTACCTGAATAGGAGATGTCGTAATGCTTAGAGTTCCTTAGAGGAGCCAACCACTTAACTTTGAGTTCGAATTTAATATTATTAGTACTAGGCCTGGATGCAAGCAAGTTGTATTCCAATGCTTGGTTAAGAACTTTGTTCGTGTTGATGTGCTTGCTAGTATTATTAATGTTCTTTTCATTTATGTTTTGCCAAATAGCGCATAATGCGAAGGGAAAAGTTTCTTCCCATGTGATTAATTTATTGGTTTTTTTAGGGTTCCTAGTTCGAAGAAAATCTACCCAGTGTTATTGTCCCTTTGATGAGTGAAGGCCACCCCATGGTTTGCTAAAAAGCTTGAGCAACCGTACATTCGCAGAAGATGTGCATTATGGTCTCATTTGTGTTTTAGCATATTGGGCAGTTAGTGTCGATATTAATACCAATTTTTCTAAGGTATTCTCTAGTGGGAAGACGTGTGTGGTAGCACTTCCATAGGAAGAACTTATTTTTTTTCGGGCACTTGGCACCCTAGATCCAATTGAAATTATGATTTAGGGATAGTTGTTTATCAATTAATTTATAACAAGAAGTGGCGGTGAATACCCCACTAGAGTTTATACTCCATATTAAGTTGTTGGCATGTGTAGGATATGAGGTGGGGATTAAGGAGTTGATGCTTGTAATAATACTTTGAGGAAGCTCAAAGGATATTTTTTTTAGGTCCCGTTTATTGTTATCCCAAATGTCATTGATTTTTAAGCAATCCTCATTATAGGTAAGGGGACCATTAATATTATCTCTTAGGTTGGTGAAATTTGGGATCCAATTAGTGTCCCAAATATTCATGCTTGAATGTTTACCGACTGGCCACCTAATTTGTTGTTTATAGATAGTTCAACCTCTTAATATCTTTTCCAGGTATTAGAGCAACCACCAGTTCTACAAATATGCACATATAAACTAATGAAAATATGAGCCCAGAGGGATGACGGGTTATTAAGAGTTCTCCAAGCAAAGCTGGCTAGTAGAGCTAAATTTTTTGATTTTGCTTTCTTAATGCCTAGGCCCCCAACTTCCTTTTTGTTAGTAACCATGCTCCACCCTATTAGGTGAAGTTTTTTCTTATCTCTAGTAGTCCCCCATAGGAAGTCTCTCTGTATCTTGTCAATTTCCTTTAGGGTTTACTTTGAAGTAGGGATAATTGCATTAGGTGGTTTGGGATTGTGTTGAGAGTAGAAGTAATTAAAGTGCACTTTCCTGCCATACTTAGCCACTTAGCATTCCAATTGTTTAATCTTGCCCGCAATTTATCAATTACGAGTTGATAGTCATTATGCCTATGGTAGTGTTGAAGCCTGGGAAAACCCATGTAAGTATCAAATGATTTACTAATTTTTATGTCAAAGGTGTTCATGGCCATTGTTACTTTCTCATCAGTGCAAGACTTTGACACTAATATTTTGGATTTATTATTGTTGATATTTAGCCCGGAGAGGCAACAAAAACTCTCCATGTTTCTCCACATTGTTGTGATAGTTTTAGTATTTGCACGACCCATTAATGTCAGGTCATCTGCGAAAAACAAATGTGACAAGGGGGGACATCTTTTATTAAGCTCAACGGGGTCCCAATTTTGAATATCCACTTGGTGTTCATTATTTTTTATAACATGTTCATGCATAAGATGAAAAGATAAGAAGACATGGGGTCAACCTGTCGAATTCCCCTTGTGGACAAAAATTCTTCCGTTTTATTGTCATTTACTAATATGGAGATTGTGGTATTTGTTATACAACTAAAGATTAGGGAAGACATATTAGGAAAAACGTTAAAAAATCTTAGAGTTCTGTAAACATAAGACCACTCTAATTTGTCAAAAGCCTTTTCCAAGTCAAGCTTGAGGATGCAATTTTGCTTTCCTTTATGACCGCTAAACCCTTTTAACACTTCTGTTATAATGATACCATTATCACTAGCTCGTCTATCTTTAACAAAGCTTGCTTGTTGATTATTAATAAGATGTTTTAGGAAGGACTTGATGCGATTGGCCATGACTTTAGTGACAACCTTGTACAAAGTGTTGCATAGGCTGATAGGCCTAAAGTTTTGTAATTGATTAGCATTACTAAATTTGGGGATTAAGCATAAGTATGTTTTGTTAATTTCATGAGGCATAACCCTTGTCTCAAAGATTGTTTGGCAAAGATTTATGACCTTACAGCCTACCATATGCCAGAATTGCTGGAAGAAAAAGAAGTGTAGACCATCAGATCCAGGTGCCTTGTTTGGTTGAAAGGAGAAAACTGCTTTTCTAATCTAATGATTTTTTAATTTGCTATCAGGGTTTGACATGTCAACTTTTGTGAAGGATGCCTTATCCGATTTTATGGCTGATCAGTTAGTGTTTTCATGAGATGTAGTAAAGATATTTTGGAAGTGATTGGTTACATAATTTATTCGGGCAGTTTGATCCTCTATCCAATTTCCTGAGTTGTCTTTAAAAAAGACAATATTATTTTTCCGTCTATGATTAGTGGCTTGAATATGGAAGAATTTTGTATTTGCATTCCTTTCGTTCAACAAATTAACCCTAGAACGTAATTTACAGTAGTCCTCTTTTAATTTAAGGATGGCGTCAAAATCCTCAATAAAGGTTACTTCTAAGTCTCAAAGGTACTGACTAGTTTGGTAGTTAGGAGACTTTTGTATACCATTAATTCGTTTTAAGAATTTTCCTTTCCTAGCAAAAGTATTCCCAAAGGTAATTTGATTCCATTCTAACACATTTTTTTTGAAAAGACTCCGTCCCTTCAATTATATCCTTATTAACCCAACTGGCAGACACAACTCTAGGAAAGTCTAGGTGTGTGCACCAGAAAGTTTCGGTGTCTAACTGGCCTAGCAGGGTTATTGTTAATTTTATTATAAAGGTTAACTAAGATATAGTTATGGTACAAGTGTAATTTAGGGAGGTGCGTACTGTATCATTTGTAAACTCTTGTAACCATTCATAATTGGAGTATACCCTATCTAATCTCTCCATTATTAGGCCTGTTTTTTTCCTACGATGGTTGGACTATGTGTATTTACACCCCTTAAACCCTAGGTCCACTAAATTACAAATGTTGAGACATTTTATTAGAGACTTAGCTTTTTTTGATTGATAAACCTATCCCCAAATTTATCCTTCGAGTCTATCACTTTATTAAAGTTACCCCCGATTAACCAAGGTCCGTTGTACTTATCAGAAGTGTAATTAAGGGTTTTCCATAATAATTTCCTAATAGCTATATTAATGCTAGCATAAATAGTAGTAAATAACCAAGTAACGTTTTTAGGTTTTACCTCTATCATTGCATGAACTGCTTGGCCATTCCTAGTAAAGTTGTTAATCGTCACTATATCATGATTCCACAGGAGTACCATACCTCCTTCTTGCCCAACGGTAGGAACCTCAATCATTTCAGTGAAACGAAAATCTTCCAGGATTGAAACATGACTCTCCATTTTTTTCTCCAACAAGGCAACTAGGCATGGTCTATGGGTATCCATAAGCTCACGAAAGTGTCTCCTAAAGTTGGCATTATTTGCTCCTCTCACGTTCCAAATTATGATATTGTTTGGTTGATACATGGAATGATTATGATTGGGATGTTGTTGGGGTTCCTCCTTATGGAGGGAACTAGTATCACCACATGCTTCCCCACTGTGGGGTCTTGTGGAGGACGAATGTACAAGGAGCACTTGTAAAGTGTCGTTGGGCAGCTGAAGATAGACTTCCTTTCTAGCATCTCCTTAGAGATGATTATTCTTACCTCGCTTAGGTTTTAAAGCCACTGTTGGTTCCCCCAAGTGGGCCAAGTTGTTCTCCTTCTCTTCTTACTACTGAAGCCATTCCTGGTTTTTCATGTTTATAACTGGGGCCTGATCTTCTATTGGATCTGGTTGTGGAACTTGTTGCTGGTCTTGCACGTGTTGGGGAGTCCACTATGTGAAGATGGGTTTAGAAGCATCATGTCCTCCGGTGCAAAGAAAGGGAGATTGAGAGGTGGATTCTTTTGGAGCTCTTGGTTGAAGTTGTGGGGTAGGTTCCACATTTGTTGCCTGGCGTGAACTAGAGGTTGGAGAATATTGTTCACCGATATTTGATTAACATAGTTGTTCATGGCTAGGCTCATCCCTTCTGAGATTAGTTGTGCAAGGAAGTATGTTTTTTGAATTATTAGGATCGACGCCTGACCGTTGATTTCCATATTGAAGGAGACTGCATGCCCCTGAAGATCCAGTTACACCCATGATTGTGATACATGGTTCGGTGGACTCGGGGCTGGGCATATATTATAGGATTTGAGGGAAATTGAAGAGGTAGTGGTGGCAAATTGTTCATCCTTTGGTTTCGAGAAAGATGAATTAATTAGATCAGCCGGTATCTCCTTCTTTGTGTATGTGGTGGTCTTGGCATTGTTGGTATGATCGTGTAATATAAGTGAACGAACTTCTAGGGCGGAGTAGTTTTTGCAATGATTTTCTCTACTTGAGTCGGAAGGAGAGGGGTTGCGTGATGGTTATATCCAAATCTTGCATGGATATGCCCTCCGCCGGTTGTCTATCCTCTATGTACAAGTGTTGCATAGAAGATTGGGCGTTGGGGATGGATTTGCATAATGAATGTGAGTAGTGGCCTTCATTATTAGATAGGTTGTTTTTATTAGTGGTAATTATTGTTAGTAGCGTTAATGTTGTCTCCGCCTCTCTAATTGGTTAGTGTGTGTTAAGTCCAAATCTATTTTGTTGGACAAAAGATTTTTGATATTATTGCACTTAGGAGGTTCAGACACGGTTTGGACACATGTAGTGTTAGCCTTCATATTGCCATGTAATTAGGGGTGTTTTGATTTAATTTTTTTTATTGTATTTTCCAAAACAATGTGCTCCAGAGGGTGATTAAGAAAATCACCTTCCTTACCATTGGGTGGTTTTCCAGCGAGTTCATTGGCTACATATCTTTCTTCATCACATTGGTCAATTGGGCCAGCAGAGTAAGCTGCATTAGGGTTAGTGGAAGTTGTTTATTAACATAGATCATAGGCTGCGTATTTAAATACTTACTTGACAAGGCATCATACACGTGAACTTTAATACCTAGTGCAAATGAGGAACTCGCCTTATCCGTGGACTGATTGACTGCCTTAGATTGTTTTTCCTGGGGAAAGAGACTGTCATCCACTCCTGTGTAATTTCATCCTTAGGTCGTGGTGTCTTCGATTTGTACTGGACCCCCATTATGGCTGATTGGTAGAGTCCTATAGAAACAGATTCTACTTGAGTACCCCAGCCCTCCATAGACTTTGCACAAAAAATCTTCTCCTTCATAGAGTATAGGTTGTTTGTGGTGGCCAATCATTATAAATTTTTGTACTGGCTGCTCCAATGGTAATTCCAGATAAAGTCTCGCATATCTTTCGCTTAATGTGGTTGATGTGCATGCATCCACTTTAAGTAGTTTTTCAATGCAGTTTCCAATCTTTGTTAGCATTATACCATCATAAAATTCTGTGGGGAGTTGTGGTAATCTTACCCAAACGACATTATAACTTTGATGTGCCTTCGTGGCTACAAAATTCGGCACCCATTTTTGCACCTATAGAAGAAAACCATTGATGAACCAGGATCCATCATGTAGTATTCTAGTCATGCTTTCCTCCTTAGATAATTTAACCGTGTAGTAATCTTCCCCAAGATCTATTAGAGGGAAGTTTTCATCTATCTTCCATAGCTCTTGGGTTTTCCTCTTTAAGTAGTGTGAACTAGTCATTTACCTATGAGTTTGATGATGAGAGAGTATTTCCAAGGGTTGTACATTCGCTGTCTATCATCCTCAGTCAGTATTATGTGCTTCATGTTTTTGGACAAATCCTCCAGGGTAGTGGCTTCCAAATCAGGAGATTGGATATCCATAGTAGGTGATGAGGACCTTGGTATTGATTGGGAGGCAGTAGTGAAGATTTTCCCTTGAATCAATTTATCTTTGTAAGGGTGAGTATAATTGATTGTTGATATAATTTTGTTAGGGGGTTTGGGAGAAATTTGACGTGGATTTTCTGAATGTTGTTGTAGTGAGGTGTTGCTCATTCTCTCTCTAGCATATTGCACTCTAGTGCATTGTTCCCTTCTTACTTAACCTATTATTTTAAAATATTAAATTGTATTCTTCATTTCTTGTGCACCAATCTTAAAAATGAGAGCCATTTCATGCGTTTTATTATTTAGCTTCTACTACACATGTACATGAATATAAATATATTTTACTCTTCTTTGCCATAATTAATTGTCTTTTAGCTGATCTATTTTCATATTTTTCTTGTGAGTAATGAATTAACTCTCTTTTACCTCATTCATTTCATAAAAGCTATTCAAAGATGATTCTTTTTCTCACTTTTGATTAATCTTTTTTAGACAATTTTTCATTCAATAGTTGATCTGACACGTTCATTACAAAAATTCCTTTGTAGCCAATTATTTATTAAAAAAAATTGATAAGCTTAACAAAAAAGTAGAAAAAGAAATAATAGTAATTTGGACCCGGGCATCTACCATCTTACCCAGAATGATTGGTCATACTATTGTTATCCATAATGGAAGAGAGCATTTGCCTATTTATATAATTGATAGTATGGTAGGCCATGATCACAACTAAACTCTTTCAATGTTATTCTTTTAATTCAAAGTCATTTGGTTACTTTCACAAATACTTTACTTGTTGATACACTCTCTCACATTTTGCTTAGTCATTAAACATCTATCTTTTCATGTACTTTCTTTATTCACCCCCTTGCATATGTTCTGTTCCACATAACTATTCCTATTTTAACATGTGATGGTCACTTTCAAACGTTCTTCATTCCAACTCCCTTTCACAATCCTTTGTAAATATTAAACTAATTGTTCTTTGTCGAATCCCTCATTTATTCGATTGAGTGTATCAGTACTATATTTTGTGGATCTTGAGGGATGTCAAACACCTTCTCCTAAAAGATAACATAAATCCTTACCCAGAATTTCAACTATTTTCGCTCTCCATAATTGTCATGATAAAAAATTCAGTAGTCGTTACAACACCTAACCCAACCCGCTAGGTAAGCCAATAGTCACATGATTAACAATAAAAATGAAATAACATAGTCTAATAACTCAACAGTGGAAGAATACCAAAAAATATCTGAGAATAAGGTCAAAATGCTACTACAACCAAGCCCAAAATCTGGTGTCAATAAGTATACGAGCACTACTGAATAACCAGGTACGAAATAAATCCTCTAATACATCTGTCTGAACACGATAAATAGTAAAGATAAAGATAGCAGGAAGAGAACTTTAAGGACTGCGGAAAGTATGGCAACTACCTCATAGTTTCCCAAATAGCTAGCACGACTCAAGCCTGAAAATCGCCTCAGTCGGATGTACCTGGATCTGCACACGAAGTGTAGAGTGTAGTATCAATACAACCGACCAAATGTACTCAATAAGTAACAACACTAACCTTGGGTAGAAAGCAGTGACGAGCTCAGAACAATAATAAATTGCTAGTACCAATAACCGATAACACTCTTGAAAATACAAGATAAATAGTAAATGAATGATATCAAGTACAGCTCGTCCTCATTACATGAATTTAGGCATGCTTTCAAGTATAACAATTTAAAACCCAACACGGTAAAGAAGGTCTATTACCAGTTAGCATGAGGAAAGTATATCTCTACGCCTACATGTCAAATATACAAGTAAATCAACAGTATCACAGTAGATCCATCAAGAGTATTAACACTTAGCACCATATGGGGGCCTGGCATATCTGCCCATCATCAAGTACATATATGAAACACTGTGCCTGCGTCCACCGATGGCATGTCAGACTCCAAGGGGCGGATTCTGCCCAAGAGCTAATTATAATCACTTAGCCCAATAATGAGGCCTGGAGCATGTGTCGCCTAAAAATAATAACACTCAACCCAATATGGGTCTGGCATACGAGTCACCTTACAATCAGTACCAAAGCGGATTTAGGCCTACACTAAGTCATTTATTGTTCAAGTCTCAGATTAACACACCTCAACTATTCAATTAAACGGTTTTTACCCTTATGTGATATCAACAACATGTGAGGAATCAAATTGGAAGTACAAAGATAGAGATATCATACACGAATATTGTATCATGACTGAGAGAATGTGTGCAAATAAGGTATATAACTCAGAAACCACAAGAATAGCCCTATCAAATCTCACACAGTTAGCACATGGCCTAGACATGATATCTAACATGACTCATAGTTCAAATAATCAAACAAGTAGAAGGTCCGTAGGGATAACATAGTATGATAGCAATGCAAGTAAGGTATTATCTTAAAGGCCTCCCCAAACCATAAACAAACTAGTGCATGCACACGCACGCGTCACCAAGCGCGTACGCCACCCTAATATCTTTCACATAACGTAGTTCTTAGGGTTAAACAACCTCAAATCCATTTTTATAAGTATTATTTACCTCAAACCGGGCAAATCACAACTCCAACAAGGCCTTCCCATGCGTATCGACCTCCAAAATACTCAAATTTAGTCACAAACAACTCAATATCAACAAATAATGTCATAGGAAACAACTTCAAACAATAAAGTTTCGATCTTTGACAAAATTGAAAAGTCGACCCCGGGTTATGCCTCGGAACTTGATAAGATTTAAAAAATCTTAATACCCATTCAATTATGAGTCCAGCCATACGAAAATTATCCAATTCCGACCTCAAATCGGCCTTCAAACATCCATTTTTTATTTTTGAAATGTTTCAATAAAATCCCTCATTTCTTTACTTTAATTCACTATTTAAATTCTATAAACAAAGATGGAATCATGAATATTTATAAATGCAAGTCAAAAACACTTATCCCTATCCAAGACGTGAACATCCCCTCCAAGAACGCCCAAAGCCGAGCTCTACAACTCAAAATATGAAAATGATACTCTAACTCTTGATTTGGAATTAAATATTTGCTGTCCACTTTTTCCTCTTCGCGATCACGAAGCACCAAAATGCTGCAGAAGAAACAAAATACACTTTGTGAAAGCGAAGATCCAATTGTGAATGCGGTGCTTACTAGTTGTAACTCTTTGCGAACGTGGGCCCAATTCCGCGATCGCATAGGCTTGAATCCTTACACGCCAGCTGCCCCTCCTCTTACGCAAACACATGATCATTCTCGTGATCGCGGACCTTCCCTCACGATCGCTTATAAGGAAACTAGAATCAGATACACCAGCAGTCCAACAAGTCTAAAATGAGCCAAACATGATCCAGATCAGACTCGAGGGTCCCAGGACCCCATCTAAACATACCAACAAGTCCAAAAAAATAATACGAACTTAGTCGAAGCCTCAAATCACAATAAACAACATCGAATCACGAATAACACCCCAATTCAAGCCTACTAAGCTTATGAACTTCTAAAACTAATGTGGAATCATACCAAACCAACTCCGATTGACCTCAAATTTCACACACAAGGTATAAATGACACAATGGACCTATTCCATCTTTTGAAATCAAAATTTGAGCTTGGTATCAACATAGTTAACTATCGATCAAACTTCTCAACCTTCCAATCCTTCAATTTTCCAGCTTTTGCCAATTCATGCTAAAACGACCTACGGACCTCCAAATCAACATCTGGACATACACCTAAGTAATAAATCACCATATAAAGCTATCAGAACCATCAAAACTCCATTCTGGAGTCGTCTACACAAAAGTCGAACTTCGATCAACTCTTTCAACTTATGCCTTCAACCTTGGGACTAAGTGTCCCATTTCACTTCGAAACATCCACAGAACCAAAACAACCACCCCGAAAAGTCACATAACCAAAATTAAACATGGAAGAAGCAATAAATGGAGGAACGAGGCTACAATACTTAAAATAATTGGTCGGGTCATTATATTCTCCCCCTCTTAAACAAATGTTCTTCCTTGAAGGGGTCTAGAATTATACCTGGAGTCTCAAGTATGTGTGGATAGTTGCTCCATATCTCCCGCTCGGTCTCCCTAGTAGCTCCTCGACTAGCTGGCCTCTCCACTGAACTTTCACTGAAGCTATATCCTTTGATCTCAACTTTCAAACTTCCCGATCTAAAATGGCCACCGGCTTCACATCATAAGTCAAATCCCCATCTAATTGAAACCGTGATGAAATCCAAAACATGAGATGGATCACCATAATACTTCTGGAGCATAGAAACATGAAACACTAGGTGAACACCCGTTAAACTAGGCGACAATTCAAGCTTGTAGGCTACCTCTCCAATCCTCTCAAGCACCTCAAAAGGAAAAATATACCGAGGGCTTAACTTGCCCTTCTATACGAATCTCATCACACCCTTCATGGGAGATACTTTGAGAATACCTTCTCTCCCACCATATATGTAACATCACGAACATTCCGATCAGCATAGCTCTTTTGCCTAGACTGAGCTGTGCGAAGCTGATCCTGAATCAACTTGACTTTCTCTAAGGCATCCTGAACCAAATTAGTACCTATCAACCTAGATCTTCTGGATCAAACCAAACCATTGAAAAATGACACTACCTCCCTTATAAGGCCTCAAAAAAAGCCATTTGAAAACTCGACTAGTAACTTTTACTGTAGGAAAATTCTGCAAGCGGTAGAAACTCATCCCAAGAACCCCTGAAATCCATAGCACAAGTGCGTAGCATATCCTCCAAAATCTATATTGTGCACTCGAACTGTCCGTCCATCTGGAGGTGGAATTATATGCTCAACTCAACCCTGTGCCCAAATCTCACTGCACTACTTTCCAAAACTCTGATGTGAACTAAATGCCCCAATTTGAAATAATGGACACCAGCACACTGTGAAGACGGACAATCTCACGAATATAGATCTTAGCCAACCACTCCGAAGAATAGGTAGTCATAACCAGAATGAAATTTGGGGACTTAATCAACCTGTGCACAATCACCCATATAGCATCGAATTTCATCAAAGTCCGTGGGAGCCCAAAAACGAAGTCCATGGTAACAAGTTCCAGTTTCCACTCATAAATCTCAAGCCACTGAAGCAAACCGCCCCGCCTATGATGTTTATACTTTACCTACTGATAGTTCAAGCATTGAGCCACATACTCCACTATATCTTTCTTCATTTTTCTCCACCAATAGTGCTGCCTCAAGTCCTGTACATCTTTGTGGCACCCGGATGAATGGAATATCGTGAACTATGGGCCTCCTCAAGAATCAACTCAAGCAACCCATCTACACTGGGCACACAATTCCAACCCTGCATTTGTAACACCCTATCATCTCCAATGGAAACCTCCTAGGAATCACCGTGCTATGCCGTGTCCATAAGGACAAGCAAATGGGGGTAGTCATACTGACGCGCTCTAATGCGCTCATACAAAGAAAACCGAGAGACCACACAAGCTAGAACTCGACTAGGCTCCGAAACATCTAACTTCACGAACTGATTGGCCAAGACCTGAACATCTGACTCTAATGGTCTCTCATTAACTGGAATTTATGCAAGGCTACCCATACTCACCGCCTTTCTACTCAAGGCATCAACTACCACATTGGCATTCCCGGGATGATACAAAATGGTAATATCATAGTCTTTTAATAGATCCAACAATCTCCGCTGCCTCAAATTTACATCCTTTTCCTGGAACAAGTGATTTAGGCTCAGATGATCAGTTAAAAGATCACAAGACACACCGTAGAGATAATGCCTCCAAATCTTCAATGCGTGAATAATGGCTGCCAACTTTAAATCATGAACATGGTAGTTCTTCTATGAGGCGTCAACTGGTGTGAAGCATAAGAAATCACCCTACTCTCCTGCATCAAGACACACCCAATACCAATACTAGAAGCATCACAATATATTGTATATGAACCCGATTCTGAAGGTAAAACTAGAACTGGAGTTGTGGTCAAGGAAGTCTTGAGCTTCTAAAATAAATCTTTCCGCACACTCATCAGACCACCTAAATGGGGTACCATTTTGGGTCAATCTAGTCAAAGTTGCAGCAATGGACGTGAAACAATCCGAACAGATCTTGTTGAATGAATTGATCCATTGTTGTATGCCCTACTTCTTAGTAAATTTCTTCCTACTCGTACCCCCTCCACAAAATGATGATAATATCCGGCCAAGCTAAGAAATCTCCGAATCTTAGCAGTTGAAGACGGTCTGAGCAACTCTGAACTGCCTTAATCTTCTTCATTTCTACCTTCATACCCTCACTAGACACCACATGCCCCGAGAACGCCACAGAATCAAGAAAAAACTCACACTTGGAGAATTTAGCATAAAGTTTCTTCTCTTTCAACGTCTGTAGTACAATCCTCAAATGCTGCTCTTGCTCCTCTTGGTTGCATGAGTACACTAGTATATAAATGAATAGTATCACACCTTGTTTTCTCGTGAAAGCGGGTTTCAATGTGTGAAAAGTCAATTAAATGGGTATTAAAAGAGAAGTGTCGCCACCTAAAAATTTTGACGTGCGTTAGGGCACCTATTTACAAGTAACTATGTTTTAACTAGCATGTCACCAAAGATCAGGTAATCTCTCAAATTACCTCAGAGAGAAGGTGCTAGGCATTCTCCGAGATCCACAACCGTGGGTCCTAGCCGGACTTTAAACTATGTGGATTATGTAATTAGGCTAAATTATCAAATAAAGAGAGGTTAGAAGTCGGACAATCTTATTGTAACATATGAAAATAGGTACAAATCTCAATATGACTAGAAGGATACAATTATGTTGGTTTATACTAAACGGCTATGTGTGGATATCAAATATAAAAAGAAAGAGGGGGGGGGTCCTAAGTTTTTTAGCCTAATGGATCAACCCGTGCAAAATAAAAGATACTTTAAAACTTTCTTTAAGTACGAGTTACTCATATTATTCAACGGGCACAAACTATCATCTCCTGCTACCCAATTACTATGTTGAAGTTGTTTACCTAAAAGTGTTCCATTCAGACCTAGGTCTTACCCTATGCATGCACTACCCCTCCCATATATATGGTCAGAAGGCTTTGGGCCTCTATTTCGGTGGTTCTGGACTTACTTAGGGTGCTCAAAATAATAAAAACAGTGGCATTCAAAACATGTAGGACTACACATAATAGCAAAGAAAGTCTCAAATAAGCCTCTACACATAATCACAAAAGCACGCGATCAGTCATAGATTTCTTAGGCATTACATGATGTTAATCGTTAAATCCAATAGGCATGATTTCGATGTGATTTTGATTTACTATATAAGCAGCGCACGGGTAGGTTAAAACATTGCAAGTACTATAGGCATGATTTCTAAATATTGGTGAGGCAATAAAGCGATACGAGTGACCAGATTACTAATGCTTATTTTATAAGCGTGCACCTCGGGGATACAATTAATGTCCTATAGGCATGGTTCCTAATAGTTGCGGGATTAGGTAGTGATACAGGTTTGATTGTCTAGTATTAACAACATTGACCTCATAAATAGTCTTATGTGCGCAACAACATCCTATAGGCATGATTTCTAACAATTGACAATTAAATTGATTTTATAATACTTTATTCCTATAGATATTCTATCTAGGAGGGGCAGTGTACTAAAGTAATAGAAGCAGTTTGACCATTTGATTATTTGAAACCCTATAAACAGGGTATCTAGATTAGTAAGGCCTATGCTATTACATCATATAGGCATGTTGTCTAAGTGTGCTCAGTAGTAGACATGGAAACAGGTATAGCAAATACTTGAACTAACACGCTTTGACAAGTTAAGTGAGGTTTGTGCGCGTGACTCCTATAGGCATGCTTTCTACACATGAAACTAAAAGAATGTCAAGCAAATAGCAAATAGACCACATCGATCATATACGCATGTTTCCTACACATTCATGTGAGAATTAAAGTACCTTATCCCCCCTTTTACTAATTTCCCCATCTATTTTTTTTTCTTTTGTAAATTATTACAGGCCCAAAATAGTAAATACAAGTTCAAATATAACATACTAAAAGACTACATGCCTAATAAACAGAGCACGCCCAAAAGAGAAATAACCTCGTTACACCTGGGCATTCAGCAAGCTCACTTTTCACACGAACAGTAGACACAAATCCAAGCATACCTCAAACGTGAGAGTGTATCAATTGCACAACACGGGGCCACATATGAACTCGTACCAGGATTAAATGGAGGATCCATACATGGAAACAAATTGACAAGTCTAAAGTCCATTAACAGTGATACCTCAAAGGGACACGATTACATAAACATACAATCACTTTTTAGAAGCTAAAGAGAACAAGATTGGTCAAACCAAAGGGCTTGAACATACCAACTAGGTGGACATCTTTAACATAGGATGTTTGACTAACACCATATTTAGCAATCATTCAACAAAGGAAAGGGTGTAACGTGCTGAACATGGTCACACATTAGGAAGGATTAAGAAGCAAGTATATTGATTTAATAAGGTAAACACACCTACACATTCTAAGTTTCCAGAAATAAAGTTTAGCATGAGATATGAGTTAGAATTAGTGAGAAATACTTTGGAAAAGTGAGCCTTATTCATAGTAATTATAGCTAGAGAGATAACAATTTCACAAGAAGATTTCTAACGTGGGAGCCTACCATGATCACAAGCAGTACAGAAACAACCTAGTAGCATGGTGTACAAAAGACCACAACAGTGCCAGAACTCATGCGAATATATATCACTTAAGAGGAATAGGATAGGCAAGCATAACCACTCATACCAATTACCAGACATGATAGAAGGTGACATAGAAATTTGCCATATAAGCAATTCTAAAGACATAAGATTAACAAATCAAACATACATTAGAACTTAAATGGCATGGAAACATGCTTTAGCTAATCAATACAGCCTCAGAAATTTATTATATTAGGAAAGAATAACTCAGCAAAGTCTGAAACACAGACACAGAGATACAAGACGATGTAGGGAGCATACATTAGTTTAGTAGCACTTAAGAAGACTGTAATCTATTCCCATTATGAAAGCATATTACATATGTTGAAGCCTACTAAATTCAACTACTAGAGAACATGGAAATGCAGGGCATTGTTACGATAATATAATTGCAGTAAATAATACACCAACATAGTACCAGGGACCCATGAATAGCAAGGAAAACTGCATTATGTTTAGTTATAAAAGTTTAAACAACATTGGCACACGGAACACACATATCATAGACAAACAGAAAGGGAGATAGTTAAAATTGTAAGAGTCAAGGATACTAAATAGTAGCAAATTTAAACGAGAAAAAGAATGAGTAATTTCGAATATTCGCAGTGATTTAGTAGCAGCAATTGAAAGAAGACAATGGAGCCCCAAATCCCCGATGCTTCAAAGTTCACAAGATCCTCGAGAAGGATCCAAGCATGTTTGCACCAGAGGAGGTCGCTTTAATAGTATTATGGCCTTGGCTTTTAGCCGGGAAAGAATTCAACAGTAATCCGGTCCCCCCTAAAGTGGAAATTAGGGAGGGGTTATATAGTGGTAGAATCAAGCGATTAATCATGGAAAATAATTAATCAAACACAAAATAAGGAAAGAAAATAACATGCAATCGATAGAACTAGTAAAGAAAAAATATTGCAATTTCAAGCCCTAGCTCGATGGAAATCAATGATTGGCCGAGGATCTTGGTAAATCGGACCCATACAACCCGATGGTGAGTGTATATGGGCAAAATACCGTCTATGTTTCTAAGATTGAGGAGGCTTGTTCAGAACTCAAGGCCTGGTATTTGCCAAAAATAGGCAAGTACTAGGTGATGCAAAAATCGTGAAAGTAACAAGATGACAGAACGTATAAGGTAAGGGGATCATGGATCAATTTAATTTTTGGGTAGGAAACGGAGAGAGTTAAGGGAGGCGGCAATTAGGATCTCAGAGAATAATGAAGAGGAGGATCGGGAGTGTTTTGGGGCGGAGGCTTAAGGAAAATGGTTTAGGGTTTCGGGGATTTGGCTAATTAAAAGTAAAGGAATGATTGTCTGTCGTTGATCTTGAGAGATCAACGGCTAGGATTGGAGCGAGTCGTTGTAACGGGTCTCGACCAGGTTTAGTCAAGGGGTTGTCTAGTTTGGGCCAAAGGAGCTTGGGCTTAGAGGTTTTGGTAATTTGAGACATTAAATAGGTCCAGAATTGACTTGAAATTAAGCTACAAATTATATGCACGTAAAAATTATAAAAATATTTATAAAAATGATCAACAAAATAATATTGTTTTGCATAGTAAGATGCATGAAAATAATAATTTAATATTATAAAAATATAAAATGCGATTTGGGTGCAAATAATGTAATAAGATGTAATTATGCACACCATATAGGCTATTATTGCAAAATAGTGTAAATAGCTTAAAAATACAAATATGCTTTATATAAAAAGAAAGTAAAATATTCTAAAATATATATGTTGGTGCAAATAATATCTTTGGGTAACTAAATCATCACAAAATAATTTAAGGGGTAACTAATAAATTTTCAAGTATCATGGAAGACAAAGTGGCTAATGTGTCTACAAACTCATTCTGAATCCTAGGAACTTGTTTGAACTCTATCTTCATGAACCTCTTGATGAGCTCTTGTACATAGTGCAAATATGACAATATTTTGGTGTTCTTCGTAACCCATTTACCTAGAACCTGTTGCACTAAACGATCTGAATCTTCGATGCAGGCCTCATACTCCGCCATATTGTTGGTGCATGGAAACCTGAGATTTGCGGATATCGGATAGCATTGACCTGAATCTGATACTAAGACAACTCCGATACAAACTCATTTGAAGTTTGCTGCTTCATCAAAGAATATCCTCCAATCATGATACGCTTCGGTGATATCTTCTCCTACAAATGACACCATCTCATGGGGAAAATACATTTTCAATGGTTCGTATTCTCCGCCAACAGATTTTCTGCAAGTGATTCGCCAATGCTTGCCCTTTGACTACCTTCTGAGTTACATAGATGATATCGAACTCACTCGGTAATATTTTCCACTTTGCTAACTTACCCATAGGAATGGGTTTCTAAAAGATTTATTTTAGCGGATCCATCCTTGATATGAGATATGTAGTGTATGCACAGAAATTATGCCTCAACTTCTGAGCTATCAATGTCAAATCACAGAAGATGCATTCCAGCAAAGAGTATCGGGCTTCACAAGGCGTGAATTTCTCCCTCAGATAATATATTGCCTGGTCATCCATCCAATTTCACCATGTTGTCCTAGAACACAACAAAAAGCCCCATATAACACGGACAAATAATGAAGCAGAGGTCTCCCTAGTCTGGTGGGACCAGAACATGCGGTTTTGATAAATACTCCTTCATTTTGTCGAAGGCCTTCTGGCATTCTTCAGTCTATCTTGTCGCAGCATCTTTCCTTAGCATTCTAAAGATTGGCTCACAGATGACTGTTGATTGTGCTATGAAACGGCTGATGTAATTGAGGAGCTCTAAAAAACTCACCACCTCTTTCTTATTCTTTGGAGGTGGCAAGTCCTGTATAACCTTGACTTTTGATGGGTCTAACTCAATACCTCGACGAATGATGATGAATCCTAACAACTTTCCAGCAGAGACTCTGCACGCACATTTTGCAGGATTCAACTTCAATTGTATTTTCGAAGCCGGTCAAAACATTTTTTCAAGTTATCCATGTGACCTGAACTCATTTTAGTTTTGATGATAATATCATCCACGTACACCGCTATTTCCTTACGTATCATATCATGGAAGATGGTTGTCGTGGATCTCATATAGGTGGCTCCAGCTCTTCAAACCAAACGACATCATTTTAAAACATTACATTCCCCATTGTGTGATGAAGGTTGTCTTTTCGCATCCTCTTCATCCATCCAGATCCGATGGTATCCTGCGAAGCAATCCACAAAGGATTGGAGTTCATGCTTGGCACAATTGTCAATCAGTATATGTATGTTGGGCAACGGGAAATCATCTTTGGGACTTGTTCTGTTTAGGTCTCAGTAATCAACACTTACTCAAACTTTCCTATCTTTCTTCGGGATTGGCGCAATGTTGGCCAACCAAGTCGGGTATTCAACCAGTCGAAGAATTTTGTCTTTAACTTGCTTGGTGACCTCCTATTTTATCTTCAAACTCATATCTGACTTGAACTTTCTAAGCTTTTGCTTCACCGGTGGACACATGGGATTGGTGGGTAGCTTGTGAGCTACTATGGATGTGCTTAAACCAGTCATATCATCCTAGGACCATGCAAATATGTCTTTATATTCTTTTAGGAATATGATGTAGTCTTCCTTCTCTAACGGTGATGGATGAATGATTATTCATGTTTCCTTGTCCTTTTCGGAATCCCCTATGTTAACGGCCTCAAATTCCTCAAAATTAGACATTGGCTTATTTTCAAAGTCCTCAATTTCTTTGACAATTTCCTCGGGTGTTATATAATCCTTTAAATCCTCTATATCGCTGTCCTCATGTTTTGTTGTCTCATTACATGTCACAGTCGTGGGTTCATAAGGATATATAATAATTATGCTGGAAAGAATGTAGAAAGATAATAATAAATATAAAAAGCATTAATTCATTAATAAAACATTTTAAAACGTCAACAAGTCCAACTCGATGGCTCGAGTAATATTTCAAAACAAAATATTAAAAATCTCTTAAATGCTCAAAGTTATTTGAAAATAATTCATGCTACTTATCCTGGCTATCCAGGAACTCGGCGAGCCCGGGATGGTGCAGCTGTCTAGTTCTGGAAAACAACTCCCTCTTCCATGGTCTGAATGGTAAGGTCTTGCTCCTCCTCCTCAACAATTGCAATGTAGTCCATGTTTTCTTCATCTAGAAATAGCTTCCTCATGCCAGCCAAAACCTCATCTTCCTCAAATCTCCACATTATGTCAGCGTGATCGAATGTCTGAGGCAAAGTTGGTATGGGTTGTTCCAGTGGATGATAAGGAGCACACCATGGTGGTTTCCAATCCTGGTATTCTTGCCATATGTATTCATATCCGAGTCCAAAAGTCGTGCCATGATACAATGGTTGTACGGGTTTGGTGATCCCCTGAAGCTTTTTGGCGAGACACTTACCGGGTTCATACCTCATCCACTATAGTATGTTTTCTATCTTATTGCTCCACCATCGGTCCTTTTCAATTGCGTTGACTCGTTCAATGTGATGGTATGTTTCTCCACCCAACGTCCTTCTATTTTCGGTAACTGGAACAGTCTAGTTTGTGTAGATAGGGTTGCTTCCATCTCCATGCATTATCAGCTCCTGATGATTCCACTCAAATTTCATAGCCTGGTGCATAGTTAAGGCCATCGCCATTGCAGCATGTATCCAGGGTCGTCCCAAGAATAGATTGTAAGTAGTAGATATATCTAGAACTTGGAACTCAACATGAAACAAAGTGGAACCCATCTTTAGACTGAGGTTGATTTCTTCAATGGCGGATCTCTGAGATCCATCAAATGCCTTCACATTCATGCTTCACATTCATATCTGGTGTAGGCCTTTACCTAATCTCTTTAGAGTGGTCAGTGGACATATGTTAAGACTCGAACCTCAATCTATGAAGACCCTAGCGATGAACTTATCTTAAAATAGCACCATAATGTGCAACGCTCTGTTGTGACTAAGTCCTTCTGGTGGTAATTCATCTTCATGAAAAGTGACTTTGTGGCTTTCTAATAGCTATCTCACCATATTAGACATCTCTCCCCTAGTGATTCCAGTGGGTACATAAGCATCACTCGCCAGCTTCATTAAAGCATTCCTCTGTGTGTCTGAGTTTTGCAGCAGTGATAAGATAGATATCTTAGTGGGAGTTCTGTTCAACTTGTCAACAACGGAGTACTCCCTTGCTTGTACCTTTCTCCAAAGATTGTCAGTGTCAGTCTCGACAACATGCGGCTTAGGTGCAGCTTCCTTGCTTGTTTCTCATAGATTTTCAGGTGTATAAGCTCTGCCAATTCTATTCATACCTTGCGCAACACATTTTTCCTCCATTTTTGATTTTCCCTTTATTCTTGTCTCCGCAACATAATCCCACGGGATGACATCAGACTTGTAATATGGTGTGGGAGCTACCATCTTAGTGAAGGGTGTAGTTACATTCACTTCAAATGGCAATTTTAGTTTGTGCCACAACTGGCGTTAGGGTGACCAGAGATGTTTTAGGACTGTCTCCCTTTAAAATAAGTTCAATGGGCCCCTATTGGTCCCAATCTTTGCCAGTTTCTATCACATTTACTCCCTCACCTCTGTGACTCAAGAGAGGGTTGTTATGAAAATTTTGTGCAAATTCCTTTGCCTGTATCACCTTTGTGTCGTTCAGCGTCTGAATCTTGTCAGTGTGTGACATTCCTCAATTGTATGACCCTTCATGCCTGAATTATAAGCACATGTTTTGTTGTGGTTGATCCATTGGGTGGAATTTTCCATAACAATTTCAAGAATAAGAGTAACATAACTGGCGGCCTTCAGTCTCTCATACAGTTTGTCTATGGTTCAACAATTGGGGTGTATTGTTTCTGCGATCAAAATTTTAACGTGGCTTCGGGTAGTTTGGGGGGAGTGTGGTGGTGAATGGTAATATGCAGGTTGAGTATTATAGGTATGGTGGGTGGCAGCAGGGTGTTGGTATCTTGGGGTGGTAGGTTGATATGTGGGTAGAGGTGTTTGGTATGTGAGGGGAGACTTAGGGCCTTGGGCTACCATTACAGCACCCACTTCTTTCTTCTTCGAAATGCCTCTTGATTGCAAAGTTTTATTTGTGGCCAGCAGTGCCTCAAAATTGGTCAGCATCCCATTCTTAGTTCCTTCTTCTATTCTTTCTCCTAACTTGATGATGTCAGAGAACTTGTGATTTTCAATAACCATCAACCTTTCGAAATATTGCTGGTCTTGAGCACCGACAAATAACTTGTTCATTTGTTCCTCTTCAAGTGTTGGGCTTAACTTCGGGGCTGCTGATCTCCAACGAGTAGCATACTCATTGAAGGTTTATGTCAGCTTTTTGTTGAGGTTTTAAATGTAGAAAATCTGTGGCGCATTTTTCGTGTTGAACATAAATCTATGCATAAAGTTTGATGCCATACTAATCCAACTAACCCACTTCTTTTGGTTTTGACTGATGTACCAAGACAGGGCATCTCCTGTAAGCCTACGCGTGAACAATTTCATCCAGATTTATTCATTCTTGCCCACTCTTAAGGGCTTGTGACAATATGTTCTCCAATGTACTTTAGGGTCACTAGTTCCATCGAACATTTCGAACTTGGGAGGTTTGTGACCCCCCAGCAGTTCCACATCCGGCCGAATACATAGGTCCTCATAGTTTAGAACTTCAACGACTTTACAACCTTTAACACTCTGAACTCTACCAGTGAGCTCCTTAAGTTCTACTACCATGTTTTTAATGAGCGGGTCCTTCTCAGTCGATTCAGGTATATATAGGGTTTGCTGCGGGCTGTAGGGTAAGGTTTCCACATATATCGGATTGCTTCGATGGATTCCTAGAACTTCGGTATAAGGGAGGTTATTGGTCAAGTTTTGGGGATCGGGAGTAAGTTATGGTGCATTATGAGGAGTGTGATAAGTAAGGTTTTCAGGTATTGAGTTGGATGATGGTGGTATTATTGGGGGTTCGGTTGTTGTAGCGGATTAAGGTTCTGTGGAGGTGAGGGATATTGGGGTGGTGCGGGAGGATTTGGTTGTGGATTTTGGTTTTGTGTGTTTTGTGGTGGTGTTTGGTTCTGGGTAGTCAGGTTTTGTTGGTTAATGTCGGTGACATTGAGAGTGAGGGAGATGTTTGCCAAATTTCGGACCTGCTCAAGCTTGCCCTGTAGTTCCAAGATATTCTATTCCAACTTTAGGAAAGACTCATTCTACGATGGAGTACTTCGGCCATCTAAAGTTTCAACGTTCTCCACCATAGTAGCATTGTCTTTCATGATACCACTCAAATCATCAATTTTCCTTTTTCCTTTTCCTTTGCCTTTGGTATTGCTTGGTTGAGGAGGAGGTGGAAGAACTCTCGATCTGGTGTTATATGTTGATGATGCCAGTATGCACAAACTAACCTTTGGGATTGGGAATAATCGAAAAGAAAAGAAAATGCAAAAGGTAATCAAGTTAGTAGGGTGAAATAAATGAGTGTTTGCAAAACATGTTTCACAAAGTCATGCAATGATCGCGTCCTAATTTGGGAATCTCATTGTGCCTGAGGTAGGACTAAGCGACAAATAAACTTGGAGAAAACTGATGCCAACATTTGCGTCATCCATTAATGTGAAAATGAGCCAAACCTTTACTAAATCGGCAATAATAAAAAAATTACTGATGGCATTTAACCTTATTACAATCGAAATATAAAGATAATCTAAAGTGGTAAAGAACATAATTTCCTAGTCTTCTAGGTCCCTGAGGGACCTTCTCCATGCTTGGCTCTTTTGATCCCATCAATTAGATTTCCTGGGTCATGCATATCCAATAGTAAGTAAGCTTTTGCTAGATGTCCTCCTTCTCCTCCATCCATTCCTTGGCAATCCGAGAGTCTCTTACTCATCTTTCCTTCTAGCTCCAATAATCCTTGTTCCAAGTATTCCAATCTTTCTGTTGACTTAGTGGCAATTTCTTTCCATTCCTTTATCTCCTCCATGTTCACTCTGTGGTGTTCCAGATATTTAGCTTCAGACTCAAAAACCCTTTTGTGTAGCCTTCTATATTTAACATGTGCCTCAACTGCGTCATATATGATCATGTCCTTCAGATTAACTCCTAGCTTGATGTCTCCCGCTACGTCATCCTCCAACCATGATAGATAGTAGTACACATGGCTAGCGTGATACATGTAGGGATCAATGGTTTCTCTTTCCACAATGATCTTTTGGTTCCACATATGTTGCACGTCGAAATTAAATGGAATGAGTCTCCTTTGAAATCTACTTTGTACTTGACCATGTTGGAAACCCGAGGTATGACATGTTTTCTCCCCGCTTTCCTCAATTACCCTTATGGGGACATGAGGATAGATGCCTCGCAACCCGATCAGTACTAGAGGAGTAGTCCCCCTCGACCTTATGATGAACTCACTACTAGGAAACCACTCAAACATCCAATGTACCTACTCGTCCATCAGATTGCTGAAGAAACGCAACCGAGTTATAGCTTTTCCAGGCTGTGCGAACCTGTCTAGCATAAACGTCATTTGCTTTGGGTGATTGCTATATAGTCATTCAGTGGCCTTCGTAGATGCTCATGACGATACTCTCCTCTCTAAAAGTGTTCCAGCAGCCAGACTTGTAGAAACATATTACAACCCACCAAGTGTCCAAATCCCCGCTTGCACAAATCTAGAGTGTCGTACATCTCAGCTAAGATCACAGGGATTATGGTATAAGCTTGTCCCTTGATGCCCTCCATCAAGGTCCTGGAGACCATGGATAAGGATGTATGAATCCTTCATCCCTTCATTGGAATTATCAACAACCCTAAGAAGCAGATGACGAACACATAAACCCGGCGGTGCATCCAACCCAAGGAACTAATAGCGAGTTCACCCTGATGAAGACAATACGACTTTCTATGCCCGTAACGCTTGTAAAGAAATTCAAAAGGGATGTATGACTTCTCAACTCATATTTTTTCTTAAAACTCAACATCAATAGAAAACCGCAGGGAGTGTGATTCTCTAGTACTAGTAATCCCCGACTATCCCATGGTAACAAGGCGAAGCCTCCTATTTCATTGAGGGGAGGAGTCATTTCTATATTGTCAAATCAAAAAACGGCTCTTTTCTTATCCCAGAACATAGTAGCATCCTCAATCAATTCCGTATTTGGTTGAATGTTTATCAAAGATTGTAATTGTTACATCCCATGTTTTCGTACGTGAGAATACGTCATAAGCCAATTGATGTAAGATCGGAAAAGGGATCGTTTTTGAAAGTACATATATTAAGTTCATCATTTTATCTTGGAGGTTAAAAATCTTTAAGATCATGAATAACAAGTACCAAGAGGGTTGGAAAGCTTAGACGCTAAAAGAACTGAAGAAAATAGGTTTCGTCGAAAGTCGACAAGTTTGGAATGTTATAACATATACTTTTGGGGTGAGACTAGAATTACTAAGATTATAAGGAGGTTATCTTATTAGTTATTTTAGTCGTATGATAGTCGCGTGTTATGTTTCTAAGTCAAGCGAGTTGTGGAACAAAAGTTGGCAAAGGTCATCACAAGTTGCATTCATAATGTGCTGAAATTTAGGTCAAATGTAGCTGCACTTTTATCCCAATACACTTGGAATCAATGGATGATATACATATCAAATTGAATAACTACGAGTCTAGTTTCTAACGCATTAAACTGTTCATCGATACGACATTGGACGGCAGAGATATTTGCATTTTTGCGAGACTACGCCAAGCAGCTCTCTATGGGGCCCACATAGGTGGTTTAAGACATATGAACATATATAAGATTCCTCAACCCCGTTTTAAGTCATTATTTTCAGTATATTCAGACCTTAGAACAATAGAAACACTCTCTCAAGGTTTTCTCATGATCCAAGACCCAAACAAAGAGAAAACAACACAAATAGAGTGTCGGGAATCCCGTAGCGCTAGTAAGTTTCTTGTTCTTCTTGTTGTCGCTGATTTTTGGGTGGTTCAAGATCGTGTGGGAGGTTGTTTTAAGTGGTTTATGTTCGGTAAAATACTCTCCCATGGTTTTCATATCAACCCTAGGTTATTTCAAGTCTTGCAAATGGATTACACAATATTTCAACATCAAAAGTGAAGAATAACACCTCTTTGAGGTTGTATGGTTATTGAGGATAATTGTGCGCCCTTTTGTGCTGAAAATTCAAGTTTTATACTGTCTAAGGTTAGTATAAGTGTCTATTACTTGTGGATAAGCTTTCTTGTATGTTGGTTAAGTTGTTAGGATGATAAATTACGAGATAATACTTGGATTAGCTTAGTCAATTCTATGGTTTTGTATTGCCACTGAGGGCTGTTGTAAGCTAAATATAACTTGTATTTATACATGAAGCTACTTTAGTATGTATGTGTATTGTTTTCTTGCAGGTGCTTCAGGTTATCTTGATGTTGATTAATTTAAATGGTTGGACTAGACATGAACTAGTGAATAAATTTTCTAATTGAAGATAGTTGGAGTTGTGGATTGTTTAATTTGTTATAAATATATGGTATAAGGGTGGAATCATTGATGAACTTATTCATTATCATGTTAATGATGCTGTTAAGTTAATATAAGAAGTCTGCAAGGGGTGATATGTGTTATATGGATTCCAATCGGAGCTTGTCGCTCGTCGCGAAGTAGTTGTAACTTGTTGTTGTTATATGGTGTCTTGTTGTTGATATTTATAAGTTGATAGATTTCTATAGTTGTTATTGTTGGTATATGGTATTTGAAGAGGCCCTTGTTATAGGGGAGATGCTGCCTGAATTTACGTAAATGAGCTACTAGCTTGAATCTCATTATACTATGATAGATTGAGTTGACTTTATTGAAGAGTTGCTTGAAAAGGCTTAAGGACTCAACGAGTTTAAGGTATGTTAAGGCATGTAATTCTTTCTTTTTGACATGATCTAAAGCGACAGGAAAATAAATTATACGCTAATTCATAACGGATCTACTCCTAAGAACTAAGGTTGTCCATGTTGTTCTTTCCTTATTAAGTTATTCTAAGAATGTGTGTATGTTCCTTGAATCCTATTGAGGTTCATATTGAGGGTATGGATGTCCATAATGTTAATCGAAGGTGCAACGACCATAAGTCACTCCAAAAGGTTTAGAACGTGATTCCACGATCTAGCATGTATTATATATAGTATCTATTTTACTCTACCGAGTCACACTATAGTCGGCCGGGTACGACACCTATTATGCAACCACTAATCAGTTGGGTTTCCCTAGCTTCACGTCGCCGAATACGATTCTACGGAGCCTTATGATGGCGGGGTACGTTTTTACTGATTCCTCTTTGAGGCCCGGTACGATATGATGATGTTGATGCCCACAGAGGCATATGTTTTTAAACGTTTATGTATATATATGTATTATGCATTTCATGTCTAGTGTGGTTCCCGACCATGCTACAATTGTGACTTTAAAGCAAATAAGTATGAGAGCTAATTTCACATAAGGACTGCAAGTAGGTATGCATAATGGTTAATAAACGTGCTGAAATTAGGGACTAGGTGGTTTTATGCTCGTTTTAAGAGAATGTCTAAATGCAGAAAATCAAACAAGAGGAGTGAATGAACAGAGTTTTTACAAGGAAAAGAATAATGCAGAAAATTAAAGGGGAATTTAGGGACTAAAAGGCAGAAATTTTTTAAAGAGCTGAAATTACATTGATAAGACAATAATGAAATTGTTTAAGGGAAAGGAGGGTCCTAGGTTTGTAAAATACATGGATCATCCACACAACACCGGTAGCCAGTCGTACGCATTGTGTTATCGTGTGATCATCATCTACATGTCTACCCTTCCCACCCCGTTAAGGTATTAAGCACGGAATGATATCATTACTTATTGCATGCTATTACCTGCCCCAATCCTATTAGTTCCGGAGGCATTTAGGACTACTAATCCTAATGGGAAGGGATGTTGGCCTTTATAGTTTCAAAGGAAAAAATACTAAGGCGACAAGAAAGAACACATACAGCAAGTATGGGGAAAGCACATAAACAAATAAGGCTCAAACAGGCCTCCTTAGATCAAGGAAAAAAGCATATAGTTCAGCATGTCTTGCACATACTGATTAGGGTCTGATTAAACTTAAAAGCTAATGCATGCTGATTTATCACATATTTTTTAGATTAGGAGTCCGAATTAGCCTTGACTAGATGTAGTTATCAAAATTGATATAGTTAATCAATTACCTACTAGTTTGCCTAGGTGAAACTTATAGACAGGATACCTAACAATGCAGGAGTATACTGATTTTAAGAAAAAGGGTTACTGATTCTAGAAAAGGATCTGTAGATTTTTAGGATTGATTTTAGATTCCGAAAATGAAACCAATTCAATTAGTTTAGTCCTATAGGCATGGTCTCTACGTGTCGTTGGTTTTAACAGTTACAATAGTCCTACAGACATGATCTCTAAATGGAGTGTTTATTAAACCTAAAGTTGTTCGCCTAATGCAGAATTACAAAAGGTCCTTTAGACATGCTTTCTAGATGCTGAAATGCAGAATTATAAAGATCCTATAGGCATGTTTTCTAAATGCATTGATTATTATTAAACCTGAAGTTGTTTGCCTAATGGTGTGTAAAATGCAAAATTATAAAAGGTCCTATAGGCATGCTTTCTAGATGCTGAAATGAAGAATTATAAAGATTCTATAGGCATGCTTTCTACCCTTCACATGCATTCATTCCCCATCCTTTTCCACTATCCGTCCCAGTAGTTATTCCAAAGTTATTACAGACCGAATGAATCAAAAGAAAGTAAAAAAAAAAAAGAAAATTACATCAGCGTTTGCAACTACATCTAATCAGCCTAATTTAGACTCAAGGTCCAACAATATGAGATGAATCAACTTCCAGGATCAGATTTCCAAAAGACTTTCTCATATTTGGAGTGTGTCAAAGTTCCCAAGAGTCTCATAGGAACTCCGGGCAATGCTTACACCCCAAAGCATTCAGAATCAAGAACATAGTGCAGTGTGGAAGGGCCAGCTCTCAGATGTCCAAGTTCAGAGAGAACTCATGGTCCCAAAGCAAGGCTCATAAGAGAGGGGCAGGACTTAAGATTCTAGGAATAGGTGCAAGTGCATAAGGGGAAAGGGGATCAGGGAGAGACAGGGTAGACTGGTGGTCATGCCCAGCAATTGGGATGCTGGCACACCACTGACCAGCCTACCAGTCAAACAATTAAGAGTTTGGATGCATTGTGGATCAAGCAAAGGCCTGGACAGTAATTAGGATACTGTCAGGCCAGGAGCTTAACTCAGCATATAAAAGGGGGAATAGGGGTAAAGGGTTCATATTAGAAATAGAAGCAGAGAAACAAGATATGAAGCACAAATTATAGCATATAAGCAATAAAGTAAACAAGAATCCTGAAGTTGTAAAGTAAACACGTAGGGGGTGAAGCAGAATATTTAAACAAAGGACATACCCATTTCAAAGAAAATAAGTAAACAAAAGTAGCCTTGAAAAAAGCCGGATTGCAAACAGCAGTTCCAAAAAGATCTCAAGTAAAGCAGGATTAGAAAGCAGTATTGCTCGAGAAGTGAGTTCAGTGTGTGTGCGTGATATATTTTTAGTATTTTCGATTACCAGAGAATTTTCGTGTGTTTCTGACTGATGTCTTAAAGAGGGAGGACTGGTCTTTATATAGTTTTTTGAAAACCAGCAACACATAGGCAAAGAGTGCACAAATATGGAAATAACAATCAATTAGTATCAATTAAGACAATTGGACTCCTTTAACTAAGGAGTCTGATTCAAATGACTAGTCAAGGTGGAATAAGGGAAAGGAACCAGCTTAATAAGGCTGATTAGGGCAAAGAAATCACATAGGGCATAAACAAGGTCAAATACATAGTGAGTAATTAAGGAAAATTGAAATAATAGTGTGTTTATAAAGTAAAATAGGGCATCAGTTTGAAAAGAATCAATCAAGAGGATCCCGGATCCAATTGTAATCACAAGGAATCCCAAATAATTAAGGAAAGAGTCATACAAGTATAGAAATAATTCAAACATTGGCACAGAATCATAGAAGGAATACACGAGACTATGTATTTAAGGAAAACATCACAGGTATAGGATTCTTACACAAAAGGAATAACCCATCCAGTGGGGTAAAAGGAGGTTCAATCGAAAGAAATCAGTGACGAATCTCTAGCCTTATTAAAGGGATTTCCAAATCAATTACTAGGTTGGTGAAACCCTTTGAAAGAGGAGTTCTTTCTCATATATAAAGCATACAGCTCAAACAAGATAAAGGGTCTAACACTTAAAAATTTCAGAGTCACAAGCAAGCAGGATTTCACGTTCAAATACAGGCTCATAGTGAGTCTGAAGGCCTAGGGTTCCAAAGTGGAACCCCAATATCATCTACCCAAAGAGAAACCACCAAATTTTAGGGTTTCAAATAGAATCAGGGGTGAGAAATCATGAGAGAGGCAAACATACGATTCAAAGTCATGCTTGAGAAAAATTGGAATTTAAATAGATTCCAGAAGAAAGGGATGATACGAATTTAAACAAAGTGGAAGATATGCTTAGCAGGAACACGAACAGAACTCAGTAAGGTGACAAAAATCGAAGAATTTAATCATAAACACGTATAGCACAGAATGAGGAGAGCAATATGAATCAACATGCGAGCATACGAACAACAACAGAAAAGTCGAAGAGTCTTGCATAATAGAAAAGAAACAAGAGAATAAATTCATGCATAATAAGAAGAACACATACGAGCGTAAAACACACATAATGAAAGAACAGGAAGAATCAGAAAACATTTGAAGAAATCTTTTCAGAAACCCTAAAATTTAAATTGAACGATTTTAGAGAAGAAATTTGGGGAAAACCCTTGAAACGTCAAATAATGCTCAGGCATGTCACAGATCTAAAAGAAATAAGCCAGTATAGAACCTCAGACGTCTTAGAGTTGTAGGGAAAACCCTATAATGAGAAAGGTCTTGAGAAAATTCAGATCCTGAGTCGAAGAGACTCATATTGCTTGAATATGCCGGAATAATGGCCAGAGAGGCCATAGATCTACAGATCTGTGAATGATCTGGAGAGAACCATCAGAGTCAGGCTTCAAAACTTCAAACAACCTAGGCTTAGTGGTGGAGGAGGGTGAGCATAAGTCGTCCATGGCCTGGAACACCATGGGTTCCGGTGGAATAGTGGTAGAATAAGGTGGGAATCGATTAGGGTTTCGGAGAGACTAGAGAGGATTTGGGAGATGAAGGCAGCGTCTTAGATAGAATGAGTTAGGGTTATGTGGGTTAGGGAATTAAAAAGGAAAGAAAGAATCACGGCCGTTGATCAAAATGATCAACGGCCAAGATTAAAGGGGAAGCCGGGCGGGTCTGAAAACGGGTCATGGGTTAAAATTGAAATTGGGTCGTTTAATATTGGGGTGGAATTGGGGGTCAATTTGGGGCTATAATTGAAATAGAAGTGGCTATGTGTTAAATAGCCAATTTTCCCCTTTTTATTTTACAAAAAATAGTAATAATGATTTTAAAAATAAATTAAAAGCACTGAACTAATTAATAATATGTAAATATTAATCTAAAAATACTGAAAATAATTTTATAATTGTAAAATGCCATTAATCGTAATATAGGCTATAGTTGCAATTTTATGCAATTTTAGTTTAAAAGATATCAAATGAATTTGTAAAAAATGTGTAAAAATCACCTTTATTATATTTTGGTGTAAATATGGGGATGTAAATAAATTATTCACAAAAATGATAATTTTAAGAATAATTATGGGATTTTGTACTTGCTAAAATAGACAATAAATTGATTTTAAAAAATCTTAGAAAATTAGGGAAAAATACCAAAACTCTTGGGCATGCTTAGGTATGCATACACATGCTATTTTGAAAGTATTTTGTATATGAAAAATAGGAAAAAAATTGGGTATCAACACCCGGTTGTCGTACAACATGCATTAATTGCAAAGTATGGAGATGGGACGGCTAGACGCGATGCTTCGGCAGAGGCTCTGAATAGGCCGGATCTGTGAGACTTAGCCATGTGTCTTGGGAAATTCCCCTTCTGTTCTAGCCTCGACCTCCATCTTCTTCAAGTCGGGACCCGACGAGCCCCGAGGGAGGGGAGTCGGTCGTGGCTCCATGTCCTCGGGGTCACGAGGCATGCTTCCGAAATGACTAGATAGCGAGAAATTAAGTCCTCTGATTTCGCCGCATACATGTGCCCTAAAGAATCATTATCACATGCACCATAGCGCGGCACCAATATGTGTTATGTGTATTGTCTTGTCAAGCTGAAAACGTTGTCGTTCTGGAAAAGCTGTCCTGTACCCTAATTATCATTATCGTGCGAAGCATAGCACGGCACTAATATGCGTTATGTGTAATATCTCCCTATACAATCCTAGCGCATTTTAGTTATTATTTGCACTCAACAAAAACAAATAGAAAAACTTTCCATTAATTCCTCATTTTTCTTGCATTAAGAAATGTCTGGACGCAATGACGTACCAAGGTGTTATTATGGCAAACGTGTGATTTTGAAGCTATGTTGGTCAAAGGGTAATGTGGAGCGCATACACTGGATATGTCAACAACTTATAAGTTATTATTTTGAGAAAAATGTTTATTAATATTTTTTTTAATAACATGTTAATTAATAGTGTTGTGTTATAATCCCCATTAGTAGGACAAAAATTAATGTACATTAGAAGAATGGTATGATGAACCCATGAACCAGGAATACTACAAACATTGTTTTTTGTTTGGACTATGACCGGTGAATACGAACTCTAGATCTTTAAACTACAACAACTTGCGGCAGTGAAGGAGAAACAAAAAGAGGCGGAAGAAGAAAAAAATAGGTTGGAAGAGAAATCTAAGTGGTTGAAGCATAGAATAATGGGCGATAGTGATTAAACAAACGCATGTATGTGTTGAGTGTAGTATTTTATCTTTATGTTATCTGTGTCTTTGCGGGCTCCTGAATATATTCATCCGTCACAGGCATGTCAGTATCGCACAAAGTGGCCTCTGTGACAGACGAGGATGATGCCTTAGAAAACGCTTTAGATATTTATGACTAATTAATGAGATAAAAATAAATATAAATATTAGTAATACAAACTAACCAAATCCTGTGAAAGATCATCCTTATCCCTCGATGATGATCCATAACTCAGTAGGCGCCCACTATCCATATCTCGTGACGATCATCAGCAATCATTGATGGATCTGGAGGACCAGGAAAATACGGATGCACTCCTGTCGCGTAATGGTCGTGCCCGCGATAAAAAATGGAGCTGATGAGGTCACCTACGAAGTCCCTAGAGTAAGCTGAAGGCTGAATAACAGCATACCACTAGGATCATGGTCTGGCTCATGGTGGCCACCCGACTGATCAACTCAAACATCCTCAACAGATGCCTCAATACCCCCTTGCTGGGGGACACGTCCTCGCCAACCCCTACGATCTCAAGGGATACCCCTACCTCCCTGAGCATGCCGCCACGCCGACCACATTCAAGCTCTACTGCTGGCCCACGATGGTACTGCTCTGGTAGCACGTAATCAGCCTCGTATCCTAAGCGCTCATCATCTCAGACTTGCCTTAACGTCTGGGAAGCCAGATTTGTAACCTGCCGGCCATACTCGTGCAAAGCGGTTGCTCCCTCATCGGTATGTTGTTGCATCTGCAGTTTCAACTGGTAGAACAGATGTAGGCCAATACCTGCACAACATGTAAAATACTAATTATGGAATGCTAGGTTAATGTTCTAAGTAAGTATACCAAATAACTAGTGCCTCATGGCTCCCGATGTATAGAACGTATCGACCACCACCACGATGAACGGGATTATCGATGAAAAGTCGGGTAATGCTGCGATACCAGCCCATATACTCATGCTCCCCATATGTACGCTCAGGTGGAGGGGGTGGCAGAATCAGGTCATGCCACTGGTCCGAAATCTCGTTATGCGCCTCTAGTCAGGCCACATATGTTTGGTCAACCTTAGAATGATCATCCCGCTGGTAATGTATCCTAAGCCAAGCGGGCGGAGTAGGTACAAGCTGCGATCGACCAAACTCGTAAAGGACTCGCTCAGTGGCATGAAGCTCGATAATATCAAGACACATCAACGGGACGGAAGAGCTCCATATAAGTCGGCCGATTGAGCAATAATTAGGAAAACCAGCTATTAGCTCATCGTTGTATGGCCTCTAAATGAACTATTAAATAAAAACAGGAATCATAAGTATAAGCACATTTAAAGCCAGGCAAAGTAAAAGTATACATTTACCTGCGTGCCCTCTAGCAAATCCAAGAAATCCATGCAATAGGGAAGATTATGTCGAGCCTCAAACTCGCGTTCGTAGCCTCGCCTATTAACTCGCCTCCAAGCTAAAGGGAGAAATGGTGGAGGTTGTGCATCTGGAGCGATGGGTGGTAGAGGTGGCTACAACTGCAGGAACCGCTCCCGGGTCCAAACCTATTATACAATGTGGACGTAAAATTTAAGGTATTTTTTACTATGTACGTTATAATCATGAAAATAATTGACTATGTTTTCACCTATAGCAGTGGCATAAATCAGGCAACATCTCGCTGGGTGCCCATGCTCGCTCAGCACATCTACCTATACAAGTAACCAGGAACATCTGCACCCCAACTGTAACCAGGTAAATCATCTAGCCACTCAAGATGATGAAGAGATCTCAAGCTAACTAGGTTTCCCGAAGTGTTCAGGAACAATAGCCCTCCAAACATAAGCAGCAAGCAATAATATCGTGCATCGGTTAATATGGAGATCCGGTGTATCATCCGTAATGTCAGCATCCATCACCTCCAGAGGTAGACAGATGGGCGTCAACTGCAGACGACTAGCTCCACTCAATGCAGCCTCCTCCGCTGGCGGGAAACCGGTGAGCCGCTACAACATCTCCAGGGACAGCAATCCCGCATAATTTCTTAGAACATGCGGGTGGGCTACAAGATGTCCATCAGCCAGCAGGCCATACATAACCTCAACGTCCCGAAGCATGATAGTAGCCTCGCCAATGGGTAAATGAAATGTGTGCATCTCCGATCGCTACCGCTTTATCAAAGTCGTGATCAACGACCAGTCTAGCTGCAACAGACCAATATCTATGATCCTATAGAAACCTGTATCTTGAAGGTGTCTAACTGTACGAGGATGGAGATGGTGGGTCCTAAGAAAGTCCCACATATCGTCTACTAGTCTAACTCGGAACATCTAGGCCAATAATTTCATGACCCAATTCTATTATAAATCATGATGGCGCCCAACACTATTGTCAGGCAAGCCACGCGGAAGTAGTAATAATTTCTAGGTTTACTTTACTAAAACAGTTGCAACAATTTCTAAAATTTGAATTTAAAACAAGTGATATTTAGTAACGTACAAAAATATTTTGTACAACCCCAAAAGAATAGTCTACCAATGTGTGTGCCAAGACATAGTGTCACAAGTCTGTGAGCAGCTAGTAGAATATACAAAACAATAAATCTATCCCACTGTCTAAACTAGAATAGACAGCCCAAAGTACAGAGAGACTACATCATGCTGCTGAACGGCACCGAAATGGAGCAGCTCACCGTGGAAGTCTCGGACTACGATCAAGAACGCGCACCAGACTGGTAGCCAGATGTACCTGCCTCAGATCCTGTACAATTAAGTACAGAAGCATAGTATGAGTACATAAACAATATGTACCCAGTAAGTTTCCCATCTAATCTCTAAGAAGTAGAGACGAGAGGTGATACTTACTAGGGTCAAATAATATAAGAAAGTATTATGCTAAGCATGAATGTCACAAATAAATAACAATTTATAGCAAAAAGTGATGAGTCATGTCTCAGATACTATCACAGTTAGCCATTTACATTTCAGAGCATTTAACAAAGTAAGTCATGAATAAGGTTTCACATAGATATCATGCGCACATTATGCCGAGCTCGTACAGCCCGGTCCAACAGAAAAGAAATTGTGCACTGCCAGAAGGTCGAATGGCGCGAACCATGGATGCATCTATTTCCACCGAGGCGATCGGCCCGATCCACAAATAGCAATTATCATCAAGAAGGTGCATTAAGGCGCATTTATATTAAAATAATTCATACCAGTGTTCAAGCAAGTGCATACGTTCACATATGTTCATTTCCAAATCTCTAGCATATCCTAAGTGATCTCATTTTTATGAAAGGATATAAACATGCACAAATAGCATGATACGGGTCCTAAACTACCTGGATAATTGCCATAATAGTAGCTACTTACGGACTCTCGCCACCTAGTGCGTACGTAGCCCCCTCATTTAGTGGCAAATTATCTAATTATTTCACCTAAGGGGACAATTCTCTCTTGCAAGGTTAGAAAGGAGACTTACCTCGCCCCAAAACGTACTTCCAATACCAAGAACGTGCTCAAACCCTCAAATTTGGAGCCGAACTGATGTTCTAGACGTCAATACCACACAAGAGGGGGGTGATTTGTGTGGTACCTAATTTTCGCACTAGAAGAACCTAGTTCTTCTAGATGTACTTACTAAGACTGTTTGCGGAATTAAGAGTGCATAAAATAAAGAACATAGAGATTTTTACGTGGAAAACACCTGGCTCAAAAGGTGAAAAAACCATGACCTACTACTCGGTAGGATTTTCCCAAACTTCCACTAAAATCACTGAGCCAAAACTGCATTTACAAAACTCTTTGTAAACCTAAGGATTAAACTCTAATCCTAGTGTGGCGCACAGCTTCAACTGCTATGACACTTTCAAGTTAACTCTAACTTGAATACTCAAAGTACCTAATACAATTGCTTCTATGAAAGCTAAAAGGTACAACATTAAAACACCTACTACAATTGAACTAGAATAAAAGAAAGACACAATGGAATTGGTTCTTCTATCTTGTTCAAGTAGCTTCAGGAATGCACACTTGAATATCACGTAAATTTCTTGTAAAAAGCCTTGCTATTTTGCTCTTCAATTTAGTTTCACTTCTGCATTTGTGCAATTACATGTAAAAGAGAACAATCATTATTATTTATAGAGTTAGCAATCAGAGTTTGAGTAAAACTCGAATTGCCGATCCTTCATCAAATTCGAGTCCTAGAACAATTCAAACTCCAATCGTTATTCTTGATCCGGATGTAGTTCTCTTCACATAAGGAGACTTCAACTCCTTATCCTATGCAATCTTTTCGATCAACTCAGAAGATATTGTTGCTGAACCTTGATACTTATCTTCACACGTATGTCACGTGTATAAGTATATCAACACTGTGTATGCCTCACATGATGGACCTGGTTCATGACTGAGTTCATTTTGTCAATCTTCAAGACTTTATCTAAACTTGGGCCAATAAATTCTCCCTTTTTGATGATGACAAACTCTATGCTTTTATTGATCAGAGACCCTATGGAACTCAGCTTAATTATCAGATTTTAATTTAACTTATCGTTAAGGACCAGGTTTAATCAGGTTATAAATATCACTTTATTTCAGAATACAAAGTAAAGCACAATATCTCTTCCCCCTTTTGGCATCATCGAAAAGTTGCATATTATATGAATCCCAGATGTTAATTATTACTCATGGCCACCAGGGCAACTGCAAGTGAAAACATGATTCAGTAAATCAATAATCAACTTCACAAGAAATTTAGCTATTAAGATCAGAAGTTTCATAAAACAAGAGAAAACAAAGCACAATGTCATTGATTAGGAGGTGTTTCTATAAAACAAACCACAAAAAGAAAAACAAACATCCAACCATGAGCAAAAAACAGAGAAAAGTCCCGAATCTGGGTCACTGAGGGGGTTTCTAAACTGGTTCTAGGGCTTGGAGGAACTAGAGGGTTGGGATTGAAGAAGATTAAGCATTGTTTGGAGCATCCCTTCACTCTTTTCCTTTTCCTTTGCTAGCTCAGCTTTGAGGCCATTTCTTTCACTTTCTAGTTCAGCAATGCGAGCCTGGAGCCTAGCAATTTCTGCATCTTTTGTTTCACATTCTAGAACCAATGCCCTAACTTTGCTGTTTACAGGAGTCTTCAATGATGAACCAGGTTCAACTGGGGCTACACTTAGCAAATAGTCACAAGCCTGCAGAATTTTTATTCCAAAGTGCTCTTTGCTGGAGGCCATCTCCCACCTTTTCAATGGCACATCTAACTTGGCCAAGACAGTTGTCAGTATAAACCCATAAGGTGTGGCATGAGCCTTGGAGCCATTGATGACTCTATCCAGCAGCTTGACAATGAAAGCAGGCCAGTTAATCTGCTTTCCTCTCACAAGACACTCCAGAAGGACCAGGTCCATATAATTTGCAGTGTGCCTTCTCTCCTGTCTGGGCAACACTTGTTCACAAACTCAAAGAGCACCTTGTGCTCAGGCTTCATCTCACTCTTTTGCACAAACCTAGCCTCAGGCACTTCTTCAACAGACTTGGTATCACAGAAATTTCTGGTGATTTGGAGAGCAGAAGGGAGAGAATCTAGACAAGGCCATCTTTGCCTAGTATAGTCATCATATCCCTCACAGGGTATGTCTAGAATTCTGCCCAAATTAGGTGCATCAAACTGCACCTCTACTCCCCTCACCAAGCTTGTAACAACCCCATTCACCACAGTGGCATTTGCCACAAACTCGATCAGCTCTTCCTTGCCAGCCTGCCATCCAGTTGAAGAACCATGTCCTTCTACCCCTGTGCATCCAGGGCATCAACCAATCTTTTCATGCTTGGCTCCTCCAGATCTTTCAGAATTCTTCCTTTCAATATCTTTCTCCTGCCAAAAAGGACAAATTTGTCCTGTTCTTTTTCAGATTCCTCTTCTTCTTCCTCTCCACTCCATGCTTCTTCTTCTTCAGGAACTTTCACTTATTTTGCTTTGACTGCAGACTTGGTTCTTTCTGCCAGGGATGGTTCAGCAGATACAGATTCTGAAGACTTCTTGGTGGAAGTGTTGGATTTCTTTGGTGTAGGAGTGGGAACCTCCTCAGTTGTACCTCTCTCCTGATGGACCAGTTCCATCTCTTCCTCCTCTTCTTCTGCAGCCACAGAACTTTCCAGAACTTTAGCTTTTCTCTTTTCCTTGTTCTTTTTCTTACTCGCCTCTAAGGCTTTCTGCAACTCAGCTTCACTTTGCTTTAACCTACTTCTAGTAGCTTTCACCTTTGGTACTGAAGAGACAGCAGACTTAGGAGATGACACCTTGCTCTTCTTTGTTGGCTTAGAGGAAGTTGGAGCCTTTTGAGAAGAAGCTTTAGCTTCTTGGGATCATAGCTTTCTCCCGCCTTCTTCAGAATATCAGCCAAAGTTTCTTCCACAGATGAACCATGTTGATCTAGTTGTTCACTCAGGTGTACTAGGCCTTCAGCAGCCTCCCCGGTTTCACTTCCCCCTGCCTTGGTGCCACTTTCCTCAACTCCTCCACAAATTGCTAGAATTTCACCTTTCTTTTTCTTTCCCTTCCTCTTCGATTCTCCCTAACTTACATCTCTCACAGACCCTACCAACACAAACCTATCATCTACTTTCTCCACTACATCAGAAAAAATATAGCATGTATTTACCTCATTAGGGGTTTCTTGATTTTTGTCTGATTCAGAAGACCCACGTTCTTCTCCATCGCTTGCAGAGACAAAAGCTTCAGACTCGGAGCTTGAGTCAGACTATTCCTTTTTAGAGCTTCCCCCTCTTTGACTCGCTTTCAATTTTTCGTTGAGAGCTGTTCTCAAAACAGCAGTAGCAACAATCTTTCTAGCCAACATTTTCTGCCTGCGGAATCTTGGTTTAGGGTTGTCGCTAGGAGGTACATATAAAGATGTATTAGGAGATACTGGTGGGGGAGTTAAAGGATTTTCTTGAGAGTTAGTCATGGCAGAGAATTTCTGGAGGATTTTTGGGAATTTTGGAGAATTTTGGAAAGGTGGAGGATGATCAGGGGTTTAACACTTAATGACGCTTATGGAGTGAAGTAGGAATATGTGGAGTGTATTTAAAGTAGAGTATGATTAGGTGCAGTAATGGCAGTCTTTTGCAGTGGTCAATCCGGGGTCTAATCTCATTAGGACTCCGGTCTTTAAGAGTTAATTGATCGACGCTAGTTTTAAGGAGATAATCCCGTTTTATTTAGAATTCGAAGAGAATGAAACTGGTTCAATGCACAACAGTTAGATTTTTAGGAGTTTGGTTAGGATAGGACTTCTGCTTATAATTGGAATAGTTATTTTTCTAATTGTGCAAAGTATAAAAACATACCTGACCCTTTCTTATGAGCATATACTGATGAACCAGGTTCTGCACGTAGAACTTCTCTTGATTATGCCTCATATATCAGAATAGAAAAAAACTTTGTAAGAGATCAATGAATATCAACACACATCACAGGAGTATACTGATTAGAGTATGAGACTGAGTAAGAATTAATCTAGATATTTACATAAAGTCAGAACTTCTAACCAAAAATATTATTTTATTTATTTATTTATTTATTTTTTCTTTTTCATTGCATTCTGAACTGGTTCCTTTTAGGTGATCTTAATCATCCCTAATTCCAACCTGTTCCTTTCAAAGTTTTCCCTATTCAGTGCTTTGGTGAAGATGTCAGCTATTTGTTTATCAGTGGCACAGAATTCTATTGAGATTAGTCCTTTCTCATAATTATCTCTCAAGAAGTGATGTCTAACATCTATGTGCTTGGTCGTTTTATGATGAACAGGGTTCTTTGTCATACTTATAGCACTAGTGTTATCACAAAATATTGGTATGCATCCCACTTCTATTCCAAAATCTACTAATTGTTGTTTAATCTATAGTAGTTGAGCACAACAAGAAGCTGCAGCCACATACTCATCTTCAGCAGTAGATAGGGCTACTGAATTTTGCTTCTTGGTAGCCCATGATACAAGACATGAGCCAAGAAAGTGTGCCATACCTGAGGTGCTTTTTCTATCCACTAGGAAACCTGCATAGTCAACATCAACATATCCTACTAGATTGAAATTACTACCTTTAGGGTACCAAAGACACAATTCAGTAGTGCCCTTCAAATATCTCAATATCCTCTTGACAACAGTCAAGTGAGACTCTATTGGATTTGCCTGAAAACGAGCACATAGCCCTACACTGAAAACAATGTCAGGTCTACTGGCAGTAAGATAGAAAAGTGAACCAATCATACCCCTATACTACTTTTGATCAACTGATGAACCAGGTTCATCAATATCTAATTTAGTGGCAGTTGCAATAGGTGTATCTATTTCTTTAGAATCCTCCATTTTAAACTTCCTGATTAGTTCTTTTGTATACTTCTGCTGGTGAATCATGGTTCCATTTTGACTTTGTTTGATCTGCAATCCTAAGAAGAAGTTAAGCTCACCCATCATGCTCATTTCAAATTCACTTTCCATTAGTTTTGCAAACTCTTTGCTTAGCTTGTCAGTGGTGGCCCCAAAGATTATGTCATCAACATAAATTTGTACAACAAGAAGGTCGTTACCTTTTTTCCTTAAGAATAAGGTACTATCTATTTTACCTCTCTTGTACCCATGTTCCAGTAGGAATCTTGACAGTCTTTCATACCATGCTCTTGGTGCCTGTTTGAGTCCATAGAGAGCCTTGTCCAGCTTGTACACATGTTCAGGACATTCTTTGTTTTCAAACCCTGGAGGTTGTTTCACAAACACTTCTTCCTTCAAATAGCCATTAAGGAAGGAACTTTTGACATCCATTTGATGAAGAGTGAATTCCATATGTGCTGCAAAGGCTATGAGAAGTCTGATTGCCTCTAGTCTTGCAGCTGGAGCAAATGTCTCATCATAGTCTATTCCTTCCTCTTGGCTGTAACCTTGGACTACCAACCTTGCCTTGTTCCTTGTGACAGTTCCATCTTCATCAAGTTTGTTCCTAAAGACCCATTTGGTGCCAATGACTGATCTATCCTTGGGTCTTGGAACTAGATGCCAAAATTGACTTCTCTCAAACTGGTTTAGCTCATCCTGCATTGCATTCACCCAATCTGCATCCTACAAAGCCTCAACAATATTTTTAGGTTCAATGATAGATAAGAAAGCATCAAAAGCACACAGATTCTTTAATTGTGATATGGTTTTGACTCCAGATGTTGGATCAGTGATAATGTTCTCAATGGGATGAGAACTTTGATACTTGTGAGGTTTTACAATCAACTGGCTTCTGCTGGATGTTTCAGCAATTTGATGAGGAACAGGTTCATGAACAGGTTCCTTTAAGGAGTTTATTTCAATTCCTCTTTGATTTCTTCCCCCTGTCAGGTTGCCTTGTAGTGAAGAACCTGGTCCATTACCTGTTCCTTCTGCAGGTGTCACTTTGACTTGAGCTGATGCTTCAGCCAAGTCTTTGACCAGTCCAATGGCTTCATCTTCATGTTCCTGCCTCTCAGAAAGAATGTTAGTTTCATCAAATACTACATGCACACTTTCTTCTACACACAGAGTTCTTTTATTAAAAACTTTATAAGCTTTGCTATGTGAAGAATATCCCAAGAATACTCCCTCATCACTTCTGGGATCAAACTTTCCTAGGGAGTCTTTTCCATTATTGTGCACATAGCACTTGCAACCAAAAGCCCTAAGATGGGATATGTTTGGTTTTCTCCCTTTAAGTAACTCATAGGGAGTCTTCTCTACTAGAGGTCTGGTTATGCATCTATTTATGATGTAACATGCAGTGTTTACAGCCTCTGCCCAGAAGCTGTGAGGCAATTTGCTAGATAGTAACATTGTTCTAGCCATATCCTCAAGAGTTCTATTTTTCCTTTCAACTACTCCATTTTGTTGTGGAGTCCTGGGGGCAGAGAAATTGTGATCTATGCCATTTTCATCACAAAATTCAGCATACTTAGAGTTTTCAAACTCAGTTCCATGATCAGACCTAACGGATGCAAGATGATTTCCTAATTATTTCTGAGTCTTTCTAACAAATGCAGAAAACATGTCAAATGCTTCATCTTTGGAAGTTAGAAATAAAACCCAGGTGAATCTAGAATAGTCATCAACTAGCACCATTACATACTTCTTTCCACCTCTGCTCATGGTTCTCATTGGACCACATAGATCTATATGAACCAGTTCCAACGTCTTGGACGTACTTACCATTTTCTTGGATTTGAAGGATGACCTTACCTGCTTCCCCCTTGCACATGCCTCACAAACTTTGTCTTCTTTGAACTTGATATTAGATAAACCTACAACCAAGTCCTTGGAGACTAACTTGTTTAGCTGATTTAGACTGGCATGACCAAGTCTTTTGTGCCATAGGAGGGGATCATTAACTAACACACTTAAGCAAGTGAGTTCATTTTCTGAAAGAGTTGACAAATCTACAATGTAAATATTGTTAACTCTTTTTCCCTGCAAAATAATCTTGTCAGTAGTAAGGTTAATCACAAAGCATTTGGTGGAGGTAAAAGCCACAAGGTTACCTCTGTCACACAATTGTGACACACTTATTAAGCTATATTTCAAGCCATCTATCAGGTAGACATTCTCTATGGAATGAGAATCAGTCTTGCCTACCTTTCCAACCCCAATGATCGCACCTTTCTTTCCATTACCAAAGGAGACATTACCTCCTTTTAAGTCCTCAAGTTAAAGGAACTGGTCCTTGTCCCCAGTCATATGTTTTGAGCAACCACTATCCATATACCATTTGGCTCCTCCCTTTCACTTGGACCTCTTGTTCATCATCTGATTCTCCAATGGCCATTAGTGCTTGCTCCTCCTCAGCTTCACCTTCTGAGTCTTCATCTGAAGTTTCTCCCTAAGAAGCAACCATAGCCTTGGTTGAACCTTTGTTTCTCTTTGGTTGAACCTGTTCCTTCTTCCTGTTCCTTCGTTCAGCTCTTTCTTTCTTCCACTCAATTTCCCATTGAGGGTAGTTTTTGATCATGTGGTCAGTCTTACCACACTTGTAGCATCCCTCATTGGTCTGTTTCTCCAGAGTTCTTGATTTGTTGAAGTTTGTACCTCTTGAAGAACTCTTTCCTCTCATCAGGTACTTCTTGAAATCCCTAGTGATCATAGCCATTTCATCATCTTCCAAATCTGCACCTTCAGCAATTCAGAGAGCTGAGCTTCTCTCCTTTTTGGGGGTGTCCATCTTCATGGTTTGTCTCCTCATTTCATAGGCAGTTAAATTTCCAATTAGTTCATCCAGTCTGAGGGTAGCAATGTTCTTGGATTCCTGAATGGCAGTGATCTTGCTTTCCCATGTGACTGGCAGAACTCTTGTCAGAATCTTCTCAACCTTGTCTTCTTCAAGGATAGTCCTTCCAAGAGATTCAAGTTCATTTGTCAAAGTGGTGAATCTAGTATACATCTCCTGGATAGTTTCTCCTTCCTTCATAGTAAAATTCTCATATTGAGAATACAGAAGTGTTCCTCTTGATCTTTTCACTTGAGGTGTTCCTTCATGAGCCACTTGTAGAGTGTCCCATATTTCCTTAGAAGTTGTACAGCTTTGGATCCTGCTGTACTCGTCTGGTCCTAGTCCACATACAAGCCACTTCTTGGCCTTAGCATTTTTCTCCCATTTTCTCAGGTCCTCAGCAGTACAATCAGCCCTTGTTTTTGGCACATCAATTCCTTCAGCATTCTTCTTAGTGGTTGCTAGGGGACCATCAGTGACTATGTCCCAAAGTTCATAATCTTCCCCTATGATGTGATCTCTCATTATGTTCTTCCACAAAGAATAGTACAGACCATTGAAAAGTGGAGGCCTGGCAGTGGATTGCCCTTCCCAGTTCCCAGGTGGTGCACTCATTGTTGATCTTCTCCTAAGGTGTTAGCCTCTTCAAGGATAACCTGCTCTGATACCAATTGATGTTCTAAACGTCAATACCACACAAGAAGGGGGGTGATTTGTGTGGTACCTAATTTTCGCACTAGAAGAACCTGGTTCTTCTAAATGTACTTACTATGACTGTTTGCGGAATTAAGAGTGCATAAAGTAAAGAACATAGAGATTTTTACATGGAAAATACCTGGCTCAAAAGGTGAAAAAAACCACGACCTACTACTCAGCAGGATTTTCCCAAACTTCCACTAAAATTACTGAGCCAAAAACAGCATTTAAACCTAAGGATTAAACTCTAATCCCAGTGTGGCACACAGCCTCAACTGTTGCGACACCTTCAAGTTGACTCTAACTTGAATACTCAAAGTACCTAATATAATCGCTTCTATAAAAGCTGAAAGGCACAATATGAAAAACACCTACTACAATTGAACTAGAAATAAAGAAAGACACAATAGAATTGGTTCTTCACTCTTGGTTCATGTAGCTTCAGATTTGCACACTTGAATCACACTCAAATTGCTTGCAAAATCGCCTAGCTCTTTGCTCTCGATTTAGTTTAACTTCTGCGTATGTGCAATCCCTGTAAAAGAGAACAATCATTATTATTTATAGAGTTAGTAATCAGAGTTTGATTAAAACTCGAATTGCTGATCCTTCATCAAATTCGAGTCCTAGAACAACTCAAACTCCAATCCTTATCCTTGATCCGGATGTAGTTCTCTTTACATAAGGAGACTTCAACTCCTTATCCTATGCAACCTTTTCGATCAACTCAGAAGATATTGTTGCTGATCCTTGAGACTTATCTTCTTCACACTTATGTCACATGTGTAAGCATATCAACACTGTGTCTCACATGATGGACCTGGTTCATGAGTGAGTTCATTTTATCAATCTTCAAAACTTCATCTAAACTTGGGCCAACAGCTATTTTGATCCTGGGGCACGTGTTGTAGGGTCCATTCCTTGAATCGATGTAGCATTACCTGTAGTTTATCCAAGTATCTTCACATTCGTTCCTCTTTCACTTCGAATGTCGCATTGACTTGATTTACCGCAAGGAGGGAATCACATTTAGCTTCGATCACTTCGGCCCCCAGGCTATTAGCCAATTCGAAAACTGCAATCATGGCCTCATACTCGCCCTCATTGTTAGTCAATTTCACAGTTCTAATAGATTTCCTAACTACGTTACCCGTAGGCGGCTTCAACATGATGCCGAGTTCGGACCCCTTTGCGTTCGAGGCACCATCCGTAAAGAGGGTCCAGATTCCTGAGGAGGTCCCCAAGAATAACAACAATTCCTTTTCGACTTTGGGTATTAAGGCCGGCGCTAAGTCGGCCACAAAGTCCGCCAATATTTGAGATTTGATGGCTATTTGGTGTCGATATTTGATATCATACCTGCTAATTTCCACGGCCCATGTGGACAATCATCCCGAGAGCTTGGGTTTGTGCATTATGTTCCTCAATAGGTAAGTAGTTACGACACATATGGGATGGCATTGAAAATATGGCTTTAACTTCCTGGAGGCGCTTAGTAAAGAGAGCGCCAATTTCTCCAAGTGAGGATACCTTGTTTCGGCCTCGCCTAGAGTCCTGCTAACATAATATATAGGAAATTGCATACCTTCTTCTTCCTGGGATAAGACTCCACTTTCCGGTATCTCGGATATCGCTAAGTACAGGTACAACTGCTCGACTGCCATCGGAGTATGAAGCAAAGGTGGACTCAAAAGGTACCGTTTGAGTTCTTCCAAATCTTGTTGGAACTCTGGGGTCTACAAGAAGTTATCTTCTTCTTTAATCATAATAAGAAAACTCGATGGCTCTTATCGGAGGACCTTGATATGAACTGACCCAGGGCAGCTATGCTCCTGGTTAGCCTTTGAACAGCCTTGACATTGTCCACCACGGTGATGTCCTCTATAGCTTTGATCTTGTCGGGATTGATCTCGATCCCCCGGTTGGACACCATGAATCCAAGAAACTTCCCGGACACGACCCCAAATGCACATTTCTCCAGGTTCAGCTTCATATTGTATTTCTTCAGTATGTTGAAGGTTTCCTGCAAATGTTCCAAATCATCCTTTGCTCGCAGGGACTTAATTAACATGTCGTCAATGTAAACCTCCATTGATTTTCCTATTTACTCTTCGAACATCTAATTTACTAGGCTTTGGTAAGTGGCACCGATGTTTTTTTTGGGTCCGAACGGCATTACGTATAACAATAAGTGCCATATTTAGTGATGAAGGAAGTTTTTTCTTGATCACCCGAGTCCATCCGGATTTGGTTATACCTGGAATAGGCATCGAGAAAGCTGAGAATTTGGTGGCCTGCCATCGCATCGATCATGCGATCGATGTTAGGCAAAGGAAAAGAGTTCTTAGGGCATGCCTTGTTCAAGTCTTTGTAATCTACACATATTCTTAATTTATTTCCTTTTTTAGGCACTACCACTACATTAGCAAACCAGTCCGGGTACTTAACTTCCCGAATGAAACCTATTTTAAGGAGTTAGGATACCTCGTCTTTGATGAATGCGTGCTTGACTTCAGACTTAGGCCTCCTCTTTGGTTTAACCGGGTGGAACTTCGGATCCAAGCTCAGCTTGTGAGTAGTTATTTTTGGGCGTATCCCTGTCATATCAAGATAGTACCAAGCGAAACAATCTATGATAGCTACAACCTATTGTAACCTAGGAATTAACATCTTAATCCCTCACTAACTTGTAACTACTCTATTACAAGCCCCTTTGTAATAACTCTATTACAAGCCCCTTTGCAATAACTCTATTACAAAGCTTACAACTCGACTAACTCTAGCTAAGATACAAACATAAGGTTTATGGTTTTACAAAACATTTCCTACACAATGCTTCTGACTAAGCTAAGTAGGAATTACAAGTAAATCACTTTAACAAAGGTGCAACACAACTAAGGACATATACTAACTCAATACAGGAAACTGGTCCTTCGTTATGTTGTTCTTTGTTCTTGATACCCTTAGAAGTCACTTGCCAGATTTGACACACACTCGAGAGAATGCTTGATGAATTCTGGGATGTGCAGTGTGATATTTTGTCTTTGCTTCATGTTAATATTACATAAGAGACATCACTTGAATAATGCAAGCGTGTTTGGTACAAGGACATTCCCCGTAAAGTGACTGTTGTACTGTTTGCACTGTTGCGTGTGCAGGAAATAGTTGCAGCGACTTTAGAGCTGTGGGCTGATGTCGGTGATTGCTATTTGGTTTCTTCCACCGTAACCGAATCCGGGTTCTTTGGTGTCGAGAGTGCGGATATTGGGGTCACCTCATCGACCGCGAACATCTCTCTTGGGGCCGGTTGTTCTTCGTAAACTATCTTGATCTCTCCCAGTGTGGGGGATTTCAATGCCTGGTGTAGTGTCGAGGGTACTGGTCTCATGTTGTGAACCCATGGCCTTCCGAATAGAGCATTGTATCTCATATCTCCTTCAATCACATAGAACTTTGTTTCCTGAATGGTTCCGGTGGTGTTACTGACAGGGTTATCTCCCCTTAGTAGTTTCGCATGCCATATTAAATCCGTTTAAAACTCAGACTGTAGGCACTATTTGGTTTTGCAAACCCAACTATTCCACGACCCTCGATAGAATGATATTGGCCGAACTACCTGGATCAATTAAGACACGCTTAACGCAAGATTTATTTATGAGTAGAGATATTACCGGTGCATCATTATGTGGTTGCATGATGCCTTCAGCATCCTCGTCGTTGAAAGATACGGCTCCCTCCGGTATATAATCTCGAGTTTATTTTTCCCTTGTAATGGACACCTTAGTGCACTTTAGCATCGGCCCTTGGGGGACGGCAAATCCACTAATGATCATGTTAACGACGTGTTGAGGTTCCTCTTGCTCGGTTTGCTTGTTGGAGTCCCTATTCCAGAAGTGATTTTTGGCTCGATCACTTAGAATTTCTCGGAGGTGTCCATTATTGAATAGGCGCGCTACTTCTTCTCTTAGTCGTCAGCAGTCTTCGGTCCCGTGGCCGTGAGTGCCATGGTACTTACACATTAGGTTGGGGTCCCTTTGGGCAGGATCGGATTGTAATGTTCGAGGCCATTTGGTATCTTCGATGCATCCGATGGTGGATACGATGTTAGCAGCATCGACACTAAAGTTGTATTCCGATAATCTCGGTGCCTCCCAGGCCCCGAGTGGCCTGTCGAAACCGTTCTTACTCATGAGTCCCTGATTATTGTGTCCTCGATCGTTCCTTTTTTCACTCCTCGCAGGGTTGGGTCCTGACCCATTACCCCCTAGATCTCCATTGTATGGTTGATACTGATATCTGTTCAATCTTGGTTCATGATCGACGGCTCTTTTGGATCTGTCGCTAGTTCTGACGAGATAAACGGATCTGGAAAGGGCCCTAAGCTGATCATCTTCGACTCTAATTTTTGATTTGTACCTGTTATGGACGTCGGCCCAAGTTACCGCCGAGTATTCTACCAAATTTTGTTTCAAATGCTGCGAAGCCAATGAGCTTTGGGGGTTAAGCCCTTGGGTGAATGCCTGAATGGTCCAATCGTCTGCGACCGGAGGAAGATCCATCCGTTCCATTTGAAATATCCACACAAATTCCCTGAGCATCTCGTTATCTCTTTGTTTTACTTTGAAAGTTTCTGGCTTATCTCGACCTTGATGGCTCCGGCGTGCGCCTTCAACGGCATATGCAAGCATAGCAAACGAGTCAATAGAATTAGGGGGTAAGTTATGATACTATATCCTAGCTCCTTTTGACAAGGTTTCTCCAAAAAAATTTAGCAGAATAGATTCGATTTCGTCATCTTCCAAGTTATTCCCCTTGATGGCGCACGTGCAGGAGGTGACATGTTCATTTGGATCAGTTGTTCCATTATACTTCAGAATTTCGGGCATACGAAACTTCTTTGGGATCAGCTTCAGAGCTGCGCGCGGAGGGAAAAGCTTTTGGACAAATTTCTTGAAATCCAGGCCCTTCAGTACCGGTGGTGCTCCTGGGATTTGATCAACTTTGGTTCTGCAACTAGGCTATTGCTGCCTGTTGAGCCTGTAACATTTCGAACATCACTCGCAAGTTGATCCTATCACCTTCGTCATCGTGTGTACTTCGGGCTATCGATTGGGCTCCCCCGCGAATGCTGTTTTCAGGGTCGGTAGGAAAGTTTGCTTCGATAGCCACATGTGAGTTAGCATCGATCGGGTCCGCAACTAGAACTCAGTTGGGGTCAACAGGGGACACCTCGTTGCTGGGCACCACATTGTTGTTCTCGCCATGGTGGCCAGACTAGCATCAACGTTCAAATGGGCAGATTGGAAGTTTGACATTTTTAATTTGACCTGAAATTATAAGCTCAAAGAACAAGTATAAAATAGAGTGCGTTATGAAAATTTGTATCAAATTGCCACTATTATCCTTAGCCCCACGGTGGGTGCCAAACAGTTTACCCTAAAAAATGAATAATTATTAAATTTATATGTGATTTTAAGGATATGCGAATTAATTCAATATAAGTGATAAATGACGTTAGATTAAATAGATAAGAGACGTAATAAATTGTCAAACCAATAAAGAGAGTGATCCCGGCCTCGGTAACACCTTAACAAAATGCCTGCCTTCGATCCCCGGGCTCGCACTAATGGAGAACTGATGAACTAAAGTAAGAATTTTTAATAACAGAGAGAATAAGAGTATATTGCCTTGATATGCGTGTTACAATGTGTCATATGAATAATAAGATTTCCCCTTTATATAGTAGGGGAGTTTTACCCTAAGTACAATTCTAAAAAAAGTAAAAATCTTCCGTTTCGCCAATCACTGATTTTCTGCCGATACGAGTCGAGATTCACGTCGTGATATCCGGTTAGGCACGGATATCACGGCCCTTTGTTAGTCGTGTACAGCTGCTGGGTAATGCTCTCCGAAATCTCAATCCTTAAATTGGACCTCGAAGATATGCCCCTGATATCCCCGAGGGCAGGTGTTTTCCCAAGTCCTGATACGAGGGGTTCTTCGTTCTAACGCTGATACATTACGGTCACGTTCCTGCTCCACTTGGCTCACCAGGAAGTCGAGTCATGCATCGGGATCGGTTTTACCCGTATACAATGCTAATAATAACAGATTGTGGTCTGTGCTGCCTGACAAAACTAAATGAATAGAAAACAAATAACGTAACTGTAAAGTTTTTAATATTCAATATCAATAGTAAGGCATCGAGAGATTCTTGGCGACGAAATATAAATATTTATATCTATACTAGTATTTGGACACGCACGTTGCGCGTGTATTCAACGTCAATGAGAATAAAATTTTAAAAATGACCTAAATTTGACAATATATTTGAATTCTATAATAAATAAAAAATTATAAGTTCTTGAAAATGATGGACTTTAATCTTATTTAGCTAACTCAATACAGGAAAAGAAAATTTCTTCACAAAATTATCCAACTTTCTATGGGTGGTAATATATTCCAACTTTATAGCATTATGCAAGAAAGTTTAAATAGCATATTCTACTTAGTTCATAAGACCGTTAATATATCGAGATGGAAATTTCCTAATGAATAATATTCTTAAAATATTTTATAAATAGATGTTGAAGATCTCAAAAAGAGATACCAGTTGACACGTACTTTATTCAATTGAATCTCGGTAGAAATGTCTTAATATATGCTACTTCCACCAAAGTAGTTTTCTCACTCTGACCAATAACCATAACATGCTCCGCTGAGACATTGAGTAGCACGCTGTGAACTTTTTGAAACTTAACCAAAATTGTTTCATGTAAAATAGGTTGCCGATATGCTCCATAAGATGAGTCAATATCTATCGAAAGAAGATAACAAGAGCGTGAAATGGTCTACCAATCTAGAAAAAAACTATAATAATTGTAAATATGAACGTGTAACAAAGAAGTAAATGGTTAAGTAGACAACCAATTGTGGATAATTAATTACCTTCACTAATCAGTTAGATGGCAGATACATTATGCATTCTATTTACATATTCAATATTGAGCGGTGGAAAAGACTTGCTAATAATTATGAATCATAGTAATTGAATAATGACCCAATTTGATAAACTTGCACACAGGTAATAAATTGGAATGAGAGATAACGTAGTATTATTATCATTAAAAGTAATGTCTAAAGTTTGTACATATAATTAATATGCTCAATTTAATCATTATTATTTATTATAATATATAATTACATTTTTATTCAACAATATTAAAGGAATATTGTTATACTGAAGGGTGGAATGATCGTTTCACTTTTGAAGGATATTTTAGTAAAATAATTTCATCTGAAAGTCTTCACACTTAGGGGTGTCAATGGTACGGTTCGGCCGGTTATTTTTCAAAAATTATACCATACCAATTTTTCGGTTATTTTACTGTATATAACAAAAATTAGACTTTCTAAAACAGTCCATATCATCTCAATTTCTCTTCGGTATCAGTACGGTTCGGTAATTTTTCAATAATTTTTGTTAAAGTGTCATTTAAGAATGCACTGTTATTGGAATGTCCCTATTCATTGTCTAAAATAGTAACAAGCTTTAACATAATGCACACAGTACGCAATTCTCATAGCCATATAAGATTGATATGGTTCTAGACTGCTCATAGCCATGAGAACTGATGCAAAATTTACCGTGCTATTGTACATAACTTATGATCAAGAAAAATTGAATTTATCCGTAAAAACTGCACATTACGTAATCTAAAGTATGTATGATGGTGCTCTAAAAAATGTGACAAATTCCATATAAGCCACAAAACTCAAAGTAAAACTTATACTAACAACAGTTGCAAAGGTTTCTTTTTGAAAATTTAATAAAGTTTTTGCATAGTAATATCAATAAAAGTATCCTTGAAAAAAGTTGCACCGGAGTATGTGATCGAGCTAATTTTTGTGTGAAATGGAACTTACTTGACCATCAAAGTTTCTATGGTGTCATTCACCTTAAGAGACTTCATAATACCTACGAGGTATATAAATATAATAGAAAAAGTTGTCTGCACCATGAAACAAAGCTTATATTTGTTCCTTCTATAAAATACTTTAGCATTAAGACTATCAAAAAACTATATAAATTAATGGAACTAAGAACTAAGAAGTGATTTAGCAAGAATCAAGGCAGTAAACACTTCACGCCATGGATTTTGAAAACATTGTCTTCCTTCTATATCTGTAAATAGCAAGAAAATCAAGCTAAGCTATATTATTTCATGAAGAAGAAATATTTTATGAAAAACTAACAAAATAATTGTTTTACCAGTGAATCTTGGACCTAAACTATTCGTCAATATTAGTAGTGTTGGCTGCTGCAGAATTTAGACAATCTGTAAAATATAAGACAAACAAAATTGGATTAATAAACATCAATATTTCACATAAAAATAAAAGTTTTAAATTAATAAAAGATTCTATTACCTTCTTCAATCTCCTCAATCTTCTCAATATTATCTAGTGATTCACGTAAATCAATAGGAGTAGACCGCAACCAATTTTGTGCGCAGATAAGAGCTTCCACTATTTTAGGAGTTAGAGAACTCCTAAATGAATCAATTACACGACCACCGATACTAAAGGCCTGTTTACTAGATACAGTAGACACTGGAATGTCTAAAACATCCTTGGCCAACTTTGAGAGAATAGGGTATTTAGTTCTATTTCCTTTCCAGAGATCAAATTCAGGTTTCTTTTGTATCAGCTCATCATTCAAGTATTTGCTTATCTCTGATGCATTCTCTGTTTTCTTTAATGATTCCATGCGTTTTGAGAATTGTGAATCAAGAAAGTCTAAACTTTTATCACATTCATCAATATCCATGCCATGAGAAATTTCTTTAGATGTTACATCTCCAACTTTTTCGTGTTCATCTGTATATAATTTCTTATATTCATGATACAACTCATCCAAAGATGCGGCCACACTAGTAGTCCTCAATTTTGTTAAAACATTGTCATGGCCATACATCTCACCAAAACAAAATTCCACATAATCTAACTTGTAACGTGGATCCAAAACAATAGCAACAAACAACAGGTAATTAGTCTTATTATTAAAAGATCAATATTTATCAAATTTCTCCATCATTCTCAATGCCATGCTTCTCATGTCATCATCCTCGTGAACAGAAAGAGACCCAATTGCAGAATGAATAGCAACCAATTCACGAAAAAATATATTAGAAGTAGTATACAATGAACCTGAAAACTTTAATGTCACACTATAAAATAATTTTAGATACTTCGCAAAGCATCTTGCAGCTTGAAAATCTTCATGCCTAGGAGGACCAATGGTTTTTTGATCTCTTTTTTTTTCTTATTCACGTACTTCGTTTTCCTATTTTTCGCTTCTTCACAAGAATTATCAACATCATTGATCTTTAAAAATCCAATAGTTTTTATCCTTTTTCTTGTTATATTTTGCATTTTTCTTTTCATCTGCCAATCCATTATAACCTCCATCAAAGTACTTTTTATAACTTGGATCATCTAATTCCATCTTTAGAAAAGCTTTCTCAAATTTCTCAACATGTTCCAACATTATATATGTGGAATTCCATCTCGTATCAACATCAAGACAAACAAGATGTTTATAAGAAATATTCTTTTTTTCTACACATTTCTTAAATAAACTATTAGCAGGAGAAGACCGCACATATCTAATTGCATTTCGAATTCGAATTATGGCCTTATCTTGCTCAGCTAAGCCTTCTTTCACAATTAAATTAACAATGTGGGCAGCACATTGAACATGTATGTATTTATTTTCTAAAATTGAATCTTTCCACTTTACACACTTCATCAAGTAATCAAGACAAGTATCGTTTGAGCTTGCATTATCTACTGTCACTGTGAAAACACTTTCAATTCCCCAATTAATTAGACATTCCTTAATAGAACTGCCAATAATCCGTCCTACATGGCTCTCAATGAGCTGAAAGTTTAAAATTCTCTTTTGGTACAACCAATCATTGTCAATCCAACGTGCTGTAAGACACATATAATTAAGATTTTGAATTGATGTCCAAGTGTCTGTGGTAAGGCACAAACTATGCTTTTCAATTAATTTTTTCAATTTGACTTTCTCTTTTACGTAATGCTCAAAACAATCTCTTACAACTGTATTTCTCGAGGGGTTATGAATCTAGGTTCAAGTGCTTTACTGTATCTTTGATATCTTCCCCTTCTACAATCTTAAAGGGCAACTCATCAATAATAATCATCGCAGCCAATGCCTTTCTAACTTCTTCTATGTTAGTGGTTTTGATTTGCTAGTTTCTTTACCATCACCCTTTTCACCTTTGGTGGTGAAATCAGTTACAGATTTTTGATTTTTCTCTCTTTTATAAGGATATAATTTACACCGATCCATATGGCTCCACATGCCTGAAGTGTCATTTCCCCCTGAAGCAGCAAGTTCTTATTTACAATAATTACATGTAGCTTTAACTGGTTCACTTTCTTCTATCTTAGCAAAATGATACCAAACCTCTGACCCTTGATCACTATTTTTCTTTTGAGGAGCTTTTTGGTTAGTTCTTTTTCGTTTTTTGAGGTGGTCGAGGAGGTATACCTGTCTTTGGTTTTGTTCTAATATCCTTTGTTCTACCCTGATTATGTCCATTAGCTTGAAAATTTTGTGTCACGACCCAAAATCCAATATGGGTCGTGGTGGTGCCGGACACTGTTGTCAGGCAAGCCAACCATGAATACTTAATTAAATTCTCATTTAAATAATTGTGAAAACTCTGATTTTTCTTCAATTTACTAGTAAAATATACTCATTTCAAATTAAATATGAAAGTCAAGAAATCAATACAAAATACCCCATAATCGTCCAAGAACTCGGTGTCACAAGTGCATGAGCATTTACTAGGGAATAAAATGAAATACAGTAACTGTCCGGAATACAAGGTGGACAGAAATGAAAATACAGCACAATACTCTCAAATAGACTCTACGGGCTGCGGGTCGTCTCGATAAATGCAGCTCACCTAGGTATCCGTGCCAACCATGCCGCTATGCCACTAAGCCGCTAGCCACACCTGGACCTGTGCAACAAAAATACACAGCAAGTGTAGTATGAGTACGAAACAACATGTACTCAGTAAGTATCCCGCCTAATCTCGAAGAAGTAGAGACGAGAGATCGACTTCGACACTTACTAGTGGTACAACAATGTTAAATCAATAATGTAACAAATTGAGGATTTATATAAGCATGATTGTAGTTCAATAAAGTGAAGCATGTAAGAAATTCTTTCTTTTATAGGAAAATCTCAAATCCCTTTTTCATCATTTATATATCTATTCTCAAACTGGGAAGAAACAATATCACTTTAATAAATCTCAAGGCAAGCAATACAAGCATGCGTCCCCGATCCAACAATATTTAAACGCACTGCCAGAGGGTCGAATGGCGCGAACCATAGATGCATCTATTACCCCGCTCGCGAATCATACATGCGACGCGGTCAAATATAGATAAAAAATCACCCTGCTCGCGAATCATACATGTGACGTAGGTACACATAAAAATACGCGTTTTAACAGTCAATCAAGACTTCATCAGGGAAGCGATTATTCAAGAAGGTGAAAACTTCTCTTTTACATGTCCAGAAAATGAAGTTTAATCTGTTTAGGAATTCATTTACTCATTTGATGTGATCTAAGCAAGTCAAATGGTCAATAAGATTATAAATATTCCAAGTATAGCATGCTTTTGGGTCCTAGACTACCCGAACATAAACATAATAGTAGTTACGCACGGACTCTCGTCACCTCGTGCGTATGTAGCCCCCACAAATAGGAGCACATAACCAATTTACTCACCTATAGGGATAATTCCCTATTACAAGGTTAGAAAGGAGACTCACCTCGCTCCGAAGATCCATAACCGGCATTCCACGCCCTTCCGAAGTCTCGAATCGATGCACAATGCTCCAAAACTTGTCGTTGATGATGAAAAATTCCCACTTGAAGCTCTCCAAAGTCGCCCACACCAAATGAAAATGGAAGAAAAATGACCATCTCCCGATTTTAAAAGAACACACTGCCTCCAGTCTTTCCGCACCTGTGGTGCATAAGCCGCACCTGCGGCAATCGCTTCTGCGGCTCACGTGCAGCTTCTATGGTCCCAGGCTCAGGGCCTACAACCGCTTCTGTAATCAGTCCCATGCTTCTGCGCTTGCACAGATGCGTCAAAAGCCCCGCATCTGCGGTCCTTCCCTTGGCTGCCCATTCCACACCTACGACTCCCAGGCCGCTTCTGCGGCTCCGCACCTGCGGCCACAACTTCGCAGGTGCGGTTACACCAGATACCAGCTGTTGAGATCCTTCTTCAAATTTCCAAATTTGATCTGTTAACCATCCGGAATCCACCTGAGGCCCCCGGGACTCCGTCCAATCACACCATCCAGTCCCAAAATACATTACGGACTTACTCGAGGCTTCAAGTCATATCAAACAACACTAAAATTATGAATCGACCTCCAATCTAAGCTTACAGAAACTTTAGAATTTCAAACTTCTACATTTGATGCCGGAACCTATCAAATCACGTCCGATTGACCTCAAATTTTGCACACAAGTCATATTTGACGTTACGGACCTACTCCAACTTCCGGAATCGGAGTACGACCCCGATATCAAAAAGTCCGCTTCCGGTCAAACTTCTCAAAAACCTTCAAATTTCTATTTTTAGCCAAATGACTCTGAAATGACCCGCGTACCTCCGAATTCACTTCCGATCATGCTCCCAACACCAGAATCACCATACGGAGCTATTCCCAGACTCGGAATCCTAAACGGACATTGATAACACTGAAATGCACTTCAACCCAAACTTGTGAAATTCCTCCAAAAATGCTAACTTCCACAATAGGTGCCGAAACGTTCCCGGTTTTTCTGAAACCCGATCCGGACATATGCCCAAGTCCGAAATGAGAATTCTCTTTCCAAACCAACTCCGAACTTCCCAAAATTCAATTCCGACCGTGCGTACAAGTCATAATACCTGAAGTGAAGCTACTCAGTGCCTCAAACCGCTGAACGACGCGCTAGAGCTCAAAACGACCGGTCGGGTCGTTACACTTTGACTCTTGCCCATAGCATTTGATTGATCCATGGATATAACCTGTTAAAACAAATAAAAATGAAAATCATTAGTGATTAAAGAAAGACAAAAATATTTGGTAATTCTCGATGAATAGCTGAAATAAGAAAAATTTAAAAAATTGTTTAATTATGAAGAATGTATTTAATGAATACTGAAAATATGAATGTTAAACTTAATGTTTATGAATTATGTGATATCACATTCTTGCTTAATTATTTGGCACAAACATCTCTCTAGGTATTATATGAACCTAGTGAACTGTCATAGCATACAGATACTATAATTCAATGTATTAATATTTGCTGGAAACAAGGTGTTATAGGCCTTCTCAAATTTGGCTTTATTTGTCAATTGTACTTTTTCTAAGTTGCAGTTTACCATCATATATAAAGAAAACTAAGAGAGTAGTTTACTATCATGTATGCTTCCAAAAAGAAAACTACGAGAATAGCTTCAGGGTGTGTTTGGTACGAAGGAAAATGTTTTTCATGGAAAATGTTTTCCTAGAAAATGTTTTCATGGAAAACGAGTGATTTTATCACTTATTTTCTCTTGTTTGGTTGGTAAGTGGAAAACATTTCCGGAAAATATTTTCTATTGATTGGTTAGAGAGTAGAAAATAGTTTTTTTTAGGAAAATATTTTTTATGCAACTCTCCTCACCCCCACCCCTCCCCCTCCCACCTCCCCCCACCCCTCCCCCTCCCCCACCCCTTCCCGAAGTCTCTAAAAATTGACACAATCTAAAGGAACTAATGTGATGCTTTACTTTTTAACGCAAAAACCGCGTATTTTCGAACCCGTAAACTTTATAATTTCTAAACCCGTAAACTTCCAAACACATAAACCTCTGAACTCATAATTTTGGAACTTGTAAAATTTTGAGCCTTTAAATCGATAAATAATAAAATTAAAAACTAAAAAATATATTTTAAATTTTTTTTCGGGGGTGGGGGTCGGGGCTGGGGGAGGGGGGGACAGTAAAACGAAAAAAATTTAAAAGTTAAACGTAAAAAAAAAGGTTAAAAAAAAAAAAAGTTGGTGGGGGGGGTGGGGGTGGGGGTGGGTGGTGCAAGAAAAAATGAAAAAAACAGAAATTTGAAATTGCAAAAAAAAAAAATTTTTTGCGGGGGGGATGGTAATGAAAAAATTGAAATTTTAAAAAAAAAACTTTTTTTGGAAAGGGGGTGGGGTGGGTTGGTGAGTGTGAGAAAGGTTGAAAAGGAGCTTTGGAAAATGTTTTCCCTTCTTTTGATAAGGAAAACATTTTCCTCCAATTGGAGGAAAATGAATTGATAAGGAAAATATTTTCCAAAACATTTAAGCCAACCAAATATGGAAAAATTGGAAAACATTTTCTATCGTACCAAACACACCCTCAATATCAAATTGGGAAAAGAAGAATAGAAAACATACCTTAGTGTGTGGAACGTGGGGGTTGAAAGTTCTTTTATTTCAATAGCAGCGGTCAATGAAGAAACTCAAATAATAAGGCAGCAGTCAATGTATAAAATATATTTATTGTTTCAATAGTAATAGGGTTAAAGGTAGATTTGACGTATGGGTATCTTAGTTAATTATTTTCATCAAAATTCACCTAAAGTCGAAGGCCCAAGGTAAATATTTAATCTCTCTATTTTAGGCTTAACATATAAATATACTTTATATATATAATAAATAACGGTTCGGTTCGGATCGATATTTTTTCCGTACTTTATAAAATAAAAAAACCTACCCTAATATTCGATGCGGTTATAAATTTTTATTGAAACCTACGGTTTTACTTTAAAAAAAAAACTAATAATCGGTTCGGTTCGGGCGGTTTTCAAAATTATTTTGACACCCCTATTAATTATATAATGCTGGGATCTAGAAGTCTGATGTGGCACTCTAATATTCTAATATGTCAGCATTTCTGTTTATCTATTTTCTTAGAGTTTTGCTTTTTTTAAATGGAAAAAAAAATGCACTCTTAAAACAAAAGATAAAGGTGTCTCATCTTAACAAAAGAATCAAACCGTCACTCCTAAATTTTCTGAAACTTCTCTTTTAAAATTCCATTAATAATAATTACGGTTCCTTACTCTCCTCTCCACGTAAATTCCTCATTCTTTATACTCCCATTTATAATGCCTTCCGATCCTCTTCTTGCTACCGGCTTGCCTCTGTTTTTCAACTTCATCCCTTCATTGTTCCTCGGGTATCAAGTTTCATTAATCTTGTCACTATCTTTATTTTGTTTGCGATTAAATCATTGTTATTTTTATTTTGGGTGTTTCTCATTGCATTTGGTTTAAACAGAGTTAATTGGTTGACATTTAATTTTTCCTGATTAGGAGTTTGAGATTTGGTGCCAACGGAAAATTGGTAGATTATGTTCAAACAGCCTTTACCTCGGAATAAATTCATTTCATTACGAGTGACATGAACTTAAAATTTAGAATCGTTCAACTATACTTTCAAATTGGGTTTTTCAATAGTTTTGAAACTTTCTCTTGGTAATGATGCCTTCCTGTTTTCCTCTTCTTCATATTCTGTTTTTGAGTACTTTTGTTTTTTCCACTCGCCAAACAGTACTTTCAATCTCGAGATAAATCTCTTCTTTATGATTTGGGAATTTAGTTGTTCACTTTCATGTTTCTTCTGATTTCAATCTCTGTGTTCTGATTGCAAGATCTGATTAGTATGTATTCTCAATTCAATATTTTAGACTTTACCTTTTTATTATTGCGCCGTTGGAATATTTCACAAAATTTTAAACTTTTAATATTGATTATTTTTGGGTATTGGACTTTTTAGTTCCGTGTTCTCGAGCATTATTTATCTTCATGAAGTTTGTGGTGGTTGATGATTTTATTTCATTACTGCCAATTGGTATATTTGGATCTTTAATAATGTCATGTTACGTTTGGTTGTTCGTACTAATTTTTTGAGATTTGTGTTTAGTTTTTGGAGTTTCTTCGGAAGTACGAGGAGTTAAAAATATGTTAATTCCTTCTGAAAGTGGGTTAGTTTTTGGATTAATGTTAATGGAGTTTTTTTTTAATCCCTACTGAAAATGAAAATATATACATGTGTGTGTGTGTGTCCAGTCGAAAACACAGTTGTCGCCTATGGCTTTTCTAGCCATATTTCTCCTCACCCGCTAGCCCTCCTCTATTCAAGATACTTTCTACAGGTTGAGTTTGATTTCAACGGATCCTCCTCCCCAAATGGATAAACAAGACAACTTTGATTGCCCCGGAAGAAAGAGAACAGTTATCGAAAAGGGAGATAAGTGAAAGAAGAAATTTTTTTTGGGCATTTTCTCTTGGGCAGAATAGCTGGTAGACACTTGTACATGTTCGTGTTTGTCATCTCGGTCCCTATACTTGATAAAGTTTCGTCCAGACACTTATAGTCGTTCAAAATCGATATTTTAAACCCCTCTAACCATTGACCAAGTCTACGTGGCAACTTAATTGCTGAAGTGGACAAAATACGTGTATTTTACGCATATAAGGAGCGTGGACATAAAAATTTAATGATTAAAATAAGGAAAAAAATAAAAATAAAAGAAAAATACAAAAAAATCAAATTAGAAAAAGAAAGAATGAAGGTGCCTAAGCTCTCCGTCTCTGCTTCTCTTAGTTCTGTGGCCCACCAACCCCCCCCGTCCCTCCCCCTCCCTTCTCCACGTTACTCCTCTTTTCCCATTTTAACCCAACACTCCCAATAACACAGCCCTTCCCTTCACATCTGCATCCACCACAGATCCAAAACCTCTACTAGATTAGCAGCAGTTTTTGGGGAATTTTTTTCTCACATCCCTATTCCCTTACTTTGGAAGATAGCCTTTGCAAAGAAAAGAAATAGAAATAGTGGAAGAAGAATGCCTGTGAAACCTATTTTCGATTCGTTTTCATGTAGCAAAATTTCATACTGTTTTGGGTGATGTTGGTCTTTTGTGTAGTCATTTTTATGGCAGGTTCTTTTTCTGGTGGTTGATTGGTGGTACAACGGTGGAGTGTTGGTTGTGAAGAAGCTTTGTAGGTGAAGTGTTTTCGATGACTCTTTAGGTTGATGAATGGATCTGTTTTGATTATTGTTGCTGTGTTTCGCTATTTGGATTTAATCGAATTTTGGGGAGGAGACTCAAAGGCTTGTTTGTTGAGTAATTCCATTGTTGGTCTTGCGAAGAACGAATCTATTGATTTGAAACCCCAAGTTGTTGCTCACATAGTACTAAAACTCAGCTGGGTATTGAAATTTAGACTTGAAAATGCGATAAACATTTGTGTTTGAGAATCAAAACTGGAGGGACAAGCAGAGATGCCATTAAAGCTCGCTTGAAGCTTCTGGGTATATTCAGGTTTAGAAGAAAGAACCTACTGTATCTCTTTTCTATGGGTTCGGTATTTGTGTAGGGTAGCCAGTCCTATTTTTCAATAGTTTATTTTCCTATGTGGCACTAGTAATGACGTGGCGTCCTACGTGTAGGAGATTGTATTGCACACACTGGTAGCTCATGTCATAAGCGTTTATTATACACGATTTGAATGAGTGTAAGTGTTCAATTGGCAAACTGATAAGTTTGGGGACCGGCATGATAAAGTGGCACAAGTATAAGTGCCATTTAGGTTATTCTGCCTTTTTCTCTTGTGATATTCTTTCGGTTGGGCATTTGTTGGTTAGTCCAGAAAGAAATTTTTGTAGCATAGACAAGATTTTACTGGTTTTAGATAGAAATTAGGATGTAGAAATAAAGAGAAATATAAAAAGGGAAAGAAGAAGAGAAATAACAAAAATATGTAGATAAAATGACTGGAGATGGCAACTATGCAGAAGTTATGGGGGAGGTGACAGGTGATCTGGAGGAGAAAGAAGAAAATGAAAATGTACTTACGGCAGCAACAATAACAATGCTGTAATCTCACAAGTGGAGTGCGTGGAGGATGGTATGTACCAGATCTTATTCCTACCTTTCATCAGAAGGCAGAAAAACTATTTTTGGTAGACTCTCAACCAAAAAATTCTCATCTGATTCTATTATTCACGGTTTGTGTTGTGCATTCCATCAATTTATTATTTGTTTCCTATGTTTGTGCCTTTTATTTTATTTTTATTTTTTATTCTAAATGATTAACAAATTTTTTGAAAAGATCAAAGTTGTGAAAGACGGTTAAGACGCCCGCGTGCGTATTCTGCATCCTAAAACTCGCAACTGTTGTACTCGGTTGACAGTAACTTTGTGTGCAATAAAATGCAAATTTCTTAAGATTTCCCTTCTCTGCTTTTGATATTATTTTTTAAACACAGTGAACAGTAGTCTCTTTATCTAAGTTTTAGTGATGTTGGATTTCTTTGGTTGTCTCAAAGAAATTTACTAAGGAAAAAGTCATATCATTGAATATTTTGTAACAGAAAAAATTAAAGTTGCCGGGGCATTTGTCAATCCGAATGACATCACCAAGAATTTATAATACATGTACCGAGTGCGGAAAGCTGTCTTAGGGACATAGGATGCCCTAATCCTCAACTGATAGTAGCCAGATCTCAAGTCGATCTTAGAAAACACTTGGGCGCCCTGAATCTGGTCAAACAAATCATCAATCCTCGGCAATGGGTACTTATTCTTGATTGTAACCTTGTTCAATTGACGGTAATCTATATACATCCTCATCGATCAGTCCTTTTTCTTAACGAACACCACCGAGGCACCCCAAGGTGAGACACTAGGTCTAATGAAGCATTTCCTTCAATTCTTTCAATTCAGGCGGGGCCATGCGATACGGTGGAATAGAAATGGGCTGAGTGCTCAGAGCCAAATCAATGCAGAAGTCAATATCCCTGTCGGGTGACATACCCGGCAGGTCTGAAGGGAAAACCTCAGGAAACTCACGAACAACAGGCACAGAATCCATAGAAGGAATCTCCGCACTAGAATCACGAACATATGCCAAATAGGCCAAACATCCCTTATCAATCATACGCCAATCCTTCATATATGAGATAACCCTACGGGTAGAATGTCCGGGAGTAAACCCGGTAAGGCTAAGGTCACAGTATTGGCTTGACAGTCCAAGATAGCGTGGTAAGGTGATAACCAGTCCATCCCCAATATGACATCAAAATCAACCATATCCAACAGTAACAAATCTATTCGGGTTTCAAGACCCCCAATCACAACTACACAAGAACGATAAACACGATCGACCACAATAGAATCACCTACCGGTGTAGACACATAAACAGGAGCAGTCAATGAATCACTAGGCATGACCAGATACGGTACAAAATAAGATGACATATAAGAGTACGTAGACCCTGGATCAAATAGCACTGAAGCATTCCTACTACTAACCAGAACCGTACCTGTGATAACTGCATCGGAAGCCTCAGCCTCAGGCCTGGTTGGAAGAGCATAAAATCGGGGCTGGGCCCACCACTCGAAACTACATCCCTGGGACGGCCTGCTGCTGGCTGGCCTCCACCTCTAGAGGCCTGACCTCCACCTCTAGTACCTCTACCTCCACCTCTAGCACCTCTACCCCCACCTCTAGCTGGCTGGACGGGCTGTGGGACACTCGGTGCCTGAACCATGGCACGAGAACCGTGATGCTGAGAGCTGCTCGATGCTCGAGGGCAAAATCTAGCAATATGCCTCGTGTTGCCACAAGTAAAACAAGCCCTCGATTGCTGGGGCTGACGACCCTGAAAACTCTGAAGCGGAGGTGCACTGATAGGAGCTGGCGATGCACTATAGGACTGCTGATCAGAATACTGCATGTGAGAACCACGGCCACTTGGAGCACCGTGAGAAGCCCGAAGTGTTGACTGAAAAAGCCTAGGAGGATGGCCTCTACCAAAAGAATCTCTGCCTCCAGATGAGGCACCACTGAATATGCCTGAATGACGAGTCCTCTTGTCAGACCCCTGACTATTCTCCTGTGATAAAACCATCTTAACCCTCCTGGCCACATTGGCCGCATCCTGAAAGGAAATCTAGCTCCCTGTCTCCTTGGCCATCTGAAGTCGAATAGGCTGAATGAGTCCCTCAATGAACCTCCTCAATCCCTCTCTCTCAGTGGGAAGTATAAGAAGAGCATGACGGGCCAAGTCAATAAATATGGTCTCGTACTGATTAACAGTCATAGAACCCTGCTGGAGACGCTAAAACTGCCTCCAGTAGTTCTCCCTCTGAGTGATAGGAAGAAACTTCTCCAGAAATAGCTGAGAAAACTGACCCCAAGTCAAAGCTGGTGACCCAACTGGTCTAGCCAAACAATAATCTCTCCACCAAGTCTTAGCGGATCTAGACAGTCGAAAAGCAGCAAAGTTGACCCCATTGGTCTCCACTATCCCCATGTTCCTGAGAACCTCATGACAGCTGTCTAAATAATCCTGGGGATCCTCAGAAGATGCACCGCTGAAAGTGGTAGTGAAGGGTTTGGTGAAACCTATCCAACCTCCACAAAGCCTCCAAAGACGTAGTTGATCCATCACCGATCTGTGCGGCTGCTCGGCTGAAGAAGCGGTACGTGACCTCGCCATCCACGAAAGAACAAGAGTAGAGGGTTCAATTTAGCATTAAGAGAACAAAATCGCACGATAGGGAAGAATGGATGTGAAGTTTTTTCTAACTCTGTAGCCTCTGGGATAAATACAGACGTCTCCGTACCGGTCCCTCATACTCTACTAAGCTTGTCCGTAAATTGTGAGACCTAAGTAACCTAGAGCTCTAATACCAACTTGTCACGACCCGGATTTCCCACCCTTGGGGGTCGTGATCTAATGGAAGCTAGGCAAGCCAATTGTTCCAATTTCTTAACCTTTTTCTTATGTTCTAATCCTTCGACAATGGTGAAGGACATCATATAATCAACGGAATTAAGTAAGCCGAAGAAAAGAATGTAACGATTTAAATATTTCCAACACAATTCCATAACTAGAAACTACCCAGATCTGGTGTCACAATTTCACAGACTGTCTAAGAGTACTATAAATAAAGGTCCGAAAAATAGATACAAACTGTTTCAGAAATACATAGAAGAAACAGTAGAGAAAGATAGGAGACGCCAAGGCCTGCAGACGCCTGTAGGACTACCTCGGTCGCCTGAATTGTGACGACCCAAAAGGGTCATCACCTGTTTTAAATAAATTCTGTGCTTACGAGGCCTTGAAAACCTCATTTAGAGTTACCTCGATTTGCGTGCGCAGTCCCGGCGCGTAGCCGGAAAGCTTAAATATGAAATTCTATGAAAAATGCTAAGTTTTGATATTAAAATGAATAAATTTGACTTTGGTCAACGTTTTGGGTAAACGGACCTGGACCCGTGATTTGACAGTCCCGGAGGGTCCGTAGGAAAATATGGAACTTGGGCATATGCCCGGAATCGAATTCCGAGGTCCCAAGCCCGAGAAATAAATTTTTTCGTAAAATTGTTTTTCTGAAATTGTTAAGGAAAATTGAAATAAAATTTGATTAGAACGTGTTGCTACCGGACCCGTATTTTAGTTCCGGAGCCCGGTACAGGTCTTATATATGATTTAAGATGTTTCTGTAAAGATTGGTTAAAAACGGACGTCGCTTGACGTGTTTCGGACTTAAAGTTCTAAATTAGAAACTTGATGAAGTTTTTGGAAAAATTCTTGATTTTGAGGTTTGATTCATTGTTTTGATGTTATTTAGGCGAACTAGGTATACGAAGAGTTTTGTTTTGAAAAGAAGTATTTTAGGGATAAAATAGTAAATATTTTGGTCAAACTTAAACTGCTTATAAGCTGAAATTTGATAAGTTGGGGGAGACCAACTTATGACTTTTGGCTTATTTTTAGCTTATAAGCACTTTTAATTTTACCAAACGCGTAGATAAGCCAAAAAGTGCTTATAAGCCAGTTTGACCAGCTTATAAGCTTAGCCAAACACCCTCTTATTCCACTATTACTGTGAGTCTTTATGTTGGCTTTTTTCTTTATTGTGTTACTTGTTATTATTGGCTCGAGGTATCCTTGCGCAATATTATGCTTTGAATTTATGCTATAATTGCTACATGTTTATGTGACTTAATTGCTACTTGACATTTAGCATACTAAATATTAAATTGCCTATTTGCTCCTTAAAGTCCATAATTAATTGTTACTTGTCATTCTTCCTCAGTGGTTCATAATTATTGTGTACTTGTTGTCTTATGAATTCGTATTAATTGTTGTGTTTGTTGGAGTAAATTTCATTTGGAAGAACTGTTAACTTAATGAAATGGGAGCGGGTGGTACGCCTACCACGAGATTTGATTATTGAGAAATGGGATCGGGTTGCACGCCTGCAACGAAATATGTACTGACAGTGAAATTTTTTTTTATTTCCCTTATCCGTGTTAAAGTTAAATTATTGATGTTCTTTATTATTTTCTTGGAATTCCGTATTATCTGCTACCCCCGAAGCATGTTCCCCTCCCATTTAAAATGTTTGTTCTTGTTATTTTCCCGTTGTAGATATATATATAACTGTACAGGTTTATGTGGTAGTCCTATCTAGCCTCGTCACTACTTCGCCGAGGTTAGGCTAGGCACTTACCAGCACATGGGGTCGGTTGTGCTGATACTACACTCTGTGCTCTTTTGCACAGATCTAGGCCCCGGATAGCAGCAGTAGCTCGGGAGCCAGCCTTCAGTTCACTGAGACACCGAGGTAGCCTCGCACGCGCCCGCAGGCCCGGCGTCTCCTCTATCTTATATTTTATTATGTTATCTCATGTTTTCGAGACAAACAATGTTATATTTCTTTCAAACGATTATATTTAGTACTCTTAGTAGTCCGTGAATGTTGTGACACCAGTTCTGGGTAGAGGCACATGTGGATTTTTTTTCCTTATTATTTGGTTTATATCATTTAAGTCTTCCGCTAAATTACAAATTCCGCTGTTGTTTAATTATTTATTTCCTGTTAATTAAATTGGTAAAACTGGATTTTAAACAAAGGCATTTATGGATTCTAGATATGTGGCTTGCCTAGCTTCTACGAGTAGGCGCCATCACGACCTCCGAGGGTGGGAAATCCGGGTCGTGACATGAATGGACTGAAGACAGCACCCCCACTGCGGTCCAAACGCTCCGGTATCAGTATCTGCACACAGTGCAGAGTGTAGTATCAGCACAACCGACCCCATGTGCTGGTAAGTTCCTAGCCTAACCTCGGCGAAATAGTGATGAGGCTAGGACCAGACTACCAAATAAACCTGTGCAGTTAAATCATATACAGCGAAAAATAAAAGCAGATATTCACAATTAAAGATGGGAGGGGAAAGATATGCTACGGGGAGCATCAAATAACAACAAAATACCAAAGAGGAATATAAAGAAGTCATAATTTAGTTGCCAACAATAATGAGGAAAACAAACACAGTATTCACTTTCACTTCTTTCTTATTGCAGACGTGCAACCCGCTCCCATTTCATATATCTCGTTGCAGACGTGCAATCCGCTCCCATTTCATATATCTCGTTGCAGGCGTGCAACCCGCACCCATTTCATATATCTCGTTGTAGGCGTGCAACCCGCTCCCATTTCATATATATTACCGTTACAGGCGTGCAACCCGTTTCCATTTCATATATAACCGTTGCAGGCGTGCAACCTACTCCCATTTCATATATCCACACTAGTTATAAAAGAATCCCGGCAAGGAAACAGTAATATAACAACAACATCCCGGCAAGGGAATAATAGTACAATAACAACATCCCGACAAGGGAACAATAAACAACAACATCCCGATGAGGGAACAATAATAAAATAATAACATCCCGGCAAGGGAACAATAATATAACAACAACATCCCGGCAAGGGAACCATTATATAACAATAACATCCTGACAAGGGAACAATAATGATAATCATCATATTAAGCTTGAATAAACCACGACGGAGTCACAACAATTACAATACAAGACTCACGGGCATGCTTGACACCGACGTATAGATACTTGTCATCATGCCTATACGTCGTACTCCACAATTAACACATAACAAATAAGACACCACTCATAATCCCTCAAGCTAAGGTTAGAGCAAACACTTACCTCAATGCCACGAACACAATTCAAGCCTCAATTACCACTTTACCTCTTGATTCCACCACCAAGCTTGTATCTAGCCACAAGTTACTTAACTATATCAACGAATTCTAAATGAATCAATTCTAATGCATGAAAATAGGTTTTCTAAAGTTTTTCCCAAAAAGTCAAAAATCATCCCCGGGCCCGCTTGGTTCAAACCCGAAATTCGAACCAAAATCCGATTACCCATTCACCCCCGAGCCCGGATATATAATTGGTTTTGGAATCCGACCTCAATTTGAGGTCTAAATCCCCAAATTTCAATATTCTTAGGTTTTACTCAAAATTCTCAATTCCACCATGAAAACCCTAGATTCTAGGATGAAATCTTGTAAAAAGAAGTTAAGAAGTGAAAGAAATGAGTTTAAAATCACTTACTTGTGTTTTGGGGAAAGAAAGAGTGCTTGAAAAATCGCCCTTTATGTTTTGGTTTCTGAAAATGGTAAACTAAAAAGTCTCGTTTATATACTCCTCTCAGACCCTCACCGCGGACCGCATAAAATGGATTGCGGTCACGGAGCTCCACCGCGGACCGCGCAATATCGAGCGCGGCCGCGAAAGGCTAGTCCTTGCTAACTGCGGACCGCATAAAATCCCACCGCGGTTGCGAAAGCACCACCGCGGTCGCGAGAAACCATTGCGGACCACGGAGCCTGGTTTAGAGATCTACAACTTCTCTGAACCTGCAACAGCTATGTTCAAGCCTAAATTCATTCTGTGGCCTATCCAAAACTCACCCGAGCCCTCGGGACTCCAAACCAAGCATGCATGCAAGTCTAAAAACATCATACGGACTTGCTCGTGCGATCAAATTATCAAAATAACATCAACCACTATGAATTAAGCCTCAAATCCATGAAATCACTTAAGAACATCAAAATTTCAAATTTCTTAACTTTTAAGTCCGTCTTATACCAAACCGATTCCGATCTTTACCAAATTTTTCAGATTCAACCAAATCATTATTTCAAACTGGTACCTGGCTCCGGAACCAAAATATGGGCCCGATACCATCAATTTCAAACATCTTTCATTTCCAAAAACTCTCATATATTCCAGAAAATAATTTTCTTTAAAAATTCTTTTCTCGGGCTTGGGACCTCGGAATTCGATTTCGGGCATATGCCCGAATCCTAAATTTTACTACGGACCCTACGAGACCGTCAGATCACGAGTTCGGTTCCGTTTACCAAGAATGTTGACCAAAGTTAACTTAAATTCATTTTAAAAGTAAAACTTATTATTTTTTTACAGATTTTCACATAATGGCTTTCCGGATACGCGCCCGGACCACGCACGTAAGTCGAGGTGAGACAAAAGGGAGGTTTTAAGGCCTCGGATCACAGAATTTATTTCTAAAACAAGTGATGACCTTATGGGTCGTCACAATGACGTTTTGGAGAGGAACTTTTGACCAAGGGAGAGCACAGAGCCGCCTTGGAAGCCGGATTTCATCTTTTCTTCCACCAAACTTAGTAATTTTTATGTTTCTTTGTATGATTGGTTGTTTTGCTACCATGTCTATATGGAGCTAAACTTCACGTTCTAATGTTGTGGTTCTTTCATGACAATTATTATTCAAATATTGATTTTAATTTAACAAAATATTGTATTAGTGTATTTATTCAATCCTGCACTTAATTATTTGATTGCTTGATCACCAATTGAATACTATCTACGAATCTCGAATTGAAGTCAAAGGTGGTAATTCTAGATTGCATATAGGATTGAGTAGAGCAAGCTCTTGAATCTGGGCATCGGGGAACGGGTTCGCTGTTAGGATAGGCATATACCTAATTGCCTTGCTTGGTTGATTTACAGGAATTATAAATGCGTTCATAATTCTAATTTCATAGACATATAGACGTTAGGTTAGCTTGAATAGGCGAGTAAGAACTCGACAGATTCTTATAAGCAATGTTAACCCTGTTAACCAATAAACTAGATAAATTAGTTAGTCAATTCAATTGAAGAATACAATAGGAATGTTAGCCCATAACCCTAGATCGTTTTCATCACATTGATAATATAAAAATCCGATCTTCCTCTGTTTAAAGTTCATTAGTTATTTCTTTTTAGTTTAGTTACTTTAGTATCACTACTTTTGGGTTTAATCCTTGTTTAGATAATTAGGATAGTCTAATTTAGTTAATAGTTAATCACAAGTCTTCGTGGGTTCGACGTCTGACTTTTAGTTAATACTTGACGACCGTGTATACTTGCGTGTGCGTGTGACCGCAACAACAAAGAAATTCATGCATGGCCTCACAGCAAAAATATTTGCTACATAATATCTTTTACATTGCAACAACGAGTAAGTTGCTCCATCGGACAAGAAAAGTTCTCTTTGACTACTGTATACAATTATGACTAATAAATAGTATGTAAAGTAACTGATATTATTTATAAACAACCTTTAACAGGATTCAAAGTCTTAGGTTACTTTTGTTTTTCCTCTCTACATAATGATGAGCATGAACTTCTCTTCCCAATTGAGAGAATTATACCTTGATAACCATGTCATTGTTAAATTACTGTGTGATGATTTTTATTTGGATTTAATTTTCTATTGCACTATCTCTTTTATCTCAACTAAATTTGTTTTTAAAAAATACTTTGTAATGTATTGATGTCTGACCGCGCAAAGCGCGAGCAATTTAACTAGTTTTTGTTATAATCGGCAATTCTTCAATGATGATGAAGCTTGAAGTAGCGAGCCAACTTGCTCAGCAATTTTTACTTTCACACACTTTGCATCACATGGTTGTAAGAAAATACATTCAAATTCAGCTATTTAATTAAAATCAAGGGCGGAGTTAGAGTTTGTCCGCCGGGTTAACCACTACTTTTGACGTGGAGTATTATGGGATTTTTACAAGCTTGCTTCCTTTTTAAGAACTATTTACATAAATGATAGTAGACTTTGTTTATTTCAAAAATAGCACATTTTTTTACTTTTTTAGCACTTTCACGTTGATAACTCCAGTAACTAAGGAATCCCTCTATATTAATATACTTTTTACTATATTTCCTTTTCCCTCACTCTTACATAATTTCTCTTTTCTCTTCCATAATAGCACTTACCCAAATATATCAAAGATTATGAAAGAAGAATATCTCAAAAATAATTCCCTCAGCACAATGAGAATTTTAGTATTATTTTTTTTGAGTTTAAAACTTTTTTCTGTACAATCTTATTTTAACTCAAAATATACCTAAAATATAACTCAAGTATATTATATTTATTTAATTTACAATGTCAATATTCCATTAATATGTCATATATATTTTTATATGTATTTATACCACATATATACATTATTATATTGATATTATTCAAAGTATATTGCTAGCATATACCTTACATAAAATTTAATCTAAAATATTAACATGCCACTAATATGTCACATATATTGTTTATATACGGATAATTTATACAAATATGCATGTTATATTAGTGCAATATATAAATGGCATATTAATAATATTTATTTAAATATAAATAAGTGTATAAATAACATATGTATATATACATGATTTTTCCTAGAAAACACAAGATTTATAATATACCACAAACATACATTATATCTTTTTCACGGAATATATGTATTTTATTTCATTGGAATATATAGATATATAATTTTGCTAGGATTAAACTGAATAAAAAGGTCCATGTATAGAAAGGAAAAAATTTGTTATGGAATGGATCAATGATATATATTTAAATATAAAGACGTATATAAACAACATTGCACATATATATATGAATTTTTCTAAAAATACATGATTTATTGTGTATATATACCACAAACATACATTACATTTTTTCATGAAATATATGTATTTTATTTCACCATAATATAAAAATGTATAATTTGCTACATTACATTATACAAAAAGGCCCATGGATGGAAAGGAAAAAAAATTCATGGAATGGATGGGTTTCTAACGAAAACATAAAACATGTTATAGAATAGAGAGAAAAAATAGGAAAAGATATCAAAATACCAGGACTGCCTTTTAAGCAGCTTGATTCTTGCTGATTTGAATTGAATTAAATCTGCTATATGTATAAATATTTTACTGCCATATTTGTTAATCATTAATTAATGCTAATCTTTTGTATTATATTTTTAATACTGTGCTATTAATGAAGTAGCAAAACCATATGGACTCTCATTTTACCAATAATATATCTACTACTGAAGCTCTTGACGCATTATTTTACTATATATTGTTAAACTTATTTGCTGCAACGTAAGTGCTTGTTAGTAGCTTAATTACGTACAGAGATATTTGTAAGATATACTACTGTTATAACTTATTTATTAGAAGGCGCGAAAGGGAGTATTTGTTTCTCAATATATGGTGCTATTCGTTATTTCAAGAATTTTCTCAGGTAACACACGAGCATAATTGGACAGCATCTGGGAATATCCCTTTAAAATGAAGTGCGCAGTATAGATGATGATAATTTAATTAGTATAAGTATAAAAATGAAGTGGGCAGTATAGATGCTGATAATTTAATTAGTACAAGTATACGTGATCTAATTTAACCAACCCGTGGCTGAATTTTTCCACTAAAAAGAAAGTACCAAGAATTTATATGGACTTCTTCTTCCTCTTCTTCTTTAATCTGTATATCTCATCACAGAAAGGATCAATAACGTTCTCACTTAATTATCCTTTGCGTGACTCGAAGAGCCAACTTCAATTATAATACTTCTATATAGGAAATGGCCTTAGTCCATTAGTTTTGTTGAGTCTTAAGTTAAAAAATGTCCTGAGTTCAATTTACTTAATCACAATTTTTAACCACCGAGACTCTCAAATATTTTCAAAAAATACATGCTAGTTAATGTTCAAACCTAGCTCTGACCTCATAGAGCAAGACCAAGCACATAACCAACACACCAGTAGATAATATGTGTCAAGTGGTGTCATTGTTTCCTACTTATCCGTTTCCTCACACAAAATTAAACTAATTGACAAAATAGTAAGGAAGATGAAGAAGACAAGCTCACCTTGAGTGAGCTCTAATGGCGGTTGAGGAGAGCCATAGGAGGGGAAGCTTCTAGAAAATTTCTTCTCTATTACATCAGAAAGAAAAATAAAGTCCTTTGTACAATTGTAGAAAAAATACAATGAATTAAATTATACATTACAGTGTATCTACCCCTATTTATAATGTATATCATCTACAATTCACTTATACAACTAATAAATATACACACAAGCTTTAATACCCCCCCCCCCCCCCCCCCCCCCGCCTCAAGTTGGAAGGGAGGAACTCACAACCAACTTGCTATGTAAATTGCAATGTTTCACTCCTGTGAGGGGCTTAGTGAATATATCTGCCAGCTGGTCATTTGTGGAAATATGGTGCAGTGTAATGATCCCTTCGCGCACTTGATCACGTACAAAAATGACAGTTCCACCTCTATGTGTTTGGTGCGTTCATGGAATACAGGATTCTTGGCTATGTGGAGTGCTGCCTGACTATCACAGAAGACTGGAACAGGTAGTGTCTAGGGAGCTGCCAACTCTGCAAGCAATCTAAGTAACCAAACTAATTCTCCCACAACCTGTCTAGCAGCTCTATATTCTGCTTCTGCTGAGGATAATGATATGGTCTGCTCCTTCTTTGATTTTCAACTGATTAGACCATCACCTAGTAGCACAACATAGCCACTGACTGACTTTCTTGAGTCAGGGCAGGCTGCCCAGTCTGAGTCACAGAAGGCTCGAATTCTATAGTCATTGTTGTTGGACAGAAAGATCCCTAAATTTGGATCACCTTTGAGGTATCTCAGTACATGATAGACAGCTTTCAAGTGTGGCTCCCTAGGACTTTGCATAAACTGACTCAAACGTTGCACACTATATGATATGTCAAGTCTTGTATTGGTTAGGTAGTTCAACTTCCCCACTAGTTTTCTGAAATGTGAGGGATCAGGTAATAGAGGCCCTTCATTTGCACTCAACTTAGTTGAGGGATCCAGTGGAGAAATCAAGGCAGAATATTTTATACAATCAAATTCTGACAGTAGATCCGTTGTGAATTTCCTTTGTGATATCAATACCCCATCATCTTTGTATAGAATTTCTAAACCCAGAAAATAGTGTAGTCTTCCTAGGTCTTTTATTCTGAAAGTCTCATGTAAATACCTCTTTAGAACACCTATTTCTTCCAAATCAGTCCCTGTTACTAGAACATCATCTACATAGACAGCTACAAACACCATTGAACTTCCATGCTTTTTGTAAAACAAAGAATAATCTAGTAGAGAATGTGTGTATCCCTTGGAGCAAAGAGCTTCAGTTAACTTTTCATACCATTGCCTACTTGCTTGTTTCATACCATACAAGGACTTGTTCAATTTGCACACTAAATATGACCTCTCAACAGCTAGACCTTGAGGTACTTCCATGTAAACCTCTTCATGGAGGTCTCCATGAAGGAAGGCATTATTCACATCTAGTTGGAAGATGTTCCAGCCCTTCTTTACTGCTATTACAATTAGAGTCCTAACAGTTGTCATCTTAACTACTCATGAAAAAGTTTCTGTATAGTCTACCCCAGCCTCTTAAGTATATCCCTTCACCACTAATCTTGCTTTTAGTCTCTCTGTACTCCCATCTGCCTTGTGTTTTACTTTATAGACCCATTTACATCCTATTGCTCTTTTTCCAGTTGGAAGAGGTACAAGATTCCAAGTGTGATTGGCATAAAGGGCTTCCAAGATTCCTGATTCATGGCTGCTTGCCAGGCAGGATCAGCAGCCGCCTCCTCATATGAACTGGGTTCAGTCTCATAAGAAATGGTTCTGATCAATTGCTGACTTTTAGAACTCAGTGCATTGAGTGAGACTCATTGGGCATTGGGTATAGATGGATTGAAAGAAAGTGATGTGGTGCTTTGGTTGCTACTGGACGGGGAGTTAGGATCACTTGTTTGTAACTTGGGTAGTGAATAATTGTAATCTTTCAAGTAGGTAGGGATTTTAAGGGTTCTGGATGGTCTTCCTAAAGTCTCATTAGGTTCTTGTGTTGGTGAGTTAGGAATATCATTGGGCAGATTGTTATAGTTATCAGGAAGGAGAGGAGATTCTTCTGAACTTGAAGTTGTTTGAGGATTAAGTTCCCTTACCCCTGGTAATGAAGGATCAAGTGACATTGTTGGGAGACATACACTAGGAGAAGAAGGGGCAGGAGATGACCTATGAGAAAGGAATAACTCATGTGCTAAATCTGCATTTACTTGAGGAAATGAGGGAAAAACTCTATTGGAACTAGAATGCAAAGCAAAAGGAAATACATTCTCATGAAATACAGCATCCCTTGAAACATGAATTCTTTTTGTGACCAGATTGAGCACCTTGTAACCCTTTGTCCCAAAGGGATACCCCACAAAGACATGAGGTGAGGATATGGATTCAAATTTGTCTTTGTGAGTCTTTAGGGCCGTGGGAAAGCAAAGGCATCCAAAACTTTTAAGATGTGAATATTTGGGTTTTTTTTGTATAGTAGTTCCAGTGGGCATTTGTTTTTTAGATTAGTAGAGGGAAGTCTGTTAATCAAATAGGTTGAGGTGAGTATACATTCTCCCCAGTATTGCATGGGAAGTTTGGACTGATATAACAGGGCTTTGGCTGTCTCCAAAAGATATTTGTGTTTTCTCTCAACTATGCCATTTTGTTGAGGAGTGTAGGGGCATGTTCTCTGGTGTATGATTCCCTCAGATTGCAGGAAGGAAGTAGTTTCAGAGTTTATAAATTCAAGACCATTATCTGTTCTGATGGTCTTAATGAAGCAATCAAATTGGTTTTTCACCATGGCAGAGAAGGCCTTGATTACTTGTAAGGCATTGCTCTTGCAACTAAGTAGATGAGTCCAAGTACATCTGTTGTAGTCATCTACTAAGGTAATGAAATATTTATTCTTGTCATGTGTTGGCACATGATAAGGCCCCCATAGGTCAATGTGTAAGATTTCAAATATTTTGGTTGTTGTTATAGTTATTTCTGAGAAGGGCAACCTATTTTGTCTAGCCGTTGGACATATTGGACAGATAAAGGGTTGTTTGGATGAGAAATGGAAAGGTATAGATTCAATCCCTCTGATTTTGACAAAGGGTACATGTCTCAATCTATTATGCCACAGAAGATCAATCATGTGTTTATCATTCACAGATGCATTACATGCAGAATTAGTATTTCCTTCAGATTGCACATAAGAGTTGGTGTCAAGTTTATTACATTTATGTGAACAAGTGTATGATTTAGTCACAGCAGGAGAAACAGAATTATGCAATCTAGATACAGTATGTGAAGCAGGGTGAGAACTAATGCTATTGACACTGGTTATACTAGATGAAGTAGGCTGAGTGACTACATCACCTTTATTTGATGCACTAGATGAATTATCAAACACTAAAGAATTAAGTTTGCAGGAATCTGGATGGTTGGACTTGCAAGAATCTGTTTTGTAAAGATACAGACCATCCTAACTTTCACCAATTGCTAGAGGCCTCTTCGATGAAGGGGCCTGTAGAAGGATGCAAACAAATTTGGTGAATATGACAAAGCAATCAAATTGAACTGTCAGACAGTGAACTGAGATTAGTTGAACTTGAAACTAGGGACAAAGAGGACTCTTTTCAAAGTGAACGTAGGACTCATTACCACATCTCCCATTAGTGTCACCTTCACCTTATAACCATTGGGTAAAGTAACTAGAAAGGGGTAGACTAAGGTCTTTATGTTAGTTAGCATGGATTTATTATAGGTCATATGGTTTGATGCCCCAGAATCAAGAATCCAAGAGTCAGCAATAGACCTAAAACATTCATATGAGCTAGAACCAGAATCAAAATGAGTTGAATAAGCTGAAATACCTACAAAGTTCACAGCTCCTGCTTTCAGTTCATTTCCTCCACTTCCAGCATGAAAATTCTCCAGGATGCTCACTAGCTGATTGTATTGTTCCTTAGTGAGACTTTGCATAGTCCTATCTTGTTCATGTGCAATTCCATTGCTTCCATCTGCTCCTTTAACAGCACTCTCTTCCTGTCTTCCATGTACATTGGCAGCAATTCTCTTTCCTCTATTGAGCCTTGGATCCTGGGGATAGCCATGTAGCTTGTAGCACCTTTCTTTAGTGTGACCTTGTCTCTTACAATAGTCACAGAAAGGTCGTGGCCTATTCCCAAAGTGTCCTCCTCTGTAGTTGATGTTTCCAGTTCTATTTCCTTGCTGATTGTAGTTCACATATCCAGTATTGTCTTCAAAACTTGTTTGTTGACCAAAGTTTGTCCTGAAATGATTTCCTCCCGATCTGTTAGCACTCAGGGCTATGGTTGTCCAACGGGATGGGCCGTCCCATCCCGTCCTGCGTCCCGTCCCGGTCCCGTCCCATCCCGTCTTGTCCTATCCCGCTTCAAGTTAAATGGGATGGGCCAATGTTAAACGGGACACGGGATGGGACGGGACGGCCATTTCGTCCCATTTGTCCTGTCCCGTTTTGTCCCGTTTCGTCCCGTCCCGTCCCGTCCCGCGTCCCGCCAGAAATTAATTTTTTTTTTCTTAAAAACTAGTCGTTGGCCAACGGCTTAAATGGCAAAAATAGCCGTTGCCAACGGTCCAAACAGCCCCTACACCCCCCAAAACACACCCTACACCCCCCAAACTATTAATATAACTCCTAAGTTTATTAAATTATACTTTGGCCTTATTTTCTACTATAAATACCCCCCATTCTTCTTCATTTTTTCCCACAAAAAATCAATCTTCTCTCTCAAATCTCTTACATTCTAATATCCTATCTATATTCTATATTATTCTCTCAATTTTGCTACTATCAAGTATCAAGTGCTATCTTTCAAGTTTCAACTTTCAAGTATTTGGGCAAATTTTTTGGAGCAACTTTCAAGCTTCAAATTAATTCGTCAAGTATTTGGAGCAATATTTGTGTGTTTAATATTTGTGTTGGCTTTTTTAATTTAATTTCATATTTAAATTATGGCACCTAAAAATGTATTTGGTAGTTTTAAAAAAAGTAGTAAAAAAATAGTAAAGGTGAAAGTAGTAGTAATCCTAATCCTAACCCTTCTCCTAGACCTAGAGTTAGAAAGGATATTGATGAAATGACTCATGTTGATGAAACTTCATTTTCCCAACCCCCCACATTTTATGATGTTCATGTCGGAGAACAATTTATCACGACCCAAAATCCACTACGGGGCGTGATGGCGCCGGACGCTACTGTCAGGCAAGCCAACTAAGTTATCAATTAAATTCTCTTTTAATACCTTTGAAAATCTAGGATTCTTCCTTCCATTTTTCATAATTAAAAACAATTTCTACTTCAATTCGAATTAAGTAATAACTATTAGTACACATCTCTGAAAAACTATCCCAGAACCCGGTGTCACAAGTGCATGAGCATCTACTAATAAGGAAATAAAATACAATATCCGTCCAAAATACAGTGGACAGGAAGCTGAAAGGAGCTACACTAGCTGCGGGCCACCTCGAACAATGCAGCTCACTCCAAAAATCATCCGCGCTGCTATGCCCAGTAGGCTGCTAGAGGTATATATACCTGTGCAACAAAAATGCACAGAAGTGTAGTATGAGTACGTAATCAACGTGTACTCAATGAGTATCCCGACTAATCTCGAAGAAGTAGAGACGAGATGGCCAACTTCGACACTCACTAGAGGTCAATTAACAATATTCTAGAAACGTGAGGAAAATCATGGATTTATATAGTAGTTTTAATTCGCGAAGCCAGAAAACAGGTAAAACACCTTTAACAAATAATCAAGGGCTTTCAAGGTTTATTCTTTATTATCTTATCAGTTCATATCAAGCCACGAAGGGTAAATTTCACGTTTAAAAGTCCTCAAGCGACAAATAACATGCGCAAATCACACCGAGGCGACGGCCCGATCCAACAGGTATGTAAACTGTGCACTGCCGAGGGTCGAACGACCCGAACCATAGATGCATCTATTTAAATCTGCTGAGGCGTTCGGCCCGTTCCATAAATAAACACATACCCTGCTCGCGAATCATGCATGTGACGCAGGTACACATAAAATACATGCTCAAGTAGCCAATTAAGAATTTATCGGGGAATAATTATCCAAATAATACAAATTCTCCTTTAACAACCTTTAAGAAATGAAGTTTAGTCCTTTTAGAAATTTACTTACTAATTCAATGTGATTTAAGCAATTCAGGTATCCGTGGGTTCAATATTAATCCAAGTATAACATGCTTTTGGGTCCTATCTACCCGGACAATAGCATAATAGTAGCTACGCACGGACTCTCGTCACCTCGTGCGTACGTAGCCCCCACATATAGGAGCACATAATCAATTATTTCACCTAGGGAGACAATTCCCTCTTACAAGGTTAGAAAGGAGACTCACCTCGCTCCGAAGACTCATAACCGGCATTCTACATTCCTCCGAAGACTTAAACCAACGCACAAAGCTCCAAAACTAGACAATGATTATACAAATTCATTAATATATGCTCAATTAAACTTTACAACCCAATTTGTAAGAATTTCTAACCCCGAACGAAAAGTTGACAAAAATGCCCTTGGGCCCACGTGCCCGAAATCCGAAATTTCTCGAAGATAAAGCTTACCCATGAATTCACGAACTCAAATATATGATTTTCCCTTACTTCCATACTCCAAATCGTGGTCAAAATTCAAGAACACTAATTTTCTAGATCTTCCCTCAAACCCCAAGTTTTTCTACAATTTTCATGGCCAAATCCATGTATAAACCTTGTATTTAACTCAAAGCTAGCATAAATTACTTACCTCATAACAAGTGACGAAAATGGCGCCTCAAAGCTGCTCCCCATCGACTCCAATGGAAGAAAAATGGGGTTGAAATGAACTCAACCCCGAATTTTAAAAACTTCACTGCCCCAGTCATTTCCGCTTCTGCGGAATTATTTCCGCCTATGCGGTTCCGCTTTTGCGGTCAAAAATGCCGCTTCTGCGGTCCTGGGCTCCAGCCCAATTTCCGCTTCTGCGGACGGCCCACCGCATATGCGGTTCCGCTTTTGCGGATCTTGGGCCACTTCTGCGGTCCTGGGCTGCTCCACCTCCAGCCGCTTCTGCGGCTTCTTCTTCCCTTTTGCGGGGCCGCTTCTGCGGTCCCAAATCCGCAGAAGCGGAAATACCAAAAGCAGCAGCCCCATCCCTTCTTCAAACTCCGAACTCGATCCGGTAACCATCCGGAATCCACCCGAGGCCCCCGGGACCTCAACCAAACCTACTAACCAATCCCAAAACACGTTACGGACTTTCTCGAGGCCTCAAATCACATCAAACAACGCTAAAATCATGAATTGCACCCCGATTCAAGTTTTATGAACTTTAGAACTTCAAACTTCTATTTCCGGTGTTTAGACCTATCAAATCATGCCCGATTGACCTCAAATTTTGCACACAAGTCATATTTGACATTATGGACCTATTCCAACTTCCGGAATCGGATTCCGACCCCGATATCAAAAAGTCCACTTCCGGTCAAACTTCTCAAAAACCTTCAAATTTCTATCTTTAGCCAAATGGCTCCAAAATGACCTACGGACCTCCGAATTCACTTCCGATCGCAACTCCAGAATCACCATACGGAGCTATTCACAGTCTCGGAATCCCAAACGGACATCGATAACACTGAAATGCTCTTCAAGCCAAACTTATGAAATTTCTTCTAAAATGCTAACTTCCACAATAGGCGCCAAAATGCTCCCGGGTTATCCAAAACCCGAACCGGGCATACGCCCAAGTCCGAAATCATCATACGAACCTGCTGGAACCTTCAGATCCCGATTCCGAGGTCGTTTACTCAAAATTCCAATCCTAGTTCATTCTTTCAACTTTAAGCTTCCAAAATAAGAATTCTCCTTCTAAATTCACTCTGGACTTCCCGAAATTCAATTCCGACCACACGTACAAGTCACAATACCTGAAATGAAGCTGCTCATGGCCTCAAACTGCAGAATGGCGTGCTAGGGCTCAAAACGACCGGTCGGGTCGTTACATTCTCTCCCACTTAAACATACGCTTGTCCTCGAACGTGCTGAGAACTACACTGAAGTAGTCTGAAATCACTGTTTAGCACCTCATGCACCTTCCCGTGCTACCACAACTTAGTTGAGCACATTAGCTCGAGAATTTCTGAAGATATTCCCTTTTATTCAACGAATAAGCCTTAGAGCCCAATTCCAACATCCGGAATTCTATGCCATGCCTGTTTCCGACATACGATCACTGTATCAATCACTACACGCTGTACTCAAACATGACTGCATAACTTTGCTGGATTCTTACTTTGCAACACTTAATCCACAGGACCACAATAATATTTTCTGATCCACTTAGCCAAAATTTAACGAATCATATGCCCCCATTGCACCTCATGACACACGCAAGTCTTACTCTAACTCTTACAATACCGCCACGACGGATGAGATGTGGCGAAATTCATAATCAACTGCCGAGTCAACCAATCATTGAGTCTATACTTCTGACAAGAAACATTACCACATTCTGAACTAAATAATGACCTTTGCTCCTTAATATACTTCATATAATCGGATTGCACTGACCCTAAGTCCCATAATCTCATCTCACCCAATACGAACTGCTCAGGAAATAAGCCACCCCCAACACGATCAAAAGTCCCATATGACGCCACAATGTGCCAATAGGCCACCAATTAGAATGCGACACAAAAGGAAAATGAACTCTGAAAAGGAAGTTCAATTACCCCGCTCGCGAATCATACATGCGACGTGGGCAACATACTGAACAGACACCCCGCTCGCGAATCATACATGCGACGCGGGATCACAGCTAATACGAGCTTTCCTCAGAAGACAGAATACGAAACACATAAAACAGGTATGGGGAACTGTACTGAACATCACACTGCTGCGGCGTGCAACCCGATCCAAATAACATACCCATGGCGGCGTGCCACCCGATCCACACATAGAACTCACATAAGGAGATGTACGTCGAGCTAAATCGCTCATTACAACAAAATACCGAATATCGGTCATAAACACACTAGGTGTATAATACCATTCCCTAGGGAGACATATAACGCTATAATCCACAAACTCGGGCACATTTTCGAAAAAATCATCCCAGAAACCTGGTGTCACCAAGTGCATGAGCGTCTATTGATAAATGAAAATAAAATACATATTCTGTCCGAAATACAGTGGACAGGGAGTAAATATAAAAATGATGAAAGGAACTACACTAGCTGCGGGTCGCCTCGAACAATGAGCTCACCTAGTCCCAAATGCATTCGCCTACTACGCCAGTAGGCTGCTATGAGGATATATACTTGTT